>NC_090448.1:623576585-623905464 GCF_031143425.1 Pleurodeles waltl
CTATTGGAGGTAAAGGAAGAAATGGGAGGAACACATGCTAAACTAACACTGACAGCTATGGCATTATTAGTCACTAATACAGATATCGCTGCAGCGTGGACGTCCCCATAAGGCCAGTTGATCCAGAAATGGAGGAAGGGTGTGGATTGGTGTGCAAATCAGGAGAAACTGGTATTTGAGCCTAGAGGGTGCCCACACAAATTCGAAAAGATATGGGGACGATGGCTAGAATTGATGACATAAACCAGATACGTAATAAGATACTTAATGTTTCAAGGGGACACTAAGGTGGCTAGATCTGCTGATAGCACCACAACCCATTATTGTTGATGGCTAACAACGATACTAAAGCAATGATAAGATATACAAATCCCATGCGTCCTTGCCTTCTACTTGAACCTGTTTTTTCCTTCATTTTCTATATATGTCTGAAAAACAATAAAAATGTGTTTATAAAAAAAGAAAAACACTGGAATACTGCTGGGCGCGCACTCTGAAATTGGGCTTTTTTAAAAGCAAAAAACAGGGGGGCAGACAGATTTTAAACACAATTTAAATCGAAGAAATAGATTAAACCTGTCTCCTAAAAACACACTCTGCAAGATGTATGTAGCCTTTTTACCTAGAAGAAAAAATGGGGGGGGGTTATGTGCCACAAACTAGCAAGGCAATTAACACAGTCACAGTAAAAACAAATAAATAAAAAACACTTCTTTAAAAGAGGCCAGGCTGCCAGAAAGGTAGAGAGTCCACAGTAAAACAGACACAGGTAGCTTAAATAAACACTTTCAAACAAACAAATCTATTTACCCAGAGAAATCTCAGGGCTCTATACCTAGGTCTTATTGCAATTCTTGAACACTGGGCTGTATCAGGACACAGGGAAGATGCTGAGGCTCACAAAATGGAGGTGGCTGTCTTGGGCTTCCCTCCACAAACTTAAGGGGCCAGAGCAGGTGGGGACGGGCGGGGCTCAGGTGCAACAGGGACTCAGAGAGCCAATCAGCTAAGTCCATTCCCTGTGGGCAGGGGGAAAGGCAGCTGCTGCTCTATTCAGAATCTCCTTGGATACAGACAGGCTGAATCCACACTTCCAAGCTAGCAGAGTCTACTTTCCAGGTAAGGGCGAGATTGTTTAAAAAACAAACACTGGAATACTGCTGGGCACGCACTCTTAAATCGTGCTTTTTTAAAGGGAAAAAACAGGGGGGCAGACAGTTTTTAAACACAATTTAAATGACAGAAACAGATTAAAACAGTCTCCTAAAAACACACTCTGCAAGATTTATGTTGCCTTTTTACTTAGAAGAAAAAAGGGGAGGGGTGGTTATGTGCCACAAACTAGCAAGGCAATTCACAGAGTCACGTCAAAAACAAATTTAAAAAAAACCACCACTTTAAAAGAGGCCAGGCTGCCTGAAACACAGAGAGTCCACAATAAAACAGACACAGGTAGCTGAAATAAACACTTTTAAACAAATAATACTATTTACCCAGAATAATCTCAGGGCTCCTTACCTAGGTCTTTTTGCAATCCTTGTACACTGGGCTGTATCAGGACATAGGGAAGATGCTGCGGCCCACAAAATGGAGGTGATTGTCGTGGCCTTACCACCACAAACTTAAGGGGCCACAGCAGGTATGGGGTCGGGGCTCAGGTGCAACAGGGACTCAGAGAGCCAATCAGCTAAGTCCAGTCCCTGTGGGCAGGGGGAAAGGCAGCTGCTGCTCTATTCAGAATCTCCTTGGATACAGACAGGCTAATCCACAATTCCAACCTAACAGAGTCTACTTTCCAGGTAAGGGAGAGATTGTTTAAAAAACAAACAAACACAGGAATACTACTGGGCGCGCACTCTGAAATCGGGCTTTTTTAAAGGTAGAAAACAGGGGGGAAGAGAGTTTTTAAACACAATTTAAATCACAGAAACAGATTAAAACAGTCTCCTAAAACACACTCTGCAAGATGTATGTAGCCATTTTACTTAGAGAAAAAAAAAAGGGGGGTTAGATGCCACAAAGTAGCAAGACAATTCACACAGTCACGGCAAAAAGGAATTAAAAAAAAACACCACTTTAACAGAGACCAGGCTGCCTGAAACACAGAGAGTCCACAGTAAAACAGAAGCAGGTAGCTGAAATAAACACTTTTGAACAAATAATGCTATTCACCCAGAAACATTTCAGGGCTCCTTACCTAGGTCTTTTTGCAGTCCTTGAACACTGAGCTGTATCAGGACACAGGGAAAATGCTGAGGCTCACAAAATGGAGGTGGCTGTCTTGGGCTTCCCTCCACAAACTTAAGGGTCCAGAGCAGGTGCGGGGGGGTGGGGCACAGGTGCAACAGGGACTCCGAAAGCCAATCAGCTAAGTCCAGTCCCTGTGGGCAGGGGGAAAGGCAGCTGCTGCTCTATTCGGAATCTCCTTGGATACAGACAGGCTGAAACCACACTTCCAAGCTAGCAGAGTCTACTTTCCAGGTAAAAGAGCGATCGTTTCAAAAACAAACACTGGAATACTGCTGGGCGCGCACTCTGAAATCGGGCTTTGTTAAAGGCAGAAAACAGGGGGGCAGACAGTTTTTAAACACAATTTAAATCACAGAAACAGATTAAAGAGTCTCCTAAAAACACACTCTGCAAGATGTATGTAGCCTTTTTACTTAGAAGAAAAAAGGGGGGGGTATGTGCCACAAACCAGCAAGGCAATTCACACAGTCACGGCAAAAACTAATTTAAAAAAAACACCACTTTAAAAGAGACAAGGCTGCCTGAAACACAGAAAGTCCACAGTTAAACAGACACAGGTAGCTGAAAGAAACTCTTTTGAACAAATAATACTATTTACCCAGAAAATCTCAGGGCTCCTTACCCAAGTCTTTTTGCAATCCTTGAACACTGGGCTATATCAGGACACAGGGAAGATGCTGAGGCTCACAAGATAGAGGTTGCTGTTTTGGGCTTCCCTCCACAAACTTAAGGGGCCAGAGAAGGTGTGGGCGCGGGCGGGGCTCAGGTGCAACAGGGACTCAGAGAGCCAATCAGCTAAGTCCAGTCCCTGTGGGCAGGGGGAAAGGCAGCTGCTGCTCTATTCAGAATCTCCTTGAATACAGACAGGCTGAATCCACACTTCCAAGCTAGCAGAGTCTTATTTCCAAGTAATGGAGAGATTGTTTAGAAAACAAACACTGGAAGACTGCTGGGCGAGCACTTTTAAATCGTGTTTTTTTAAAGGCAAAAAACAGGGGGGCAGACAGTTTTTAAACACAATTTAAATCACAGAAACAGATTTAAACAGTCTCCTAAAAACACACTCTGCAAGATGTATGTAGCCTTTTTACTTACAAGAAAAAAGGGGGTGGGTTATTTGCCACAAACTATCAATGCCATTCACACAGTCATGACAAAAACAAATTAAAACAAACACCACTTTAAAAGAGCCCAGGTTGCCTGAAACACAGAGAGCCCACCGTAAAACAGACACAGGTAGCTGAAATTAACACTTTTGAACAAATAATACTATTTACACCGAAAAATCTCAAAGCTCCTTACCTAGGTCTTTTTGCAATCCTTGAACACTGGGCTGTATCAGGACACAGGGAAGATGCTGAGGCTCACAAAATGGAGGTGGCTGTCTTGGGCTTCCCTCCACAAACTTAAGGGGCCAGAGCAGGTGTGGGACGGAGAGGCTCAGGTGCAACAAGGAGTCAGAGAGCCAATCAGCTAAGTCCAGTCCCTGTGGGCAGGGGGAAAGGCAGCTGCTGCTCTATTCAGAATCTCCTTGGATACAGACAGTCTGAATCCACAATTCCAACCTAGTAGAGTCTACTTTCCAGGTAAGGGAGAGATTGTTTAAAAAACAAACAAACACAGGAATACTACTGGGCAGCACTCTGAAATTGGGCTTTTTTAAAGGTAGAAAACAGGGGGGAAGAGAGTTTTTAAACACAATTTAAATCACAGAAACAGATTAAAAAAGTCTCCTAAAAACACACTCTGCAAGATGTATGTAGCCATTTTACTTAGAAAAAAAAGAGGGGGGTTAGGTGCTACAAAGTAGCAAGACAATTTACACAGTCACGGCAAAAACACATTTTTAAAAAACCCTCTTTAAAAGAGACCAGGCTGCCTGAAACACAGAGAGACCAGAGTAAAACAGCAGCAGGTAGCTGAAATAAACACTTTTGAACAAATAATACTATTCACCCAGAAAATTCTCAGGGCTCCTTACCTAGGTCTTTTTGCAATCCTTGAACACTGGGCTGTATCAGGACAGAGTGAAGATGCTGAGGCTCACAAAATGGAGGTGGCTGTCTTGGGCTTCACCCACAAACTTAAGGGGCCAAAGCAGGTTTGGGGGGAGGGGCTCAGGTGCAACAGGGACTCAGAGAGCCAATCAGCTAAGTCCAGTCTCTGTAGGCAGGGGGAAAGGCAGCTGCTGCTCTATTCAGAATCTCCTAGGATACAGACAGGCTGAATCAACACTTCCAAGCTAGCAGGGTCTACTTTCCAGGTAAGGGAGAGATTGTTTAAAAAACAAACACTGGAATACCGCTGGGCGCCACTCTGAAATTAGGCTTTTTTAAAGGCAAAACACAGGGGGGCAGACAGTTTTTAAAAACAATTTAAATCACAGAAACAGATTGAAACAGTCTCCTAAAAACACACTCTGCAAGATGTGTGTAGCCTTTTTATTTAGAAGAAAGGGGGGGGGGGGGGGATGTGCCACAAACTAGCAAGGCAATTCACACAGTCACAGCAAAAACTATTTTTTTTTAAATCACCACTTTAAAAGAGGCCAGGCTGCCTGATACACAGAGAGTCCACAGTAAAACATAAACAGGTAGCTGAAAGAAACACTTTTGAACAAATAATACTATTTACCCAGAAAATCTCAGGGCTCCTTTCCTAGGTCTTTTTGCAATCCTTGAACACTGGGCTGTAAGAGGACACAGGGAAGATGCTGAGGCTCACAAAATGGAGGTGGCTGTCTTGGGCTTCCCTCAACAAACTTAAGGGTCCAGAGCAGGTGTAGGGGGGGCGGGGCACAGGTGCAACAGGCACTCAGAGAGCCAATCAGCTAAGTCCAGTCCCTGTGGGCAGGGGGAAAGGCAGCTGCTGCTCTATTCAGAATCTCATTGGATACAGACAGGCTGAATCCACACTTCCAAGCTAGCAGAGTCTACTTTCCAGGTAAGGGAGAGATTGTTTAAAAAACCGAACACTGGAATACTGCTGAGCGCGCACTCTGAAATCGGGCTTTTTTAATTGCAAAAAACAGGGGGGCAGACAGTTTTTAAACACAATATAAATAACAGAAACAGACTAAAACAGTCTCCTAAAAACACACTCTGCAAGATTTATGTTGCCTTTTTATTTAGAATAAAAAGGGGGGGGGGGGTTATGTGCCACAAACTAGCAAAGCAATTCACACAGTAACGGTAAAAACAAATAAAAAAAAAACACCACTTTAAATGAAGCCAGGCTGCCTGAAACACAGAGAGCCCACAGTTAAACAGACACAGGTAGCTGAAATAAACACTTTAGAACAAATAATACTATTTACCCAGAAAAATCTCAGGGCTCCTTACCTAGGTCTTTTTCAAATCCTTGAACACTGGGCTGTATCAGGACACAGGGAAGATGCTGAGGCTCACAAACTGAAGGCAGCTGTCTTGTGCTTCCCTCCACAAACTTAAGGGGCCAAAGCTGGTGTGGGGGGCGGGGCTCAGGAGCAACAGGGACTCAGAGAGCCAATCAGCTAAGTCCAGTCCCTGTGGGCCGAGGGAAAGGCACCTGCTGCTCTAATCAGAATCTCCTTGGATTCAGACAGGATGAATCCACACTTCCAAGCAGGCAGAGTGTACTTTTCAGGTAAGGGAGAGATTGTTTAAAAAACAAACACTGGAATACTGCTGGGCACACACTCTGAAATCGGGCATTTTTAAAGGCAAAAAACAGGGGGGCAGACAATTTTTAAACACAATTTAAATCAAAGAAACAGATTAAAACAGTCTCCTAAAAACACACTCTGCAAGATTTATGTAGCCTTTTTACTTCAAAGAAAAAAGGGGGAGGGGGGTTATGTGCCACAAACTAACAAGTCAATTCACACAGTCACGGCAAAAACAAATTAAAAAAAAAACACACCACTTTAAAAGAGGCCAGGCTGCCGGAAATACAGGCAGTCCACAGTAAAACAGACACAGGTAGCTGAAATAAACACTTTTGAACAAATAATACTATTTACCCAGAAACATTTCAGGGCTCCTTACCTAGGTCTTTTTGCAGTCCTTGAACACTGAGCTGTATCAGGACACAGGGAAAGTGCTGAGGCTCACAAAATGGAGGTGGCTGTCTTGGGCTTCCCTCCACAAACTTAAGGGTCCAGAGCAGGTGTGGGGGGGCGGGGCACAGGTGAAACAGGGACTCCGAAAGCCAATCAGCTAAGTCCAGTCCCTGTGGGCAGGGGGAAAGGCAGCTGCTGCTCTATTCGGAATCTCCTTGGATAAAGACAGGCTGAAACCACACTTCCAAGCTAGCAGAATCTACTTTCCAGGTAAAAGAGCGATCGTTTCAAAAACAAACACTGGAATACTGCTGGGCGCGCACTCTGAAATCGGGCTTTGTTAAAGGCAGAAAACAGGGGGGCAGACAGTTTTTAAACACAATTTAAATCACGGAAACAGATTAAAGAGTCTCCTAAAAACACACTCTGCAAGATGTATGTAGCCTTTTTACTTAGAAGAAAAAAGGGGGGGTATGTGCCACAAACCAGCAAGGCAATTCACACAGTCACGGCAAAAACTAATTAAAAAAAAACACCACTTTAAAAGAGACAAGGCTGCCTGAAACACAGAGAGTCCACAGTTAAACAGACACAGGTAGCTGAAAGAAACTCTTTTGAACAAATAATACTATTTACCCAGAAAATCTCAGGGCTCCTTACCTAGGTCTTTTTGCAATCCTTGAACACTGGGCTGTATCAGGACACAAGGATGATGCTGAGGCTCACAAATGGAAGTGGCTGTCTTGGGCTTCCCTCCACAAACTTAAGGGGCCAGAGCAGGTGTGGGACGGCGGGGCTCAGGTGCAACAGGGACTCAGAGAGCCAATCAGCTAAGTCCAGTTCCTGTGGGCACAGGGAAAGGCAGCAGCTGCTCTATTCAGAATCTTCTTGGATACAGACAGGCTGAATCCACCCTTCCAAGCTAGCAGAGTCTACTTTCCAGGTAAGGGAGAGATTGTTTAAAAAACAAACACTGGAATACTCCTGGGCGCGCACCTCTAAAATAGGGCTTTTTTAAATGCAAAAAACAGGGGGGCAGACAGTTCCTAAATACAATTTAAATCACAGAAACAGATTAAAACAGTCTCTTAAAAACACACTTTGCAAGATGTATATAGCCTTTTTACTTAGAAGAAAAAAGGGGGGGTTAGGTGCAAAAACTAGCAAGGCAATTCACACAGTCACGGCAAAAACAAATTTGAAAAAAACACCACATTAAAAGAGACCAGGCTGCCTGAAACACAGAGAGCCCACAGTTAAACAGACACAGGTAGCTGAAATAAACACTTTAGAACAAATAATACTATTTTCCCAGAAAAATCTCAGGGCTCCTTACCTAGGTCTTTTTGCAATCCTTGAAAACTGGGCTGTATCAGAACACAGGGAAGATGCTGAGGCTCACAAACTGGGGGTGGCTGTCTTGGGCTTCTTTCCACAAACTTAAGGGGCCAGAGCAGGTGTGGGGGGCAGGGCTGAGGTGCAACAGGGACTCAGAGAGCCAATCAGCTAAGTCCAGTCCCTGTGGGCAGGGGCAAAGGCAGCTGCTGCTCTATTCAGAATCTCCTTGGATACAGACAGGCTGAATCCACACTTCCAAGCCAGCAGAGTCTACTTTTCAGGTAAGTGAGAGATTGTTTAAAAAACAAACACTGGACTACTGCTGGGCGCGCACTCTAAAATCAGGCTTTTTTAAAGGCAGAAAACAGGGGGGCTGACAGTTTCTAAACACAATTTAAATCACAGAAACAGATTAAAACAGTCTCCTAAAAACACACTCTGCAAGATTTATGTAGCCTTTTTACTTAGAAGAAAAAAGTGGGGGGCGGGTTAGGTGCAAAAACTAGCAAGGCAATTCACACAGTCAGAGCAAAAACAAATTTGAAAAACACACCACTTTAAAAGAGACCAGGCTGCCTGAAACACAGAGAGTCCACAGTTAAACATACACAGGTAGCTGAAATAAACAGTTTTGAACAAATAATACTATTTACCCAGAAAAATCTCAGGGCTCCTTTCCTAGGTCTTTTTGAAATCCTTGAACACTGGGCTGTATCAGGACACAAGGATGATGCTGAGGCTCACAAATGGAAGTGGCTGTCTTGGGCTTCCCTCCACAAACTTAAGGGGCCAGAGCAGGTGTGGGACGGCGGGGCTCAGGTGCAACAGGGACTCAGAGAGCCAATCAGCTAAGTCCAGTTCCTGTGGGCACGGGGAAAGGCAGCAGCTGCTCTATTCAGAATCTTCATGGATACAGACAGGCTGAATCCACCCTTCCAAGCTAGCAGAGTCTACTTTCCAGGTAAGGGAGAGATTGTTTAAAAAACAAACACTGGAATACTGCTGGGCGCGCACTCTAAAATAGGGCTTTTTTAAATGCAAAAAACAGGGGGGCAGACAGGTCCTAAATACAATTTAAATCACAGAAACAGATTAAAACAGTCTCTTAAAAACACACTCTGCAAGATGTATATAGCCTTTTTACTTAGAAGAAAAAAGGGGGGGTTAGGTGCAAAAACTAGCAAGGCAATTCACACAGTCACGGCAAAAACAAATTTGAAAAAACACCACTTTAAAAGAGACCAGGCAGCCTGAAACACAGAGAGCCCACAGTTAAACAGACACAGGTAGCTGAAATAAACACTTTAGAACAAATAATACTATTTACCCAGAAAAATCTCAGGGCTCCTTACCTAGGTCTTTTTCAAATCCTTGAACACTGGGCTGTATCAGGACACAGGGAAGATGCTGAGGCTCACAAAATGGAGGTGGCTGTCTTGGGCTTCCCTCCACAAACTTAAGGGGCCAGAGCAGGTGTGGGACGGAGAGGCTCAGGTGCAACAAGGAGTCAGAGAGCCAATCAGCTAAGTCAATTCCCTGTGGGCACTGGGTAAGGCAGCTGCTTCTCTATACACTATATTATACACTAACCCTTCGGTCTGTGTACAGGTTAATGGGACCATATCCCACAGGTTCGACAACCGCAGAGGTACTCAACAGGGATGTCCCCTATCCTCTCTTTTGTTAACCCTGGCTTTGAGCCTCTAGGCCAGATGATCAGAGCAGGCTCAGTATATCGAGGGTGGAAATGGGGTCCATCTCATGAAGACAGGATAGCTCTATATGCAGATGACCCATACGCAAATTAAGTTTTAAATATCTAGGGATCTGGGTAACCTTTCTGCCAAAAATCTATCTCCTCTGCTAACAAGAATCAAAATGGACATGCAGAGATGGCAAACCCTCCCCTTGAATGTGATGGGGTGGGTGGCCCTATACAAAATGATGATCTTGCCAAGACTCCTATACATATTCCAAAATGTTCCCATCCTCATCCCCCACTCCTGGTTCAAAAATCTCGAAAGCATCACCGGAAGATTTCTATGGAGAGGTAACAGACATTGAGTAGTGATACAACATTGCCGGAGAGGAATGTATGATGGAGGTTTGGGTGCGTCAGATCCCTATCTGTATTACCTGGCTACACAATTGATAGTGGTCCATGACTGGTTTAATGGGGGCTGGGAAGACCCGGCGTATAAGACAGAATTGACACTTCTGGGGTTTCCACAGGTTCTTGACATGCTGTATGGAGCATCGCTTCCTCGTGACATGGAGGAAACAACCAAAGTGGTCTTCCTGGCATGGCGAGCCGCGTTACGCCACACTCACTGGAATACTGTTATCACCCTCCAGACTCCGCTATGGAGAAGGAAATGGATGTATGCCTCCGCCACGCTGGAGGGATTCACAACATGGGACCTAATAGGCATTTCTCTGGTTGGGGACATTTGCAAAGGGAGGGCCATGAAATCGTTCCAAGACCTACAAGGAGAATTTCCATTAAACCACACACAGTTCTTTGGATACCTTCAACTAAGACATGCACTGCGAACCCATCTGCCCACCACAAGCCCTATACCGGACTTTAACCCACTGGAAGCCAAAATACTCATGGGAAATATGGAGGGGAAAGGCATTTCTCAACTTTACAAAACACTAATCAACAACACACCTGATAACTTAGTCATTTTTAGGACTAAGTGGGAATCATGGCTCGGACCCCTAGAAGAAACGGAATGGAGGGATGCCTTGATGGCGCCCAAGGTATTGGCAATATCGCAAGATTCGCCATTATACAATTCTATTATTTATATGGGGCCTATCTGACACCATCCAAACTACAAAAATTCCATGCATCCTTGCCTTGTTCTTCAACCTTTTTTTTCCTTCCTTTTCTATATATGGCTGGGCGCGCACTCTGAAATAGGGCTTTTTTAAAGGCAAAGAACAGGGGGCAGACAGCTTTTAAACACAATTAATGCAAAGAAATAGATTAAAACTGTGTCCTAAAAACACACTCTGCAAGATGTACGTAGCCTTTTTACTTAGAAGAAAATATGGGGGGGGGGGTTATGTGCCACAAACTAGCAAGGCAATTCACACAGTCACAGCAAAAACAAATTAAAAAAACACACTTCAAAAGAGGCCAGGCTGCCTGAAACACAGAGAGTCCACAGTAAAATAGACACAGGTAGCTGAAATAAACACTTTTGAACAAATAATACTATTCACCCAGAAAAATCTCAGGGCTCCTTACGTAGGTCTTTTTGCAATCCTTGAACACTGGGCTGTATCAGCACACAGGGAAGATGCTGCGGCTCACAAAATGGAGGTGGCTGTCTTGGGCTTCCCTCCACAAACTTCAGGGGCCAGAGCAGTTGCGGGGGGACGGGGCTCAGGTGCAACAGGGACTCAGAGCCAATCAGCTAAGTCCAGTCCCTGTGGGCAGGGGGAAAGGCAGCTGCTGCTCTATTCAGAATCTCCTTGAATACAAACAAGCTGAATCCACACTTCCAAGCAAGCAGAGTTTACTTTCCAAGTAAGGGAGAGATTGTTTCAAAAACAAACAGTGGAATACTGCTGAACGCGCACTCTGAAATCAGGGATTTTTAAAGGCAAAGATCAGGGTGGCAGACAGTTTTTAAACACAATTTCAATCACAGAAACAGATTAAAACAGTGCCCTAAAAACACACTCTGCAAGATGTATATAACCTTTTTACTTAGAAGAAAAAAGGTGGGGGTATGTGCCACAAACTAGCAAGGCAATTCACACAGTCACTGCAAAAATCGAATTTAAAAAAAAACACCACTTTAAAAGAGACCAGGCTGCCTGAAACACAGAGACTCCGCAGTTAAACAGACACAGGTAGCTGAAATAAACACTTTTGACAAATAATACTATTTACCCAGAAAAATCGCAGGGCTCCTTACCTAGGTCTTTTTGCAATCCTTGAACACTGGGCTGTATCAGGACACAGGGAAGATGCTGAGGCTCACAAAATGGAGGTGGCTGTCTTGAGATTCCCTCCACAAACTTAAGGGGCCAGAGCAGGTGTGGGACGGCGGGGCTCAGGTACAACAGGGACTCACAGAGCTAATCAGCTAAGTCCAGTCCCTGTGGCAGGGGGAAAGGCAGCTGCTGCTCTATTCAGAATCTCCTTGGATACAGACAGGCTGAATCCACACTTCCAAGATAGCAGAGTCTACTTTCGAGGTAAGGGAGAGATTGTTTAAAAAACAAACACTGGAATACTGCTTGGCGTGCAGTCTGAAATTGGGCTTTTTTAAAGGCAAAAAAAGGGGGGCAGACAGTTTCTAAACACAATTTAAATCCCAGAAACAGATTAATACAGTCTCCTAAAAACACACTCTGCAAGATGCATGTAGCCTTTTTACTTAGAAGTAAAGGGGGGGAGTTATGTGCCACAAACTAGCAAGGCAATTCACACAGTCACGGCAAAAACAAATTTGAAAAAAACACCACTTTAAAAGAGGCCAGTCTGCCGGAAACACTGATAGTCCACAGTAAAACAGACACAGGTAGCTGAAAAAAACACTTTTGAACAAATAATACTATTTACCCAGAAAAATCTCAGGGCTCCTTACCTAGGTCTTTTTGCAATCCTTGAACACTGGGCTGTATCATGACACAGGGAAGATGCTGAGGCTCACAAAATAGAGGTGACTGTCTTGGGCTTCCCTCCACAAACTTAAGGGGCCAGAGCAGGTGTTGGGGGTGGGGTTCAGGTGCAACAGGGACTCAGAGAGCCAATCAGCTAAGTCCAGCTCCTGTGGGCACGGGGAAACGGAGCTCCTGCTCTATTCAGAGTCTCCTTGGATACAGACAGGCTGAATCCACCCTTCCAAGCTAGCAAAGTCTACTTTCCAGGTAAGGGAGAGATTGTTTAAAAAACAAACACTGGAGGGGGCGTGTTCTGGGCGTCAAGATGGCGGTCGCTCTTTTGTAGTGCTCAGGACCACTCCGTCATCCGCCTCTCATAAAATCACTATCGGTAAACATCAACACCGTGAACGCTTCATCGGGGTTCCTTTATTGTGCCCTGTCTTAAGTGGCGGCTTCCCGGCCCTCACCGCCCTGTGAGACCGAGGTTTTGGCTGCCCAGCGTTCGACCACTGTTTCCCCTGATCAAGATGGTGGCTGAGGGACAGACCTGAGGCGCGGCCCGCTGCGGCGGAAAGGCGGCTGAAAGGTTGCGGCAGCCCGGACGGCCTGGAGGCAGGGCTGCGGACCCCGAGCCAGAGAAGTTGAGGGTCACGGCCGCTGTGACTGGGAGAAATCAAGGTAGGTCCCGGGGCGGCAGCACCGCAATTCTCTGGTCCCCCTGATTTTTTCCCCCCCTTCCCGTGGTGAGCGAGGGCTGGGAAGGGGGGCGTTCCGTGGGCCGGAGGTCGGGGTACTCGGCCGCGAATTGTGTAGGGCCCTGGCAGGCCCAGAGCCCGACGTTAGGAGGAAGACCTGCAGACCGCTGGGAGGGCCGCCTGAGCGGACTGGTGCTCGCAGGGGCACGGGCACCCCCCTACTTATGCTGCTATAGGCTGGGACGCGGGCCGGGATGGAGGGCCTACCAGGGGTGTGATCAGCCGGAGGACCAAACCGGCGGGCTCGTTGCCCCCTCTCCGCCCCCCAAGATAAGAGACTCCGTGGCAGCGAGGGGCCCCCCAGCTGGAGCCCGGGAGAGGGTTTTGGAGCCCAGGGCTGGCTGCAGTCCAGGGCCTAGACATTACATCACATCGAGGGCAGCCAACTACGGACCGTGCTGCGGTGACGCTATCCCCACTGGTCTCCCCAGGAGAGGGGAAAGAAGAAATTAAGTAACAGTAACAAGCAGCAACCACAAACGTGAGCTGGGACAAACACTGGGATACCGAGAGGTGAATCTAGACCTTCAGGCCCCGTGAGCAGAGAGGGGCCCGATCTCCGTCCTTTGGACCACAGTGGGGTGCAGTCTGAAGGTGACATGTTAGGGATTACAAGTAGAGCCTCCCTTTTCACCCTTTCCTTATTCTCTGACCGCGTCTCCTCCGGAAACCAGGCATCCTTACCGACTGGACAAGGGAGGAGTCCGTGACCATATCGAGTGAGTAAAAATGCGGCCGGGGTAAAGGACATAGAAGGGGATAGGACAATAACAAAACAAAACAGTAAGATGAAATAAACTCTGCAACACCGTGTTCCCCTAACACCCCTAGAACTATCTAATAGATTCATAAATTAGGATATACCACAGGGGGAATCAGATTAGATCCCCAGGGATCTCCCATCAGGCCCTACAGTAGGGCAGAACAAAATTGACCGATCACTGCAACCCTAGAGAGGTTAGAACCACATCCAACATCATGGGCAAAGACAAAGCGATCAAACAAACAACGGAACAAACTTGTATGGACCAATTCACCACAGGGACAGTGAGCCCACGGTAGGAAGGCCCAACCACAAATGGCGGTAATAACCCACAAACATCGTGCAGCGACCTGGCGGCGATTCAGGCCTCCCAGACAGAAGTCGAATCAAAAATAGGGGAGGTCGGAGTGGAAGTCGCCCTGATCCGGCAAGATCTCCGCAATGCAATATCCCGAATCACAGAGGCCGAGTCGAGAATCTCCACGGCAGAAGATGAAATAACAACTCTAAAAACCCAAATCTCAAAGCTTACCAAACACACCTCAAATCTACACAGGAGGGCTGAAGACGCCAAAAACAGATCTCGACGTACCAATCTTCGCCTAATGGGTCTTCCCGAGGCCACTGCAGAATCATCATTGGATACATTCCTAGAGGATTGGTTCTGGTCCTGGTTGCCGGCAGACCACCTCACGCCATGGTTCACAATCGAACAAGCCCATAGGTCGCTGCGCGCAAGGCCTCTGCCCGGCTCCCCACCCAAGCCAGTAATAATCTGCCTCTTCAACTCCAAAGACAGAGACCTGGTCCTGCGGGAGGCTCGCACCAGGGTAGACCTCCTCTGCAATGGAGCAAAAGTACTCCTTTTCCCAGATTACACATTAGAGGTACAGCAACAACGCTGCTCGTTCATGAAAGTGAAGCAAAAGCTTAGATCAATGGACATCCACTATAGTCTCCTGTTTCCAGCCAGCCAGCCTCCGGGTGATCTATAATAATAAAACCTACTTCTTTAAGCGGCCGACCGCGGCACGGACCTGGCTAACGGAAGAAACCCCACTAGATATGCACAGAACAGGATCACACCCACCGCTTAAGACAACACCAGCTCACCCAAGGGGGCAACAACCAATGCGCAGTCAGCGCACACGCTCTCGGAAATGAAGAGGAAGACATAGATGCAGGTCAGACTCCCCTCCCGGGGCTTATTGATCGGAACCCAGACACCCACAATCGAAAGAGAATTCCAGAGCCACCCTGACATACCTGAAACCACAGTACACAACTGAGATCCAGCTAGAGACACAAGAAGACTCTGACTTGTCCCGTAGTCCAATCCTGTGACTGCATAGGTGGAACTTATTCTGGGAAAGACTTAAGACAATGAACACATAAATAGAAGCGTTATGCCTAACTTTATCACACATCGAGTATTATACATTTATGCATGATCCGATACTAGGGAGGGGTCCACCGCCACCAATACCACAGCCTTACCACTCAAAAGCCATCTCACCAGTTTTAGAAGTGAGGGGCTATGTATATGGGCGACAGGTGCTTCTCGGGGTGGGGAGTGAGTTGGGGGGCAAGGGGGTTCCGGCCTCATTCTAAAGGTCAATGTTAGAATTTGTATGCAAAGGCAAGATTCATATTTTTTTTTTAATTGAGGCACAGGGCAGGATGCTTAATGACTCAACAGATATAATAGAGTGTGAGAATCGGCAGAAGGAAGATAGAAAGAGAAGTCCTTCAGAGTTGCACAAACTAGTAGCTAAAGGTTGGCTCAACAACTGTAAATTCCCACCTACAATCACCACCCCCCCATGAATCAAGAACAAATTATGTCATGGAACATCAACGAGCTCCTAGACAAAATGAAACGTACTGCAGTATTCACCTTGATACATAGATACAATCCAGAAATACTCACGCTGCAGGAAACCCACCTTTTGGGGGATAAATACCCATTCCTGACTCGTCGAGGATTTGATAGAGTGTACCATGCGGGATACACACGTGGGTCACAAGGAGTAGCCATATTATTGCATCGTACCTTCCCTATGACACACATCCAAGTACGGAGAGACCAACAGGGGCGGTTTGTAGCCATTACCGGTAAGGTAGAAGGGATCACATTTAATATAATAATTATCTACGCCCCTCCCTCCCTGGTCAGCTCAACCCTCCAGGCACTCACAAAACTTCTCTCTGACCTACCCCCGGGGCACACTATACTAGGTGGCGACTTCAACGCAACCCCGGACCCGACCTTAGATGTAGACGGCCCACTCACCACATATAGACGTACACTGGCAACCAAAATTAAAGGGTGGTTATCTGCCACAGGATTATGTGACGCCTGGCGGATATGGCATCCGAGGCAGAGACAATTCACCCATACCTCAGCAACCCATGGCTCCCAATCCAAACTAGACCTGATGCTTCTTCCGAGCAGAGATTGTACAACCCTCTCACACATCAAGATTCTAGCCAGAGGAATCTCTGACCATGCCCCTCTCCGGCTCATACTAGGCCCGGCCCGCCCCCGGCGTCGCCCCATGTGGCAGCTAAACGCATGGTATCTTCAAGATGAACACTTTAAGGAACAATTACGTCAGGCACAAGCAGAATACTTCCACCTAAACGAAGGCTCGGTAACCTCAGAGGGCACTCTATGGGCGGCAGGGAAGGCGGTATTAAGAGGTATGGCTAAAAATCTGATACGTAATCAGGAACGTGCCAAAACGCTACATATCAAACAGCTAGAGCTCTGAGCAATAAACCTCGAAAGAGACAACGTAATAAACCCAAGCGAGAAACTGACGCGACAACTCCTCCTAATCTGAGAAGAGGGATGAGGTCAATCCCAGGAGGCCGCGAAACATTTAAGGAGGACCAGCACTGGAAGGATATATCGCTGGGGGAACAAGACCGGGAAGATGCTGTATTGGTTGATCTCTCGCGATCACGCCTCCAAGATCGTCCCTGAAATTTATGACGGGATAGGGCCCTGGTTACGGGTCATACCGAAATTGCGAATGCTTTTGCCAACTATTATCATACACTGTACCAAGCATCTACACAAATAGATTCACATCAAAGACGTCAACTACTTGACAAGATCCCCCTCCCACAGTTACCTATGATAGAAGCACAGCTTTTAAAGGAAGGAACCCATTAGAGAGGAAGAAACTGGGGTGGCAATCTTGACATTAAACGTTGGCAAGACGCCTGAACCCGATGGGTTCCCCCCAGAATATTATTAGGTGTTTAGAGAAGACCTGACCCCACGTCTCCTAAGCCTTTTTGCAGAAATAGGAAAAGGTGGATCCTTTCCTCCTGAACTAGATACAGCCATGATCGTGGTGCTCCCCAAAACCCAGCCCCCTTCACCTCACTGTGTGGATTACAGACCAATATCATCGATTAACACAGATATTAAAAAATTTCGCCTCTATCCTTGCCACTCGCATCAAAAGGGTCCTGCCGCAGCTATTCAATCCTGTCCAATGTGTGGTTTATGGCAACCCGCAGTACACAACACTGTATCCGCCGGCTACACGTAGCCTTGGAGGAGAGACGCCGGTTGCCCCAAAGCCTGGCCCTCTTGCTCATAGATTTTAAAAAGGCTTTTGATTCGGGTGACTGGGGATTCCTTCTACTGGTGCTCCGACAGGCAGGCATAGAAAAACAATTTTGCCACCTAATTAAAGCATTATACACTAACCCTACGGCCTGTAGCCCAGATGATCAGAGCAGGCTCAGTATATCGAGGGTGGAAATGGGGTCCATCTCATGAAGACAGGGTAGCTCTATATGCAGATGACCAATACGCAAATTAAGTTTTAAATACCTAAGGATCTGGGTAACCCTTTTTCCCGAATTAACATGGGCCAAAAATCTACCTCCTCTGCTAACAAAAATCAAAACGGACATGCAGAGATGGCAAACCCTCCCCTTGAATGTGATGGGGCGGGTGGCCCTATACAAAATGATGATCTTGCCAAGACTCCTATACATATTCCAAAATGTTCCCATCCTCATCCCCCACTCCTGGTTCAAAAATCTCGAAACCATCACTGGAAGATTTCTATGGAGAGGTAATAGACATTGAGTAGCGATACAACTTTGCCGGAGAGGAATGTATGATGGAGGTTTGGGTGCGTCAGATCCCTATCTACATTACCTGGCTACCCAATTGATAATGGTCCATTGACTGGTTTAATGGGGGCTGGGAAAACCCGGCGTATAAGACAGAATTGACAATCCTGGGGTTTCCACAGGTTCTTGACATGCTGTATGGAGCATCGCTTCCTCGTGACATGGAGGAAACAACCAAAGTGGTCTTCCTGGAATGGCGAGCCGCGTTACGTCACACTCACTGGAATACCGTTATCACCGTCCAGACTCCAGTATGGAGAAAGAAATGGATGTATGCCTCCGCCACACTGGAGGGCTTCACAACATGTGACCTAGTAGTCATTTCCCTGGTTGGGGACATATGGAAAGGGAGAGCCATGAAATTGTTCCAAGACCTACAAGCAGAATTTCAATTAAACCAGACACAGTTCTTTAGATACCTTCAACTAAGACACGCACTGCAAACCCATCTGCCCACCACAAGCCCTATACCGGACTTTAACCCACTGGAAGCCAAAATACTCATGGGAAATATGGAGGGGAGAGGCATTTCTCAATTTTACAAAACGCTAATCAACAACACTCCTGATAACTTAGTCATATTTAGGACTAAGTGGGAATCATGACTCGGACCCCTAGAAGAAACGGAATGGAGGGAAGCCTTGATGGCGCCCAAGGTATTGGCAATATCGGCAAGGTTCCCCATGATACAATTCTAATATTTATATGGGGCCTATCTGACACCATCCAAACTACACAAAATGGGAGCCCGCCCTTCTGCCAAATGCCCAAGATGCCCGAATGAACCAGCAGACTTCTTTCATATGGTATTGACCTGTCAAAAAATACAAAAGTACTGGGAAGGGGTGATCCAAGATATAGGAAGGGCACTGGGTCAAGAAATACAAAAATCAGCTAAGCTAATCATATTGGAGGTAAAGGAAGAAATGGGAGGAACACATGCTAAACTAACACTGACAGCTATGGCATTATTAGTCGCTAATAGAGATATCGCTGCAGCGTGGATGTCCCCAGAATGCCAGTTCATCCAGAAATGGAGGAAGGGTGTGGATTGGTGTGCCAATCAGGAGAAACTGTTATTTGAGTCTAGAGGGTGCCCACACAAATTCGAAAAGATATGGGGACAATGGCTAGAATGATGACATAAACCAGATACGTAATAAGATACTTAGGGGGTCATTCCGACCCTGGCGGTCCATGACCGCCAGGGCCGGGGACCGCGGAAGCACCGCCAACAGGCTGGCGGTGCTTCCTGGGCCATTCTGACGCCGTGGTCAGAAAAGGGCAACCGGGCGGATTCCCGCCGGTTTACCCATGGCCCAGGGAATCCTCCATGGCGGCGCTGCTTGCAGCGCCGCCATGTGGATTCCGACCCCCTTCCCGCCATCCTGTTCCTGGTGGTTTTTACCGCCAGGAACAGGATGGCGGGAACGGGTGTCGTGGGGCCCCTGGGGGCCCCTGCACTGCCCATGCCACTGGCATGGGCAGTGCAGGGGCCCCCTAACAGGACCCCATAAAGATTTTCAGTGTCTGCTTTGCAGACACTGAAAATCGCGACGGGTGCCACTGCACCCGTCGCACCCCTACAACTCCGCCGGCTCCATTCGGAGCCGGCTTCATTGTTGCAGGGGGTTTCCCGCTGGGCCGGCAGGCGGCCTTCTGGCGGTTGCCCGCCGGCCCAGCGGGAAAGGCAGAATGCCCGCCGCGGTCTTTTGACCGCGGTGCGGTCATTCGGCGGTTCCCGCCACCCGCCGGGGTCAGAATGACCCCCTTAATGTTTCAAGGGGACACTACGGTGGCTAGATCTGCTGATAGCACCACAACCCAATATTGTTGATGACTAACAACGATACTAAAACAATGATAAGACGCACAAATTCCATGCGTCCTTGCCTTGTACTTGAACCTGTTTTTTCCTTCCTTTTCTATATATGTCTGAAAAACAATAAACATTTGTTTATAAAAAAAAACACTGGAATACTGCTGGGCACGCACTCTGAAATTGGGCTTTTTTAAGGGCAAAAAACAGGGGGGCAGACAGATTTTAAACACAATTTAAATCGAAGAAATAGATTAAACCTGTCTCCTAAAAACAAACTCTGCAAGATGTATGTAGCCTTTTTACTTAGAAGAAAAAAAAGGGGGGGGGGGACTTATGTGCCACAAACTAGCAAGGCAATTCACACAGTCACAGCAAAAACAAATTGAAAAAAAACACCACTTTAAAAGAGGCCAGGCTGCCTGAAACACAGAGAGTCCACAGTAAAACAGACACAGGTAGCTGAAATAAGCACTTTTGAACAAATACTACTATTTACCCAGAAAAATCTCAGGGCTCCTTACCTAGGTCATTTTGCAATCCTTGAACACTAGACTGTATCATGACACAGGGAAGATGCTGAGGCTCACAAAATAGAGGTGGCTGTCTTGGGCTTCCTTCCACAAACTTAAGGGGCCTGAGCAGGTGTTGAGGGTGGGGCTCAGGTGCAACAAGGACTCAGAGAGCCAATCAGCTCAGTCCCCTCCCTGTGGGCAGGGGGAAAGGCAGCTACTGCTCTACTCAGAATCTCCTTGGATACAGACAGGCTGAATCCAGACTTCCAAGCTAGCAGAATCTACCTTCCAGGTAAGTGAGAGATTGTTTAAAAACAAACACTGGAATACTGCTGGGGGCGCACTCTTAAATCGTGCTTTTTTAAAGGCAAAAAACAGGGGGTCAAACAGTTTTTAAACACAATTTAAATCACAGAAACCAAATAAAACAGTCTCTTAAAAACACACGATTTATGTAGCCTTTTTACATAGAAGAAAAGGGGGGGTTATGTGCCACAAATTAGTAAGGCAATTCACACAGTCACGACATAAATAAATTTGAAAAAAACACCACTTTAAAAGAGACCAGGCTACCTGAAACACAGAGATTCCATAGTAAAACAGACACAGGTAGCTGAAATAAACACTTTTGAACAAATAATACCACTTTCCCAGAAAAATCTCAGGGCTCCTTACCTAGGTCTTTTTGCAATCCTTGAACAATGGGCTGTATCAGGACACAGGGAAGATGCTGAGGCTCACAAAATGGAGATGGCTGTCTTGGGCTTCCCTCCACAAACTTAAGGGGCCAGAGCAGGTGTGGGGGAACCGGGCTAAGGTGCAACAGGGACTCAGAGAACCAATCAGCTAAGTCCAGTCCCTGTGGGCAGGGACAAAGGCAGCTGCTGGTCTATTCAGAATCTCCTTGGATACAGACAGCCTGAATCTACACTTCCAAGCTAGCAGAGTCTACTTTCCAGGTAAGGGAGAGATTGTTTAAAAAGCAAACACTGGAATACTGCTGGACGCGCACTCTGAAATCAGGCTTTTTTAAAGGCAAAAAACAAGGGGCAGACAGTTTTTAAACACATTATAAATCACAGAAACAGAATAAAACAGCCTCCTAAAAACAAACTATGCAAGATGTATGTAGCCTTTTTACATAGAAGAAAAGGGGGGTGTTATGTGCCACAAACTAGCAAAGAAAATCACATAGTCACGCCAAAAACGAATTAAAAAAAACACCACTTTAAAAGAGACCAGGCTGCCTGAAACACAGAGAGTCCACAGTAAAACAGACACATGTAGCTGAAATAAACACTTTTGATCAAATAATACTATTTACCCAGTCAAATCTCAGGGCTCCTTACCTAGGTGTTTTTGCAATCCTTGAACACTGGGCTGTATCAGGACACAGGGAAGATGCTGAGGCTCACAAAATGGAGGTGGCTGTCTTGGGCTTCCCTCCACAAACTTAAGGGGCCAGAGCAGGTGTGGGACGGCGGGGCTCAGGTGCAACAGGGACTCAGAGAGCAAATCAGCTAAGTCCAGTCCATGTGGGCAGGGGGAAGGCAGCTGCTGCTCTATTCAGAATATCCTTGGCTACAGACATGCTGAATCCACCTTTCTAAGCAAGCAGACTCTACTTAAGAGGTAAGGGAGAGATTGTTTAAAATACAAACACTGGAATACTGCTGGGCACGCACTCTGAAATCGAGGATTTTTAAAGGCAAAGATCAAGGGGGCAGACAGTTTTTAAACACAATATAAACCACAGAAACAGATTAAAACAGTCTCCTAAAAACACACTCTGCAAGATGTTTGTAGCCTTTTTACTTAGAAGAAAAGGGGGGGGGGGGTTATGTGCCACAAACTAGCAAGGCTATTCACACGGTCACAGCAAAACAATTTAAAAAAAAACACCACTTTAAAAGAGGCCAGGCTGCCTCAAACACAGAGACTCCACAGTAAAACAGAAACAGGTAGCTGAAATAAACACTTTTGAACAAATAATACTATTCACCCAGAAAAATCTCCGGGCTCCTTACCTAGGTGTTTTTGCAATCCTTGAACACTGGGCTGCCTGCATCAGGACACAGTGAAGATGCTGAGGCACAAAAAATGGAGGTCGCTGTTTTGTGCTTCCCACACAAACTTAAAGGGCCAAAGCAGGTGTGGGGGGGGCGGGGCTCAGCTGCAACAGGGACTCAGAAGGCCAATCAGCTAAGTCCAGTCCCTGTGGGAAGAGGGAAAGGCAGCTGCTGCTCTATTCAGAATCTCCTTGGATACAGACAGGCTGAATCCACACTTCCAAGTTAGCAGAGTCTACTTTTCAGGTAAGGGAGAGATTATTTAAGAAACAAACACTGGAATACTGCTGGGTGCGCACTCTGAAATCAGGCTTTTTTAAAGACAAAAAACAGGGGGGCAAACTGTTTTTAAACACAATTTAAATCACAGAAACAGATTAAAAAAGTCTCCTAAAAACACACTCTGCACGATGTATGTAGCCTTTTTACTTAGAAGATGAAAGGGGGAGGGTGTTATGTGCCACAAACTAGCAAGGCAATTCACACAGTCACAGCAAAAACAAATAAAAAAAAAACACAACTTTAAAAGAGGCCAGGCTGCCTGAAACACAGAGAGTCCACAGTAAAACAGACACAGGTAGATGAAATAAACACTTTTGAACAAATAATACTATTTACCCAGAAAAATCTCAGCGCTCCTTTCTTAGGTCTTTTTTGCAATCCTTGAACACTGGGCTGTATCAGAACACAGGGAAGATGCTGAGGCTCCCAAAATGGAGGTAGCTGTCTTGGGCTTCCCTCCACAAACTTAAGGGGCCAAAGCAGGTGTGGGAGGGGCAGGGCTCAGGTGCCACAGGTTCTCAGAGAGCCAATCAGCTAAGTCCAGTCCCTGTGGTCAGAGGGAAATGCAGCTGCATCTCTATTCAGAATCTCCTTGGATACAGACAGGCTAAATCCTCACTTCCAAGCTAGCAGAGTCTACTTTTCAGGTAAGGGAGAGATTGTTTAAAAAACAAACACTGGAATACTGCTGGGTGCGCACTCTGAAATCAGGCTTTTTTAAAGACAAAAAACAGAGGGGCAAACAGTTTTTAAACACAATTGAAATCACAGAAACAGATTAAAACAGTCTCCTAAAAACACACTCTGCAAGATGTATGTAGCCTTTTTACTTAGAAGAAAAAAGGGGGGGTTATGTGCCACAGACTAGCAAGGCAATTCACACAGTCACTGCAAAAACAAATAAAAAAAAAACACCACTGTAAAAGAGGCCAGCTGCCTGAAACACAGAGAGTCCACAGTAAAACAGACACAGGTAGCTGAGATAAACACTTTTGAACAAATAATACTATTTACCCAGAAAATCCCAGGGCTCCTTACCTAGGTCTTTTTGGAATCCTTGAACACTAGGCTGTATCAGGACACAGGGAAGATGTTGAGGCTCACAAAATGGAGGTTGCTGTCTTGGGCTTCCCTCCACAAACTTAAGGGGCCAAACTATGTGTGGGGGTGGGGGCGGGCCTCAGGTGCAACAGGGACTCAGAGAGCCAATAAGCTTAGTCCAGTCTCTGTGGGCAGGGGGAAAGGCAGCTGCTGCCCTATTCAGAATCTCATTGGATACAGACAGGCTGAATCCACACTTCAAGCTAGCAGAGTCTACTTTCCAGGTAAGTGAGAGATTGTTTAAAAAACAGACACTGGAATACTGCTGGGCGCGCATTCTGAAATCAGGTTTTTGTTAAAGGCAAAAATCAGGGGGCAGACAGTTTTTAAACACAATATAAATCACAGAAACAGATTAAAACAGTCTCCTAAAAACACACACTGCAAGATGTATGTAGCTTTTTTACTTTGAAGAAAAAAGGGGGGGGGAGTAAGGTGCCACAAACTAGCAAGGCAATTCACACAGTCACGGCAAAAACAAATTAAAAAAAACTCTACTTTAAAAGAGGCCAGGCTGCCTGAAACACAGAGACTCCACAGTAAAACAAAAACAGGTAGCTGAAATAAACACTTTTGAACAAATAATACTATTCACCAACAAAAATCTCAGGGCTCCTTACCTAGGTCTTTTTGCAATCCTTGAACACTGGGCTGTATCAGGACACAGGGAAGATGCTGAGGCTCACAAAATGGAGGTGGCTGTCTTGGGCTTCCCCCAACAAACTTAAGGGGCCAAACCAGGTGTGGGGGTGGGGCGGGCCTCAGGTGCAACAGGGGCTCAGAGAGCCAATCAACTTAGTCCAGTCATTGTGGGTAGAGGGAAAGGCAGCTGCTGCTCTATTCAGAATCGCCTTGGATACAGACAGTCTGAATCCACACTTCCAAGTTAGCAGAGTCTACTTTTCAGGTAAGGGAGAGATTGTTTAAAAAACAAACACTGAAATACTGCTGAGCGCGCACTCTGAAATTGGGCCTTTTTAAAAGCAAGAAACAGGGGGTAGACAGTTTTTAAACACAATCTAAATCACAGAAATAGATTAAAACAGTCTCCTAAAAACATACTCTGTTAGATGTATGTAGCCTTTTTACTTTGAAGAAAAAAGGGGAGGGGAGTTATGTGCCACAAACTAGCAAGGCAATTCACCCAGTCACGGCAAAAACAAATTTAAAAAGAAACACAACACTTTAAAAGAGACCAGGCTGCCTGAAACAAAGAGAGTCCACAGTTAAGCAGACACAGTTAGCTGAAATAAACACTTTTGAACAAATAATACTATTTTCCCAGAAAAATCTCAGTGCTTCTTACCTAGGTCTTTTTGCAATCCTTGAACACTGGGCTGTATCAGGACACAGGGAAGATGCGGAAGCTCACAAAATGGAGGTGGCTGTCTTGGGCTTCCCTCCAGAAACTTAAGGGGCCAGAGCAGGTGTGGGACGGCGGTGCTCAGGTGCAACAGTGACTCAGAGAGCCAATCAGCTAAATCCAGTCCCTGTGGGCACGGGGAAAGGCAGCTGCTCCTCTATTCAGAATCTCCTTGGATACAGACAGGCTGAACCCACCCTTCCAAGCTAGCAGAGTCTACTTTCCAGATAAGGGAGAGATTGATTAAAAACAAACACTGGAATACTGCTGGGCGCGCACTCTGAAATCAGGCTTTTTTAAAGGCAAAATGCAGGGGGGCAGACAGTTTCTAAACACAATTTAAATCACAGAAACAGATTAAAACAGTCTCCTAAAAAGACACTCTGGAAGATGTATGTATGTATGTATGAAAAAAGGGGGGGGTTATGTGCCACAAACTAGCAAAGCAATTTACACAGTCACTGCAAAAACAAATTTAAAGAAAACACCACTTTAAAAGAGACCAGACTGCCTGAAACACAGAGAGTCTACAGTTAAACAGACACAGGTAGCTGAAATAAACAGTTTTGAACAAATAATACTATTTAACCAAACAAATCTCAGGGCTACTTACCTAGGTCTTTTTGCAATCCTTGAACACTAGGCTGTATCAGGACACAGGGTATATGCTGAGGCTCACAAAATGGAGGTGGCTGTCTTGGGCTTCCCCCCACAAACTTAAGGGGCCAAACCAGGTGTGTGGGTGGTGGCGGGCCTCAGGTGCAACAGGGACTCAGAGAGCCAATCAGCTAAGTCCAGTCCCTGTGGGCAGGGGGAAAGGCAGCTGCTGCACTATTCAGTCTCGCCTTGGATGCAGACTGGCTGAATCCACACTTCCAAGCTAGCAGAGTCTACTTTCCAGGTAAGAGAGATATTGTTTACAAAACAAACACTGGAATACTGCTGGGCGTGCACTCTGTAATTGGGATTTTTTAAGTGCAAAAAACAAGGGGGCAGACAGTTTTTAAACACAATATAAATCACAGAAACAGATTAAAACAGTCTCCTAAAAACACATTCTGCAAGATGTATGTAGCCTTTTTACTTAGAAGAAAAAACGGGGCGTATGTGCCACAAACTAGCAAGGCAATTCACACAGTCACAGGAAAAAATAATTTAAACAAAAATACCACTTTAACCCCTTCGCTGCCAGGCCTTTTCCCCCTCCTGTGCCGATCCTTTTTTTGGCTATTTGGAGCAGTTCGCGCTTAGGCCCTCATAACTTTTTGTTCACATAAGCTACCCACGCCAAATTTGCGTCCTTTTTTTCAACATCCTAGGGATTCTAGAGGTACCCAGACTTTGTGGGTTCCCCAGAAGGAGGCCAAAAAATTAGCCAAAAAACAGTGAAAATTTCGTTTTTTTAAAAAAAATTGGAAAAAAGGGCTGTAGAAGAAGGCTTGTGGTTTTTTACCTGAAAAGGGCATCAACAAAGGGTTTGCCGTGATAAAATCACCAGCTTCCCAGCTTTCAGAAACAGGCAGACTTGAATCAGAAAACCCAATTTTTCAACACAATTTTGGCATTTTACTGGAACATACCCCATTTTTATGATTTTTTGTGCTTTCAGCCTCCTTCCAGTTAGTGACAGAAATGGGCATGAAACCAACGCTGGATCCCAGAAACCGCAACATTTTTGAAAAGTAGACAAAAATCTGAATTTAGCAAGGGGTAATTTGTGTAGATCCTACAAGGGTTTCCTACAGAAAATAACAACTGAAAAAGAAAAATATTGAAATTGAGGTGAAAAAAACATCAATTTTTCTCTACGTTTTGCTCTGTAACTTTTTCCAGCAATGTCAGATTTTCGAAAGCAATATACCGTTACATCTGCTGGACTCTTCTGGTTGCGGGGATATATAGGGCTTATAGGTTCATCAAGAACTCTAGATACCGAGAGCCAATAAATGCTTGCACACTGCAGTGGGTTTTCAATCTATGCCGGGTATACAGCAATTCATTTGCTGAAATATACAGAGTAAAAAATAGCTATCAAGAAAACCTTTGTATTTCCAAAATGGGCACAAGATAAGGTGTTGAGAAGCAGTGTTTATTTGCACATCTCTGAATTCCGGGGTGCCCATACTAGCATGTGAATTACAGGGCATTTCTCAAATAGATGTCTTTTTTACACACTGTCTTACGTTTGGAAGGAAAAAATGTAGAGAAAGACAAGGCGCAATAACACTTGTTTTGCTATACTATGTTCCCCTAAGTCTCCCGATAAAAATGATACCTCACTTGTGTGGGTAGGCCTAGCGCCCGCGACAGGATATGCCCCAAAACACAACGTAGACACATCACAGAAAACAGAGCTGTTTTTAGCAAAGTGCCTACCTGTAGATTTTGGCCTCTAGCTCAGCCGCCACCAAGGGAAACCTACCAAACCTATGCATTTCTGAAAACTAGAGACCAAGGGGAATCCAAGATGGGGTTACTTGTGTGGCTCGGACCAGGTTCTGTTACCCAGAATCCTTTGCAAGCCTCAAAATTTGGCTAAAAAAACACATGTTCCTCATATTTCTGTGGCAGAAAGTTCTGGAATCTTAGAGGAGCCACCAATTTCCTTCCACCCAGCGTTCCCCCACGTCTCCCGATAAAAATGATACCTCACTTGTGTGGGTAGGCCTAGCGCCTGTGACAGGAAATGCCCCAAAGCGCAACGTGGACACATGCCAAATTTTTGAAGGAAAACAGAGGTGTTTTTTGCAAAGTGCCTACCTGTAGATTTTGGCCTGTAGCTCAGCCGCCACCTAGGGAAACCTATCAAACCTGTACATTTCTGAAAACTAGAGACCTAGGGGAATCCAAGATGGGGTGACTTGTGTGGCTCGGACCAGGTTCTGTTACCCAGAATCCTTTGCAAACCTCAAAATTTGGCTAAAAAAACACATGTTCCTAACATTTCTGTGGCAGAAAGTTCTGGAACCTGAGAAGAGCCACAAATTTCCTTCCACCCAGCGTTCCCCCACGTCTCCCGATAAAAATGATACCTCACTTGTGTGGGTAGGCCTAGCGCCTGCGACAGAAAACGCCCCAAGGCGCAACGTGGACACATCCAAATTTGTGAAGGAAAACAGAGGTGTTTTTTGCAAAGTGCCTACCTGTAGATTTTGGCTTGTAGCTCAGCCGCCACCTAGGGAAACCTACCAAACCTGTGCATTTCGGAAAACTAGAGACCTAGGGGAATCCAAGATGGGGTGACTTGTGTGGCTCGGACCAGGTTCTGTTACCCAGAATCCTTTGCAAACCTCAAAATTTGGCTAAAAAAACACATGTTCCTCACATTTCTGTGGCAGAAAGTTCTGGAATCTGAGAGGAGCCACAAATTTCCTTCCACCCAGCGTTCCCCACGTCTCCCGATAAAAATGATACCTCACTTGTGTGGGTAGGCCTAGCGCCTGCGAAAGGAAACGCCCCAAAGCGCAACGTGGACATATCCAAATTTTTCAAGGAAAACAGAGGTGTTTTTTTGCAAAGTGCCTACCTGTAGATTTTGGCTTGTAGCTCAGCTGCCACCTAGGGAAACCTACCAAACCTGTGCATTTCTGAAAACTAGAGACCTAGGGGAATCCAAGATGGGGTGACTTGTGTGGCTCGGACCAAGTTCTATTACCCAGAATCCTTTGCAAACCTCAAAATTTGGCTAAAAAAACACTTGTTCCTCACATTTCTGTGGCAGAAAGTTCTGGAATCTGAGAGGAGCCACAAATTTCCTTCCACCCAGCGTTCCCCCACGTCTCCCGATAAAACTGATACCTCACTTGTGTGGGTAGGCCTAGCGCCCGCGACAGGAATCGCCCCAAAGCGCAACGTGGACACATCCAAATTTTTGAAGGAAAACAGAGGTGTTTTTTGCAAAGTGCCTACCTGTAGATTTTGGCTTGTAGCTCAGCCGCCACCTAGGGAAACCTACAAAACCTGTGCATTTCTGAAAACTAGAGACCTAGGGGAATCCAAGATGGGGTGACTTGTGTGTCTCGGACCAGGTTCTGTTACCCAGAATCCTTTGCAAACCTCAAAATTTGGCTAAAAAAACACATGTTCCTCACATTTCTGTGGCAGAAAGTTCTGGAATCTGAGAGGAGCCACAAATTTCCTTCCACCCAGCGTTCCCCCACGTCTCCCGATAAAAATGATACCTCACTTGTGTGGGTAGGCCTAGCGCCCGCGACAGGAAACGCCCCAAAGTGCAACGTGGACACATCCAAATTTTTGAAGGAATACAGAGGTGTTTTTTGCAAAGTGCCTACCTGTAGATTTTGGCTTGTAGCTCAGCCGCCACCTAGGGAAACCTACCAAACCTGTGCATTTCTGAAAACTAGAGACCTAGGGGAATCCAAGATGGGGTGACTTGTGTGGCTCGGACCAGGTTCTGTAACCCAGAATCCTTTGCAAACCTCAACATTTGGCTAAAAAAACACTTGTTCCTCACATTTCTGAGGCAGAAAGTTCTGGAATCTGAGAGGAGCCACAAATTTCCTTCCACCCAGCGTTCCCCCACGTCTCCCGATAAAACTGATACCTCACTTGTGTGCGTAGGCCTAGCGCCCGCGACAGGAAACGCCCCAAAGCGCAACGTGGACACATCCAAATTTTTTAAGGAAAACAGAGGTGTTTTTTGCAAAGTGCCTACCTGTAGATTTTGGCTTGTAGCTCAGCCGCCACCTAGGGAAACCTACCAAACCTGTGCATTTCTGAAAACTAGAGACCTAGGGGAATCCAAGATGGGGTGACTTGTGTGGCTTGGACCAGGTTCTGTTACCCAGAATCCTTTGCAAACCTCACAATTTGGCTAAAAAAACACTTGTTCCTCACATTTCTGTGGCAGAAAGTTCTGGAATCTGAGAGGAGCCACAAATTTCCTTCCACCCAGCGTTCCCCCACGTCTCCCGATAAAAATGATACCTCACTTGTGTGGGTAGGCCTAGCGCCCGCGACAGGAAACGCCCCAAAGCGCAACGTGGACACATCCAAATTTTTGAAGGAAAACAGAGGTGTTTTTTGCAAAGTGCCTACCTGTAGATTTTGGCTTGTAGCTCAGCCGCCACCTAGGGAAACCTACCAAACCTGTGCATTTCTGAAAACTAGAGACCTAGGGGAATCCAAGATGGGGTGACTTGTGTGGCTCGGACCAGGTTCTGTTACCCAGAATCCTTTGCAAACCTCAAAATTTGGCTAAAAAAACACTTGTTCCTCACATTTCTGTGGCAGAAAGTTCTGGAATCTGAGAGGAGCCACAAATTTCCTTCCACCCAGCGTTCCCCCACGTCTCCCGATAAAAATGATACCTCACTTGTGTGGGTAGGCCTAGCGCCCGCGACAGGAAACGCCCCAAAGCGCAACGTGGACACATCCAAATTTTTGAAGGAAAACAGAGGTGTTTTTTGCAAAGTGCCTACCTGTAGATTTTGGCTTGTAGCTCAGCCGCCACCTAGGGAAACCTACCAAACCTGTGCATTTCTGAAAACTAGAGACCTAGGGGAATCCAAGATGGGGTGACTTGTGTGGCTCAGACCAGGTTCTGTTACCCAGAATCCTTTGCAAACCTCAAAATTAGGCTAAAAAAACACATGTTCCTCACATTTCTGTGGCAGAAAGTTCTGGAATCTGAGAGGAGCCACAAATTTCCTTCCACCCATTGTTCCCCCACGTCTCCCGATAAAAATGATTCCTCACTTGTGTGGGTAGGCCTAGCGCCCGCGACTGGAAACGCCCCAAAGCGCAACGTGGACACATCCAAATTTTTGAAGGAAAACAGAGGTGTTTTTTGCAAAGTTCCTACCTGTAGATTTTGGCTTGTAGCTCAGCCGCCACCTAGGGAAACCTACCAAACCTGTGCATTTCTCAAAACTAGAGACCTAGGGGAATCCAAGATGAGGTGACTTGTGTGGCTTGGACCAGGTTCTCTTACCCAGAATCCTTTGCAAACCTCACAATTTGGCTAAAAAAACACTTGTTCCTCACATTTCTGTGGCAGAAAGTTCTGGAATCTGAGAGGAGCCACAAATTTCCTTCCACCCAGCGTTCCCCCACGTCTCCCGATAAAAATGATACCTCACTTGTGTGGGTAGGCCTAGCGCCCGCGACAGGAAACGCCCCAAAGCGCAACGTGGACACATCCAAATTTTTGAAGGAAAACAGAGGTGTTTTTTGCAAAGTGCCTACCTGTAGATTTTGGCTTGTAGCTCAGCCGCCACCTAGGGAAACCTACCAAACCTGTGCATTTCTGAAAACTAGAGACCTAGGGGAATCCAAGATGGGGTGACTTGTGTGGCTCGGACCAGGTTCTGTTACCCAGAATCCTTTGCAAACCTCAAAATTTGGCTAAAAAAACACTTGTTCCTCACATTTCTGTGGCATAAAGTTCTGGAATCTGAGAGGAGCCACAAATTTCCTTCCACCCAGCGTTCCCCCACGTCTCCCGATAAAAATGATACCTCACTTGTGTGGGTAGGCCTAGCGCCCGCGACAGGAAACGCCCCAAAGCGCAACGTGGACACATCCAAATTTTTGAAGGAAAACAGAGGTGTTTTTTGCAAAGTGCCTACATGTAGATTTTGGCTTGTAGCTCAGCCGCCACCTAGGGAAACCTACCAAACCTGTGCATTTCTGAAAACTAGAGACCTAGGGGAATCCAAGATGGGGTGACTTGTGTGGCTCAGACCAGGTTCTGTTACCCAGAATCCTTTGCAAACCTCAAAATTAGGCTAAAAAAACACATGTTCCTCACATTTCTGTGGCAGAAAGTTCTGGAATCTGAGAGGAGCCACAAATTTCCTTCCACCCATTGTTCCCCCACGTCTCCCGATAAAAATGATACCTCACTTGTGTGGGTAGGCCTAGCGCCCGCGACTGGAAACGCCCCAAAGCGCAACGTGGACACATCCAAATTTTTGAAGGAAAACAGAGGTGTTTTTTGCAAAGTGCCTACCTGTAGATTTTGGCTTGTAGCTCAGCCGCCACCTAGGGAAACCTACCAAACCTGTGCATTTCTCAAAACTAGAGACCTAGGGGAATCCAAGATGGGGTGACTTGTGTGGCTTGGACCAGGTTCTCTTACCCAGAATCCTTTGCAAACCTCAAAATTTGGCTAAAAAAACACTTGTTCCTCACATTTCTGTGGCAGAAAGTTCTGGAATCTGAGAGGAGCCACAAATTTCTTTTCACCCAGCGTTCCCCCACGTCTCCCGATAAAAATGATACCTCACTTGTGTGGGTAGGCCTAGCGCCCGCGACAGGAAACGCCCCAAAGCGCAACGTGGACACATCCAAATTTTTGAAGAAAAACAGAGGTGTTTTTTGCAAAGTGCCTACCTGTAGATTTTGGCTTGTAGCTCAGCCGCCACCTAGGGAAACCTACCAAACCTGTGCATTTCTGAAAACTAGAGACCTAGGGGAATCCAAGATAGGGTGACTTGTGTGGCTCAGACCAGGTTCTGTTACCCAGAATCCTTTGCAAACCTCAAAATTTGGCTTAAAAAACACATGTTCCTCACATTTCTGTGGCAGAAAGTTCTGGAATCTGAGAGGAGCCACAAATTTCCTTCCACCCAGCGTTCCCCCACGTCTCCCGATAAAAATGATACCTCACTTGTGTGGGTAGGCCTAGCGCCCGCGACAGGAAACGCCCCAAAGCGCAACATGGACACATCCAAATTTTTGAAGGAAAACAGAGGTGTTTTTTGCAAAGTGCCAACCTTTAGATTTTGGCTTGTAGCTCAGCCGCCACCTAGGGAAACCTACCAAACCTGTACATTTCTGAAAACTAGAGACCTAGGGGAATCCAAGATGGGGTGACTTGTGTGGCTCGGACCAGGTTCTGTTACCCAGAATCCTTTGCAAACCTCAAAATGTGGCTAAAAAAACACATGTTCCTCACATTTCTGTGGCAGAAAGTTCTGGAATCTGAGAGGAGCCACCAATTTCCTTCCACCCAGCGTTCCCCCACGTCTCCCGATAAAAATGATACCTCACTTGTGTGGGTAGGCCTAGCGCCCGCGACAGGAAACGCCCCAAAGCGCAACGTGGACACATCCAAATTTTTGAAGGAAAACAGAGGTGTATTTTTGCAAAGTGCCTACCTGTAGATTTTGGCTTGTAGCTCAGCCGCCACCTAGGGAAACCTACCAAACCTGTGCATTTCTGAAAACTAGAGACCTAGGGGAATCCAAGATGGGGTGACTTGTGTGGCTCGGACCAGGTTCTGTTACCCAGAATCCTTTGCAAACCTCACAATTTGGCTAAAAAAACACATGTTCCTCACATTTCTGTGGCAGAAAGTTCTGGAATCTGAGAGGAACCACAAATGTCCTTCCACCCAGTGTTCCCCCACGTCTCCCGATAAAAATGATACCTCACTTGTGTGGGTAGGCCTAGCGCCCGCGACAGGAGACACCCCAAAACGCAACGTGGACACATCTCATTTTTTCATTGAAAATAGTGCCTACCTGTAGATTTTGGCCTCTAGCTCAGCCGGCACCTAGGGAAACCTACCAAACCTGTGCATTTTTGAAAACTAGAGACCTAGGGGAATCCAAGATGGGGTGACTTGCGGGGCTCTGACCAGGTTCTGTTACCCAGAATCCTTTGCAAACCTCAAATTCTGTCTAAAAAAATGCATTTTCCACACATTTCGGTGACAGAAAGTTCTGGAATCTGAGTGGAGCCACAAATTTCCTTCCACCCAGCGTTCCCCCAAGTCTCCCGATAAAAATGATACCTCGCTTGTGTGGGTGGGCCAGGTGCCTGCAACAGAATAAGGCCCAAAACTTGTAGAGATAGAGGGGATAGCACAGCAAGTTTATAAGGACATATTCTTTTATACATCTTTAGACTGACTCTGCTTTGGGGACCCACATAAGTGAGGTGTCATTTTACTTGGGAGACTGAGGGGAACACTGGGGAGTAGGAATTTTGTGCTGGAGTGGTGATCCTACGAAGAAAAGTAAGGAAAATATGCTTTTTTAAGCACATTTTGAGGTTTACAGAGGAGTCTGGGTAAGAAAATGTTGGGGGATCAAAGCAAGCCACACCTCCCTGGACTCCTTGGGGTGTCTAGTTTTAAAAAATGTCTGGGTTTGGTAGGTTTCCCTAGATGAAGGCCGCACACAGGACCAAAAACATAGGTGCCCTCTCCCCCCCAAACACAGGTAGTTTTGTAATATATCGTTTTGATGTGCCCACATACATCCGTGATGTGCCAAACACAACAATTTTGAAAAGAAACACACTTAGGTTATGTGAAAAAGACCCCTCACCCACCAACCAAGTTGGTGGCATGCTTCATCATCGGGGTCCCACCTGAGGCACCTAGCGTGTCACAGGTGTGCTGCGACGCCTGATTACAGCGGAGCAGGTTTTGTCATTTTTACCACCCATACTGGTTGGATTTGGCACAAGGGTGAGTGATGGTTCAGTGGATCAAATTTTACTAACAAGAGCTTTCACAAAAATGAAATGCACTGTTAGTAACTGAAAGGCAAAAAACTGAACCAATGACTCACAGCTCGTGAGCTGTAAAGCCGTGACAAGGCACCAACCGCTTTACAGTCCATTCACACAACTTTCATACATGACACACACAAGGCCATTCACACCGCCTGCCACGGGCCCAGCACATTACAACACTCACATCGACAGACAGCGCCACTCAAGGGCCCATCCCTTACATACGCCCACATGCCTGATACAACAATCACACCAGCTGATGGGAGTGTGTGGACTGGTGTTTGGCTGGCAGTGTGTTGCAGTAGCCAACAGCAAGTCAATATGTACACTCTCAGCCAAGCCCCACTCCACACACAATGGCATCATTTAAAAAAAAAAAAAAATTAAACAGAGGAACCCCTAACTAAGTAGAAAGAAGTACAAAACTCCAAACACAAAAGCTCTAACTAAGAACATGACAGAAATGCTAACCATGAAACTAAACACATGAAAATACAAAACAGACATGAGTTTACACTCATGGTTGTTCCCATAAATTCTTCTGGGTGTGGTAATTCTTAAAACAAGCACCGACACACAGCCCAGGCTTTGAAGGACAATCTGGGCAGTACATTCGAGTCTCCCTCCGGATACCTCTTCGAAAACACACTCTACATTTCTTAGCTGGAAAGTCTTTTTTGGGTGTGGGAGGAATGTGCTCAGCAAAGTGGCGATCTTTCAATCTAGCCACATCCTCCACCACTGCTTCTCTAGGAACTCTGGCCTGTTCCACCACAATAAGGCTCTCTATCACTGACTCCTGAAATTTCACAAATGTCATCTTTGACTCTGGAGACCTATCCCTAAACACAATAAAAGCATTGAAGGTTGCTAAGTGGAAGAGGTGAAGTGCTAACTTCTTATACCAAACGTAAGACTTACGAATAGCAGTATAAGGTTCGAACCTCTGGTCAACTCTATCTACACCTCCCATGTGCTTATTATAATCTAAAATGCACACAGGTTTGCGCACTTCCGCAACCTGGCCCCAAACAGTCACAGGGGAAGTACTCTCATCATGGATGGTACTTAGCATGTAGACATCCCTCTTGTCTGAAAATTTCAAAGCTAGCAGCTCCTCGTTCCGCAAGGCACAGCACTGTCCTCTCTCAAGTTTTTTACAGACAAGCTCCCTTGGATAGCCTTTCCGGTTAGAACGGATTGTGCCACAAGCAACTGTGTCCACTCTAAACAATTCCTTGAACAATTGCACACCAGTGTAGAAGTTATCTACATACAAATGTGACCTTTGTTGAACAGTCGTCTACCAAGATCCCACACAATTTTCTCAGTAACTCCAAAAGTGGGAGGACAACCAGGGGGGTCAATATTAGAATCCCTACCAGTGTACACACGGAAACTATACACATATCCTGTCCTACTTTCAGACAGCATATACAATTTAATTCCATATCGTGCCCTTTTGCTAGGAATGTACTGCCTAAAAACCAAACGACCCTTGAGGAGGACCAAAGACTCGTCCACACTTAACTCTTTGCCTGGAACATAGACCTCCGAAAACCAATCTACAAAATGATCAAGGACAGGCCTAATCTTAAAAAGACGGTCAGAATCTGGGTGATCTCGTGGCAAGGCTAATGCATTGTCAACAAAATGCAGCATCCTAAGAAGAAGCAAATACCGATTACGACTCATGGTCGCTGGAAATATAGCTGTTGCCATCAAGGGACTAGTAGACCAATAAGAAGCCAGTGACGGCTTCCTTATCAACCCCATCAAAAAAGTCAAACCCAAAAACTTTTTTAACTCCTCCAAATTTGTGGGAATCCACTGGGCAGCTCTAGAGTGTGGCCTAAGTCTAGCAGCGTTGTCCCTCAAATGCTGCTCCGCATACAAATTAGTCTGCTCAACAATCTCTTCCAAAAACATATCATCCATGAATAACTCAAAGAAATTGATAGGCATAAAGTTCTCTGTATTGGCGTTACACCCAGGGAGACCAGTAAAGGCAGGCAATTCTGGCTGCTCTATGTTTGGGGCAACCCAGACATCAGGTCTTATAACGGGAAACCTTTTAGCCCCAGGTTGCTGCACTATTGGCACATCAATGTCCTCCTCTAAAACTGGCCCTTCATCTGCACTGAGTGTGGCTTCATCATCAGAAGATTCCCCTCCAACAGAAACATCACTGCCAGAATCTCTGACTTCCTCCTCTGCCTCAGATGCAGAGTCTGTCTCACAGTCATGATCAGACTGTGACTCAAAAAGCATACCAACCACCTGCTGAGCGGTCATCCTGCGGCTAGCCATGATCTCTCCTGCTAAAATTAACTGGACAAATTCACCACCAACAACCAGCACTGTGTAAGACAAGTAACAAAGTGTAGCTCTGTTAGTAAGAGTTATAAACTCAAAAACTATACCGCTCACTTGTCTGAAAAAGCTTGATTCACCAGCAACTACACAGCAATCACCAATGATATCCCACTAAAAATAAAGAAGAAAGGCAAATTAGAAATAAGACAAAACAAATATCATTGTGCACAAACCTAAGGACAATTTCACACACAATCCTGCATTTAGTACACCCCCTACAAACATGTCATTCATGCATGGCAACAATACTCCTTTGGAGTAAATTGTTTTTACTTACCTAAAACATGCAACTGTGCAAACTGCAGGTCAACCACCGCCAAAACCGCAAGGAGACACAGCAAATAAAGCAAAAGCTTTGAACTAGAACAAAAAGGAGGAAAACATTTTTTATCACAAATGCAAAGACTTCTTCAGTTGACAAACACCCCACCATCAAACATTTAGAAATTGGTGCCTAAGTGGATTCTGCCATAGGGGCAGATGGGCCTACTACAAAAATAGGCCTGTCTGCCCCAAGGAAGCCAGAAAATACCTTTATTAGTGTGTCCCCATGGAGAGCGACCCTTGCCAAAGGGGACAGCCCTCAAACAAAAAAAAAAACAAAAAAACACGCACACACTATCCCTGGTGTCTACATGGCTTCTGCCCCCCTTGGGGGCAGGTGGGCCTAAAAAAATAGGCCCATCTGCCGCCAGGGGGTGTAGAAATGGCCAACAGGTCAATGCCCCCCTTGGAGGGGCGCCCCGTGACCAAGGGGATGCCCCCCCACAAAAATAAACAAATAAAAAAAAATCCCTGGCGTTCTAGTGGTTTCTGCCCCCCTTGGGGGCAGACCAGCCTAAAAATAATAGGCTGATCTGTCTCCAAGGGGTGCAGAAATGGCCTGGGTACATGTGCCCCCAAAGTGGGGGGGCGACCCTTGCCCAAGGCCCCCCCCATCCACTAACACACACACACACACACACACACACACACACACTATCCCTGGTGACTAAGTGGCTTCTGCCCCCCTTGGGGGCAGGTGGGCCTAACAAAATAGGCCCATCTGCCCCCAGGGGGTGTAGAAATGGCCAACAGGTCAATGCCCCCCTTGGGGGGGCGCCCCGTGACCAAGGGGACGCCCCCCCACAAAAATAAACAAATAAAAAAAAATCCCTGGCGTTCTAGTGGTTTCTGCCCCCCTTGGGGGCAGACCAGCCTAAAAATAATAGGCTGATCTGTCTCCAAGGGGTGCAGAAATGGCCTGGGTACATGTGCCCCCAAAGTGGGGGGCGACCCTTGCCCAAGGCCCCCCCCATCCACTAACACACACACACAATATCCCTGGTGTCTAAGTGGCTTCTGCCCCCCTTCGGGGCAGGTGGGCTTAACAAAATAGGCCCATCTGCCCCCAAGGGGTGTAGAAATGGCCAACAGGTCAATGCCCCCCTTGGGGGGGCGCCCCGTGACCAAGGGGACGCCCCCCCACAAAAATAAACAAATAAAAAAATAATAGGCTGATCTGTCTCCAAGGGGTGCATGTGCCCCCAAAGTGGGGGGCGACCCTTGCCCAAGGCCCCCCCCATCCACTAACACACACACACACACACTATCCCTGGTGTCTAAGTGGCTTCTGCCCCCCTTGGGGGCAGGTGGGCCTACAAAAATAGGCCCATCTGCCCCCAGGGGGGGCAGAAATGGCCAACAGGTCAATGCCCACCTTGGGGGGGCGCCCCGTGCCCAAGGGGACGCCCCCCCACAAAAATAAACACATTAAAAAAAATCCCTGGCTTTCTAGTGGTTTCTGCCCCCCTTGGGGCAGATCAGCCTAAAAATAATAGGCTGATCTGCCCTCAAGGGGAGCAGAAATGGCCCTAAAATGCATGCCCCCCAAAGGGGAGCGACCCTTGCCCAAGGGGGCGCCCCCCCATCCACTACACACACAATCCCTGGTGCCTAAGTGGCTTCTGCCCCCCTTGGGAGCCGATGGACCTAAAAATAATAGGCCGATCTGCCCCCAAGGGGGGCAGAAAAGGCCAACAGTTCTCTGCCCCCTCGGGGGGGCGCCCCTTGCCCAAGGGTGCACCCCCTCACACATAAATGCACATACAAATATAAATCCCTGTTGATCTAGTGTTTTCTGCCCCCTTGGGGGCAGATCTGGCTAAAAAGTAGCCAATCTGCCCCCAAGGGGGGCAGAAATGGCCTAAGTAATTGCCCCCTAAAGTGGAGCGACCCTTGCCCAAGGGGCCGCTCCCCGCAAGCCAAAATCGCCAAATAAATTTAAAAAAAACAATCCCTGGTGTCTAGTGGGCATTCCTGCTGCCCGATCGCAATGCGATCGGGCAGCAGGAATGCTCAAAGAGACACCGGGGGAAAGGAAAAGCCTTTCCTTTCCCCCGGTGCCTCTTTAGCCCAAACCCCCCACCCACCGGGAAGAGGAACTCACCTCTTCACTCCACGCCGCACAGGAAGCAAATGGCTTCCTGGGGGCGGCGATATCCCCATAATGAAGTCAGCGCGCGATCGCGCGCTGACGTCATTATAGGGGGGTGGGGGGTGTCGGGGGTGGAAGGGGAAGGGCTTCCCCTTCCATCCCTGACTTTGGGGGGTGGGGGGAAGCACACAGAGGGAGCGAGAGCGCTCCCTCTGGGCTGTGTGCCGAGGACATAGTGGTTACGTCCTCGGCACAGCAGCACTGTGTCGCAGGACGTAACCACTACGTCCGCGGCACAGAAGGGGTTAAAAGAGGCCAGTCTGCTTGAAACACAGAGTCTACAGTAAAACAGACACAGGTAGCTGAAATAAACACATTTGAACAAATAATGCTATTTACCCAGAAAAATCTCAGGGCTCCTTACGTAGGTATTTTTGCAATCCTTGAACACTGGGCTGTATCAGGACACAGGGAAGATGCTGCGGCTCATAAAATGGAGGTGGCTGTCTTGGGCTTCCGTCCACAAACTTAAGGGGCCGGAGCTCAGGTGCAACAGGGACTCAGAGAGACCAATCAGCGAAGTCCAGTCCCTGTGGGCAGGGGGAAAGGCAGCTGCTGCTCTATTCAGAATCTCATTGGATAGAGACAGGCTGAATCCATACTTCCAAGCTAGCAGAGTCTACTTTCCAGTTAAGGGAGAGATTGTTTAAAAAACAAACACTGGAATACTGCTGGGCGCACACTCTGAAATCGAGCATTTTTAAAGGCAAAAAACAGGGGGGCAAACAGTTTTTAAACACAATTCAAATAACAGAAACAGATTAAAACAGTCTCCTAAAAACACACTCTGCAAGATGTATGTAGCCTTTTTACTTAGAAGAAGAAAGGGGGGGGTTATGTGCTACAAACTAGCAAGGCAATTCACACAGTCATGGCAAAAACAGATAAAAAAAAACAGATTAAAAAAAAACACCACTTTAAAAGAGGCCAGGCTGCCTGAACCACAGAGAGTCCACAGTAAAACAGACACAGGTAGCTGAAATAAATACTTTTGAACAAATAATACTATTTACCCAGAAAAATCTCAGGGCTCCTTACCTAGGTCTTTTTGCAAACCTTGAACACTGGGCTGTATCAGGACACAGGGAAGATGCTGAGGCTCACAAACTGGAGGCGGCTGTCTTGGGCTTCCCTCCACAAACTTAAGGGGCCAAAGCAGGTCTGGGGGGCGGGGCTCAGGTGCAACAGGGACTCAGAGAGCCAATCAGCTAAGTCCAGTCCCTGTGGGCAGGGGGAAAGGCAGCTGCTGCTCTATTCAGAATCTCCTTGGATACAGACAGAATGAATCCACACTTCCAAGCTAGCAGAGTCTACTTTCTATGTCAGGGAGAGATTGTTTAAAAAAAAAACACTGGAATACTGCTAGGTGCGCACTCTGAAATCAGGCTTTTTTAAAGGCAGAAAACAGGGGGGCAGACAGTTTCTAAACACAATTTAAATGTCAGAAACAGAATAAAACAGCCTCCTAAAAACACACTCTCCAAGATGCAAGTAGCTTTTTTAATTAGGAGAAAAAAGGGGGGCTGTTATGTGCCACAAACTAGCAAGGCAATTCACACAGTCACGGCAAAAACAAATTAAAAAAAACCACCACTTTGTGTTTCAGGCAGCCTGGCCTCTTTTAGAGAGTCCACAGTAAAACAGACACTGGTAGCTGAAATAAACTAAGTCCAGTCCCTGTGGGCAGGGGGAAAGGCAGCTGCTGCTCTATTCAGAATCTCCTTGGATAAAGACAGGCTGAATCCACACTTCCAAGCTAGCAGAGTCTACTTTCCACATAAGGGAGAGATTGTTTAAAAAACAAACACTAGAGGGGGCGTGTTCAGGGCGTCAAGATGGCGGTCGCACTTTTGTAGTGCTCAGGACCACTCCGTCATCCGCCTCTCATAAAATCACTATCCGTACACATCAACACCCTGAACGATTCATCGGGGTTCCTTAATTGTGCCCCGTCTCGTGTGGCGGGTTCCCGGCCCTCCCGGCCCCGTGAGACCGAGGTTTTGGCTGCCCAGCGTTCGACCACTGTTTCCCCTGATCAAGATGGCGGCTGAGGGACGGACCTGAGGCGCGGCCCGCTGCGGCGGCAGCCCGGACGGCCTGGAGGCAGGGCTGCGGACCCCGAGCCAGAGAAGTAGCGGGTCGCGGCCCGGGCTGCTGTGACTGGGAGAAATCAAGGTAGGCCCCGGGCCAGCAGGCACCATGATTAACTTGTCCCCCTGATTTATTCCCTCCCTTCCCATGGTGACTGAGGCCTGGGAAGGGGTGCATTCCTTGGGCCGGAGGCCGGGGTGCTCGGCCCCGAATTGTGTGGGGCCCTGCCAGGCCCAAAGCCCGATATTAGGAGGAAGACCTGCAGACCGCTGGGAGGGCCGCCTGAGTGGACGGGTGCTCACCGGGGCACGGGGATACCTACTGATGCTGCTATAAGCCGGGACGTGGGGCCAGGATGGAGGGCCAACCAGGGGTGTGATGAGCCGGAGGACCGAACCAGCGGGCTCGTTACCCCCCCTCCCCCACAAGATAAGAGACTCCGTGGCAGCGAGGGGCCCCCCGGCTGGAGCCCGGGAGAGGGTTTTGGAGACCAGGGCTGGCTGCAGTCCGGGGCCTAGACATTACATCGCCTCGAGGGCGGCCAACTACGGATCGTGTTGCGGTGACACGCTCCCCACTGGTCTCCCGGGAGAGGAGAAAGAAGAAGTTAAGTAACAGTAACAAGCATCAACCACAAACGTGAGCTGGGACAAACACTGGGATACCGAGAGGTGAATCTGGACCTTTGGGCCCCGTGAGCAGAGAGGGGCCCGATCTCCGTCCTTCGGACCACGGTGGGGTGCAGTCTGAAGGTGACACGTTAGGGATTACAAGTAGTGCCTCCCTTTTCACCCTTTCCTTATTCTCTGACTGCCCCTCCTCCGGACGCCAGGCATCCTTACCGGCTGGACAAGTAGGAGTCCCGGGACCATATTGAGTGAATAAAAATGCCGCCAGGGTAGAGGACATAGAAGGGGATTGGACAATAACAAAACGAAACAGTAAGATGAAATAAACTCTGCAACACCGTGTTCCCCCAATATCCCTGGAACTAGCTAATAGATTCATAAATTAGGATATACCACAGGGGGAGTCAGATTAAATCCCCAGGGATCTCCCATCGGTCCCTACAGTAGGGCAGAACAAAATTGACCGATCACTGCAACCCTAGAGAGGTTAGAACCACACCCAACATCATGGGCAAAGACAAAGCGATCAAACAAACAATGGCACAAACTCGTATGGACCAATTCACCACTGGTACAGTGGGCCCACGGTCGGAAGGCCCAACCACAAATGGCGGTAATTACCCACAAACATCGTCCAGCGAGCTGGCAGCAATCCTGCAGGCGATTCAGGCCTCCCAGACAGCAGTTGAATCAAAAATAGGGGAGGTCAGAGTGGATGTCGCCCTGATCCAGCAAGATCTCCGCAATGCAGTATCCCGAATCACAGAGGACGAGTCGAGAATCTCCACGGCAGAAGATGAAATAACAACTCTAAAAACCCAAATCTCAATGCTGACCAAACGCACCTCAGATCTACACAGGAGGGCTGAAGACTCCGAAAACAGATCTCGACGTAACAATCTTCGCCTAGTGGATCTTCCCGAGGCCACTGCAGAATCATCATTGGATACAGTCCTAGAGGAGTGGTTCTGGTCCTGGTTGCCAGCAGACCACCTCACGCCATGGTTCACAATCGAACAAGCCCATAGGTCGCTGTGCGCAAGGCCTCCGCCCGGCTCCCCACCCAGACCAGTAATAACCTGCCTCTTCAACTCCAAAGACAGAGACCTGGTCCTGCGGGAGGCTCGCTCCAGGGGAGACCTCCTCTGCGATGGAACAAAAGTACTCCTTTTCCCGGATTACACATAAGAGGTACAACAACAACGCCGCTCGTTCATGAAAGTGAAACAAAAGCTTAGATCAATGGACATGCAGTATAGTCTCCTGTTTCCAGCCAGCCTCCAGGTGATCTATAATAATAAAACCTACTTCTTTGAGCAGCCAACCGCGGCATGGACCTGGCTAACGGAAGAAACTCCACTAGATATGCACAGAACAGGATCACGGCCACCACTTAAGACAACACCAGCTCACCCAAGGGGGCAACAACCGATGCACAGTCAGCGCACACGCTCTTGGAAACGAAGAGGAAGACATAGATCCAGTTCGGACTCCCCTCCCGGGGCTCATCGATCGGAACCCAGACACCCACAATCAAAAGAGAGTTCCAGAGCCACCCTGACAAGCCTGAAACCACAGGACCCAACCAAGATCCAGCTAGAGACACAAGAAGACTCTGACTTATCCAGTAGTCCAATCCTGTGACTGCATAGGTGGAACTTATTCTGGGAAAGACTTAAGACAATGAACACAGAAATAGAAGCGTTATGCCTAACTTTATCACACATCGAGTATTATACATTTATGCATGATCCGATACTAGGGAGGGGTCCACTGCCACCAATACCACAGCCTTACCACTCGAAAGCCATCTCACCAGTTTTAGAAGTGAGGGGCTATGTATATGGGCGACAGATGCTTCTGGGGGAAAGTATGGGGTGGGGAGGGAGTTGGGGGGCAAGGGGGTTCCGGCCTCGTTCTAAAGGCCAATGTTAGAATTTGTATGCGAAGGCAAGATTCATATTTTTTTTTAATTGAGGCACAGGGCAGGATGCTTAATGACTCAACAGATATAACAGAGTCTGAGAATCGGCAGCAGGAAGATAGAAAGATAAGTCCTTCAGAGTCGCACAAACTAGTAGCTAAAGGTTGGCTCAACAAATGCAAAATTCCACCTACAATCACACACCCCCCATGAATCAAGTACAAATTATGTCATGGAACATCAACGGGCTCCTAGATAAAATTAAACGTACTGCAGTATTCACCTTCATACATAGATACCATCCAGAAATACTCATGTTGCAGGAAACCCACCTTTTGGGGGATAAATACCAATTCCTGACTCATCGAGGATTTGATAGAGTGTACCATGCAGGATACACACATGGGTCACAAGGAGTAGCCATATTATTGCATCGTACCTTCCCTATGACACACACCCAAGTACGGAGAGACCAACAGGTGCGGTTTGTAGCCATTACCGGTAAGGTAGAAGGAATCACTTTTAATATAATAAGTATCTTCACCCCTCCCTCCATGGTCAGCTCAACCCTCCAGCCACTCACAAAACTTCTCTCTGACCTACCCCCTGGGCAGACTATACTAGGTGGCGACTTCAACGCAACCTTGGACCCAACCTTAGATGTAGACGGCCCACTCACCACATATAGACGTACACTGGCAACCAAAATTAAGGGGTGGTTATCTGCCATGGACTATGTGACGCCTGGCGGATATGGCATCCGAGGCAGAGACAATTCACCCACACCTCAGCAACCCATGGCTCCCAATCCAGAATAGACCTGATGCTTCTTCCGAGCACAGATTGTACAACCCTCTCACAAATCAAGATTCTAGCCAGAGGTATCTCTGACCATGCCCCTCTCCGGCTCATACTAGGCCCGGCCCGCCCCCGGCGTCGCCCCATGTGGCGGCTACATGCATGGTATCTCCAAGATGAACACTTTAAGGAACAATTACGTCAGGCACAAGCAGAATACTTCCACCTAAACGAAGGCTCGGTAACCTCAGAGGGCACTCTATGGGCGGCAGGGAAGGCGGTATTAAGAGGTATGGCTAAAAATCTGATACATCATCAGGAACGTGCCATAACGCTACATATCACACAGCTAGAGCTCCGAACAATAAACCTCGAAAGAGACAATGTAATAATCCCAAGCGAGAAACTGACGCGACAACTCCTAATCTGAGAGGAGATATGGGGTCAATCCCTGGAGGCCGTAAATCATTTATGGAGGGCCAGCACTGGAACGATATATGGCTGGGGGCACAAGACCGGGAAGATGCTGTACTGGTTGATCTCCCGCGATCACGCCTCCAAGATCGTCCCTGAAATTTATGACGGGGATGGGGCCCTAGTTACGGGCCACACCGAAATTGCAAATGCTTTTGACAACTATTATCATACACTTTACCAAGCATCTACACAAATAGATTCACATCAAACACGTCAACTACTTGACGAGATCCCCCTCCCACAGTTACCTATGATAGAAGCACAGCTTTTAGAGGAAGGAACCCATTAGAGAGGAAGAAATTGGGGCGGCAATCTCGTCATTAAACGCTGGCAAGACGACTGGTCCCGATGGGTTCCCCCCAGAATATTATAACGTGTTTAGAGAAGACCTGACCCCACGTCTCGTACGCCTTTTCGCAGAAATGGGAAAGGGTGGATCCTTTCCTCCTGAACTAGATACAGCAATGATCGTGGTGCCTCCCAAAACCCAGCCCCCTTCGCCTCACTGCACGGATTACAGACCAATATCATCGATTAATACAGATATTAAAATTTTCGCCTCTGTCCGTGCCACTCGCATCAAAAGGGTCCTGCCGCAGCTAATCCATCCTGACCAATGTGTGGTTTATGGCAACCCGCAGTACACAACACTGTATCCGCCGGTTACACGTAGCCTTGGTGGAGAGACGCCAGTCGCCCCAAAGCCTGGCCCTCTTGCTCATACATTTTGAAAAGGCTTTTGATTCGGTTAACTGGGGGTTTCCTTCTACTGGTGCTCCGACGGGCAGGCAGAGAAAAACAATTTTAGCACTTAATTAAAGCATTATACACCAACCCTTCGGCCTGTGTACAGGTTAATGGGACCATATCCCACAGGTTCGACATCCGCAGAGGTACTCGAGAGGGATGTCCCCTATCTATCCCCTCTTTTGTTTACCCTGGCCATTGAGCCGCTAGCCCAGATGATCAGAGCGGGCTCAGTATACAGAGGATAGAAATGGGGTCCATCTCATGAAGACAGGATAGCTCTATATGCAGATGATGTTCTGTTATATTTGGAGGAACCCAGTATAACGGGTCCAAGGAGCCTTAGCCTTCTAAGGAAATACGAACTAATCTCAGGTCTCAGGATGAACTCCACCAAATCAATCCTGATGCCGCTAGCAAACACACGTGATTGCTTCGATTGGCAAAATACCATACCCATATGCAAATTAAGTTTTAAATACCTAGGGATCTGGGTAACCCTTTTGCCCGAATCAACATGGGCCAAAAATCTATCTCCTCTGCTAACAAGAATCAAAACGGACATGCAGAGATGGCAAACCCTCCCCTTGAATGTGATGGGGCGGGTGGCCCTATACAAAATGATGATCTTGCCAAGACTCCTATCCATATTCCAAAATGTTCCCATCCTCATCCCCCACTCCTGGTTCCAAAATCTCGAAAGCATCACCGGAAGATTTCTATGGAGAGGTAATAGACATCGAGTAGCGATACAACATTGCCGGAGAGGATTGTATGATGGAGGTTTGGGTGCGTCAGATCCCTATCTGTATTACCTGGCTACCCAATTGATAGTTGTCCATGACTGGTTTAATGGGGTCTGGGAAGACCCGGCGTATAGGACAGAATTGACACTCCTGGGGATTCCACAGGTTCTTGACATGCTGTATGGAGCATCGCTTCCTCGTGACATGGAGGAAACAACCAAAGTGGTCTTCCTGGCATGGCGAGCCGCGTTACGCCACACTCACTGGAATACCGTTATCACCCTCCAGACTCCGCTATGGAGAAGGAAATGGATGTATGCCTCGGCCACGCTAGAGGGATTCGCAACATGGGACCTAATAGGCATTTCCCTGGTTGGGGACATATGGAAAGGGAGGGCCATGAAATCGTTCCAAGACCTACAAGCAGAATTTCAATTAAACCAGACACAGTTCTTTAGATACCTTCAACTAAGACACGCACTGCGAACCCATCTGCCCACCACAAGCCCTATACCGGACTTTAACCCACTGGAAGCCAAAATACTCATGGGAAATATGGAGGGGAAAGGCATTTCTCAACTTTACAAAACACTAATCAACAACACTCCTGATAACTTAGTCATTTTTAGGACTGAGAGGGAATCATGGCTCGGACCCCTAGAAGAAATGGAAAGGAGGGAACCCTTGATGGCGCCCAAGGTATTGGCAATATCAGCAAGGTTCCGCATGATACAATTCTATTATTTATATGGGGCCTATCTGACACAATCCAAACTACACAAAATGGGAGCCCGCCCTTCTGCCAAATGCCCAAGATGCCCGAATGAACCATCAGACTTCTTTCATATGGTATGGACCTGTCAAAAAATACAAAAGTACTGGGAAGGGGTGATCCGAGATATAGGAAAGGCATTGGGTCAAGAAATACAAAAATCAGCTAAGCTAATCATATTGGAGGTAAAGGAAGAAATGGGAGGAACATGTGCTAAACTAACACTGACAGCTACGGCATTATTAGTCGCTAATAGAGATATCGCTGCAGCGTGGATGTCCCCAGAAGGCCAGTTGATCCAGAAATGGAGGAAGGGGGTGGATTGGTGTGCCAATCAGGAGAAACTGGTATTTGAGTCTAGAGGGTGCCCACAGAAATTCGAAAAGATATGGGGACGATGGCTAGAATTGATGACACAAACCAGATACGTAATAGGATACTTAATGTTTCAAGGGGACACTACGATGGCTAGATCTGTTGATAGCACCACAACCCATTATTGTTGATGGCTAACAACGATACTAAAACAATGATAAGATGTCCAAATTCCATGCGTCCTTGCCTTGTTCTTCAACCTGTTTTTTCCTTCCTTTTCTATATATGTCTGAAAAACAATAAAAATGTGTTTATAAATGAAAAACACTGGAATACTGCTGGGCGTGCACTCTGAAATCGTGCTTTTTTAAAGGCAGACAGTTTTTAAACACAATTTAAATCACAGAAACAGATTAAAACAGTCCCCTAAAAACACACTCTGCAAGATGTATGTAGCCTTTTTACTTAGAAGAAAAAAGGGGGGGGGGGAGTTATGTGCCACAAACTAGCAAGGAAATGAACACAGTCATGGCAAAAACGATTTTAAAAAACAACAACACTTTCAAAGAAGCCAGGCTGCCTGAAACACAGAGAGTCCACAGTAAAACAGACACAGGTAGGTGAAATAAACACTTTTGAACAAATAAAACTATTTACCCAGAAAAATATCAGGGCTCCTTACCTAGGTATTTTTGCAATCCTTGAACACTGGGCTGTATCAGGACACAGGGAAGATGTAGAGGCTCACAAAATGGAGGAGGCTTTCTTGGGCTTCCCTCCACAAACTTAAGGGGCCAGAGCAGGTGTGGAGAGGTGGGCCTCAGATGCAACAGGGTCTCAGTGAGCCAACCAGCTAAGTCCAGTCCCTGTGGTCAGGGGGAAAGGCAACTGCTGCTCTATTCAGAATCTCTTGGGATACAGACAGGCTGAATCCACTCTTCCAAGCTAGCAGAGTCTACTTTCCAGGTAAGGGAGAGATTGTTGAAGAAAGAAACACTGGAATACTGCTGGGCGCGCACTCTGAAATTGGGATTTTTTAAAGGCATAAAAACAGGGGGGCAGACAGTTTTTAAGCACAATTTAAATCACAGAAACAGATGAAAACAGTCTCCTAAAAACAAACTCTACAAGATGTATGTAGCCTTTTTACCTAGAGTAGAAAAAAAAGGGGGTGGGGAGGCTTTTGTGCCACAAACTAGCAAGGCAATTCACACAGTCACGGCAAAAATGATTTTTTTTTAAAACACCACTTTAAAAGAGGCCAGGCTGCCTGAAACACAGAGAGTCCACAGTGAAACAGACACAGGTAGCTGAAATAAACACTTTTGAACAAATAATACTATTTACCCAGAAAAATCTCAGGGCTCCTTACCTAGGTCATTTTGTAATCCTTGAACACTGGGCTGTATCAGGACACAGGGGAGATGTAGAGGCTCACAAAATGGAGGTAGCTGTTTTGGGCTTCCCTCCAGAAACTTAAGGGGCCAGAGCAGGTGTGTGGGGGGGGGGCGGGCCTCAGGTGCAACAGGGTCTCAGGGAGCCAATCAGCTAAGTCCAGTCCCTGTGGTCGGGGGGAAAGGCAACTGCTGCCCTATTCAGAATCTCCATGGATACAGACAGCGTGAATCCACACTTCCAAGCTAGCAGAGTCTACTTTCCAGGTATGGGAGAGATTGTTTAAGAAACAAACACTGCAATACTGCTGGGCGCGCACTCTGAAATCGGGGTTTTTAAAAGGCAAAAAAACAGGGGGGCAGACAGTTTTAAGCACATTTTAAATCACAGAAACAGATTAAAACATTCTCCAAAAACCACACTCTGCATGACGTATGTAGCATTTTCACTTAGAGGAGAAAAAAAAGGGGGGGACTTATGTGCCACAAACTAGCAAGGCAATTCACACAGTCACGGCAAAAAAATTTTTTTTTAAAACACCACTTTCAAAGAGGCCAGGATGCCTGAAACACAGAGACTCCACAGTAGAAGGGACACAGGTAGCTGAAATAAACACTTTTGAATAAATAATACTATTTACCCAGAAAAATCTCAGGGCTCCTTACCTAGGTCTTTTTGCAATCCTTGAACACTGGGCTGTATCAGGACACAGGGGAGATGTAGAGGCTCACAAAATGGAGATGGCTTTCTTGGGCTTCCCTCCACAAACGTAAGGTGCCAGAGCAGGTGTGGGGGCAGGCCTCAGGTGCAACAGGGACTCAAGGGGCAAATCAGCTAAGTCCAGTCCCTGTGGTCAGGGGGAAAGGAAGCTGCTTGCTTGATTCAGAATCTCCTTGGATACAGACAGGCTGAATCCACACTTCCAAGCTAGCAGAGTCTACTTTCCAGGTAAGGGAGAGATTGTTTAAGAAACAAAAAGTGGAATACTGCTGGGTGCGCACTCTCAAATCAGGATTTTTTAAAGGCAAAAAAACAGGGGGACAGGCAGTTTTTAAGCACAATTTAAATCACAGAAACAGATTAAAACATTCTCCTAAAAACACACTCTGCATGATGTATGTAGCCTTTTTACTTAGAGGAGAAAAAAAAGGGGGGGCCTATGTGCCACAAACTAGCAAAGCAATTCACACAGTCACAGCAAAAACGATTTTTAAAAAAAAACACCACTTTCAAAGAGGCCAGGCTGCCTGAAACACAGAGAGTCCACAGTAAAACAGACACAGGTAGCTGAAATAAACGCTTTTGAACAAATAATACTATTTACCCAGAAAAATCTCAGGGCTCCTTACCTAGGTCTTTTTGCAATCCTTGAACACTAGGCTGTATCAGGACACAGGGAAGATGTAGAGGCTCACAAAATGGAGGTAGCTGTCTTGGCCTTCCATCCACAAACTTAAGGGGCCACAGCAGGTGTGGGGGGGGGCAGGCCTCAGGTGCAACAGGGACTCAGGGAGCCAATCAGCTAAGTCCAGTCCCTGTGGTCAAAGGGAAAGGCAACTGCTGCTCTATTCAGATTCTCCTTGGATACAGACAGGCTTAATCCACACTTCCAAGCTAGCAGAGTCTACTTTCCAGGTAAGGGAGAGATTGTTTAAAAAACAAACACTGGAATACTGCTGGTCGCGCACTCTAAAATCGGGCTTTTTTAAAGGCAAAAAACAAGGGGGCAGGCAGTTTTTAAGCACAATTTAAATCACAGAAACTGATTAAAACAGTCTCCTAAAAACACACTCTGCAAGATGTATGTAGCCTTTTTACTTGAGCAGAAAAAAAGGGGGGCTTATGTGCCACAAACTAGCAAGGCAATTCACACAGTCACGGCAAAAATGATTTTTTTTTAAAACACCAATTTAAAAGAGGCCAGGCTGCCTGAAACACAGAGAGTCCACAGTGAAACAGACACAGGTAGCTGAAATAAACACTTTTGAACAAATAATACTATTTACCCAGAAAAATCTCAGGGCTCCTTACCTAGGTCATTTTGTAATCCTTGAACACTGGGCTGTATCAGGACACAGGGGAGATGTAGAGGCTCACAAAATGGAGGTAGCTGTTTTGGGCTTCCCTCCAGAAACTTAAGAGGCCAGAGCAGGTGTGTGGGGGGGGGGCGGGCCTTAGGTGCAACAGGGTCTCAGGGAGCCAATCAGCTAAGTCCAGTCCCTGTGGTCAGGGGGAAAGGCAACTGCTGCCCTATTCAGAATCTCCATGGATACAGACAGCGTGAATCCACACTTCCAAGCTAGCAGAGTCTACTTTCCAGGTAAGGGAGAGATTGTTTAAGAAACAAACACTGCAATACTGCTGGGCGAGCACTCTGAAATCAGGGTTTTTAAGAGGCAAAAAAACAGGGGGGCAGACAGTTTTAAGCACATTTTAAATCACAGAAACAGATTAAAACATTCTCCAAAAACCACACTCTGCATGACGTATGTAGCATTTTCACTTAGAGGAGAAAAAAAAGGGGGGGCTCATGTGCCACAAACTAGCAAGGCAATTCACACAGTCACGGCAAAAATGTTTTTTTTAGCAACATCACTTTCAAAGAGGCCAGGATGCCTGAAACACAGAGACTCCACAGTAGAAGGGACACAGGTAGCTGAAATAAACACTTTTGAACAAATAATACTATTTACCCTGAAAAATCTCAGGGCTCCTTACCTAGGTCTTTTTGCAATCCTTGAACACTGGGCTGTATCAGGACACAGGGGAGATGTTTAGGCTCACAAAATGGAGGTGGCTTTCTTGGGCTTCCCTCCACAAACTTAAGGGGCCAGAGCAGGTGTGGGGAGGTGGGCCTCAGATGCAACAGGGTCTCAGTGAGCCAACCAGCTAAGTCCAGTCCCTGTGGTCAGGGGGAAAGGCAACTGCTGCTCTATTCAGAATCTCTTTGGATACAGACAGGCTGAATCCACACTTCCAAGCTAGCAGAGTCTACTTTCCATGTAAGGGAGAGATTGTTGAAGAAAGAAACACTGGAATACTGCTGGGCGCGCACTCTGAAATCGGGATTTTTTAAAGGCATAAAAACAGGGGGGCAGACAGTTTTTAAGCACAATTTAAATCATAGAAACAGATGAAAACAGTCTCCTAAAAACAAACTCTACAAGATGTATGTAGCCTTTTTACCAAGAGTAGAAAAAAAAGGGGGAGGGGAGGCTTTTGTGCCACAAACTAGCAAGGCAATTCACACAGTCACGGCAAAAATGATTTTTTTTGTAAAACACCACTTTAAAAGAGGCCAGGCTGCCTGAAACACAGAGAGTCCACAGTGAAACAGACACAGGTAGCTGAAATAAACACTTTTGAACAAATAATACTATTTACCCAGAAAAATCTCAGGGCTCCTTACCTAGGTCATTTTGTAATCCTTGAACACTGGGCTGTATCAGGACACAGGGGAGATGTAGAGGCTCACAAAATGGAGGTAGCTGTTTTGGGCTTCCCTCCAGAAACTTAAGGGGCCAGAGCAGGTGTGTGGGGGGGGGGGGCGGGCTCAGGTGCAACAGGGTCTCAGGGAGCCAATCAGCTAAGTCCAGTCCCTGTGGTCGGGGGGAAAGGCAACTGCTGCCCTATTCAGAATCTCCATGGATACAGACAGCGTGAATCCACACTTCCAAGCTAGCAGAGTCTACTTTCCAGGTAAGGGAGAGATTGTTTAAGAACCAAACACTGCAATACTGCTGGGCGCGCACTCTGAAATCGGGGTTTTTAAAAGGCAAAAAAACAGGGGGGCAGACAGTTTTAAGTACATTTTAAATCACAGAAACATATTAAAACATTCTCCAAAAACCACACTCTGCATGACGTATGTAGCATTTTCACTTAGAGGAGAAAAAAAAAGGGGGGGGCTTATGTGCCACAAACTAGCAAGGCAATTCACACAGTCACGGCAAAAATGTTTTTTTTTTAAACACCACTTTCAAAGAGGCCAGGATGCCTGAAACACAGAGACTCCACAGTAGAAGGGACATAGGTAGCTGAAATAAACACTTTTGAACAAATAATACTATTTACCCAGAAAAATCTCAGGGCTCCTTACCTAGGTCTTTTTGCAATCCTTGAACACTGGGCTGTATCAGGACACAGGGGAGATGTAGAGGCTCACAAAATGGAGATGGCTTTCTTGGGCTTCCCTCCACAAACGTAAGGTGCCAGAGCAGGTGTGGGGGCAGGCCTCAGGTGCAACAGGGACTCAAGGGGCAAAACAGCTAAGTCCAGTCCCTGTGGTCAGGGGGAAAGGCAGCTGCTGCTTGATTCAGAATCTCCTTGGATACAGACAGGCTGAATCCACACTTCCAAGCTAGCAGAGTCTACTTTCCAGGTAAGGGAGAGATTGTTTAAGAAACAAAAAGTGGAATACTGCTGGGTGCGCACTCTCAAATCAGGATTTTTTAAAGGCAAAAAAACAGGGGGGCAGGCAGTTTTTAAGCACAATTTAAATCACAGAAACAGATTAAAACATTCTCCTAAAAACACACTCTGCATGATGCATGTAGCCTTTTTACTTAGAGGAGAAAAAAAAGGGGGGGCCTATGTGCCACAAACTAGCAAAGCAATTCACACAGTCACAGCAAAAACGATTTAAAAAAAAAAAAACACCACTTTCAAAGAGGCCAGGCTGCCTGAAACACAGAGAGTCCACAGTAAAACAGACACAGGTAGCTGAAATAAACACTTTTGAACAAATAATACTATTTACCCAGAAAAATCTCAGGGCTCCTTACCTAGGTCTTTTTGCAATCCTTGAACACTAGGCTGTATCAGGACACAGGGAAGATGTAGAGGCTCACAAAATGGAGGTAGCTGTCTTGGGCTTCCCTCCACAAACTTAAGGGGCCAGAGCAGGTGTGGGGGGCAGGCCTCAGGTGCAACAGGGACTCAGGGAGCCAATCAGCTAAGTCCAGTCCCTGTGGTCAAAGGGAAAGGCAACTGCTGCTCTATTCGAAATCTCCATGGATACAGACAGCGTGAATCCACACTTCCAAGCTAGCAGAGTCTACTTTCCAGGTAAGGGAGAGATTGTTTAAGAACCAAACACTGCAATACTGCTGGGCGCGCACTCTGAAATCGGGGTTTTTAAAAGGCAAAAAAACAGGGGGGCAGACAGTTTTAAGTACATTTTAAATCACAGAAACATATTAAAACATTCTCCAAAAACCACACTCTGCATGACGTATGTAGCATTTTCACTTAGAGGAGAAAAAAAAGGGGGGGGCTTATGTGCCATAAACTAGCAAGGCAATTCACACAGTCACGGCAAAAATGTTTTTTTTTTAAACACCACTTTCAAAGAGGCCAGGATGCCTGAAACACAGAGACTCCACAGTAGAAGGGACATAGGTAGCTGAAATAAACACTTTTGAACAAATAATACTATTTACCCAGAAAAATCTCAGGGCTCCTTACCTAGGTCTTTTTGCAATCCTTGAACACTGGGCTGTATCAGGACACAGGGGAGATGTAGAGGCTCACAAAATGGAGATGGCTTTCTTGGGCTTCCCTCCACAAACGTAAGGTGCCAGAGCAGGTGTGGGGGCAGGCCTCAGGTGCAACAGGGACTCAAGGGGCAAAACAGCTAAGTCCAGTCCCTGTGGTCAGGGGGAAAGGCAGCTGCTGCTTGATTCAGAATCTCCTTGGATACAGACAGGCTGAATCCACACTTCCAAGCTAGCAGAGTCTACTTTCCAGGTAAGGGAGAGATTGTTTAAGAAACAAAAAGTGGAATACTGCTGGGTGCGCACTCTCAAATCAGGATTTTTTAAAGGCAAAAAAACAGGGGGGCAGGCAGTTTTTAAGCACAATTTAAATCACAGAAACAGATTAAAACATTCTCCTAAAAACACACTCTGCATGATGCATGTAGCCTTTTTACTTAGAGGAGAAAAAAAAGGGGGGGCCTATGTGCCACAAACTAGCAAAGCAATTCACACAGTCACAGCAAAAACGATTAAAAAAAAAAAAAACACCACTTTCAAAGAGGCCAGGCTGCCTGAAACACAGAGAGTCCACAGTAAAACAGACACAGGTAGCTGAAATAAACACTTTTGAACAAATAATACTATTTACCCAGAAAAATCTCAGGGCTCCTTACCTAGGTCTTTTTGCAATCCTTGAACACTAGGCTGTATCAGGACACAGGGAAGATGTAGAGGCTCACAAAATGGAGGTAGCTGTCTTGGGCTTCCCTCCACAAACTTAAGGGGCCAGAGCACGTGTGGGGGGCAGGCCTCAGGTGCAACAGGGACTCAGGGAGCCAATCAGCTAAGTCCAGTCCCTGTGGTCAAAGGGAAAGGCAACTGCTGCTCTATTCAGATTCTCCTTGGATACAGACAGGCTGAATCCACACTTCCAAGCTAGCAGAGTCTACTTTCCAGGTAAGGGAGAGATTGTTTAAGAAACAAACACTGGAATACTGCTGGGCGCGCACTCTGAAATCGGGCTTTTTTAAAGGCAAAAAACAAGGGGGCAGGCAGTTTTTAAGCACAATTTAAATCACAGAAACTGATTAAAACAGTCTCCTAAAAACACACTCTGCAAGATGTATGTAGCCTTTTTACTTGAGCAGAAAAAAAGGGGGGCTTATGTGCCACAAACTAGCAAGGCAATTCACACAGTCACGGCAAAAATGTTTTTTTTTTAAAACACCACTTTAAAAGAGGCCAGGCTGCCTGAAACACAGAGAGTCCACAGTGAAACAGACACAGGTAGCTGAAATAAACACTTTTGAACAAATAATACTATTTACCCATAAAAATCTCAGGGCTCCTTACCTAGGTCATTTTGTAATCCTTGAACACTGGGCTGTATCAGGACACAGGGGAGATATAGAGGCTCACAAAATGGAGGTAGCTGTTTTGGGCTTCCCTCCAGAAACTTAAGGGGCCAGAGCAGGTGTGTGGGGGGGGGGGGCGGGCCTCAGGTGCAACAGGGTCTCAGGGAGCCAATCAGCTAAGTCCAGTCCCTGTGGTCAGGGGGAAAGGCAACTGCTGACCTATTCAGAATCTCCATGGATACAGACAGCGTGAATCCACACTTCCAAGCTAGCAGAGTCTACTTTCCAGGTAAGGGAGAGATTGTTTAAGAAACAAACACTGCAATACTGCTGGGCGCGCACTCTGAAATCAGGGTTTTTAAGAGGCAAAAAAACAGGGGGGCAGACAGTTTTAAGCACATTTTAAATCACAGAAACAGATTAAAACATTCTCCAAAAACCACACTCTGCATGACGTATGTAGCATTTTCACTTAGAGGAGAAAAAAAAGGGGGGGCTTATGTGGCACAAACTAATAATGCAATTCACACAGTCATGGCAAAAACGATTTAAAAAAAAAAAACACCACTTTCAAAGAGGCCAGGCTGCCTGAAACACAGAGAGTCCACAGTAAAACAGACACAGGTAGCTGAAATAAACACTTTTGAACAAATAATACTATTTACCCAGAAAAATCTCAGGGCTCCTTACCTAGGTCTTTTTGCAATCCTTGAACACTAGGCTATATCAGGACACAGGGAAGATGTAGAGGCTCACAAAATGGAGGTAGCTGTCTTGGGCTTCCCTCCACAAACTTAAGGGGCCAGAGCAGGTGTGGGGGGGCAGGCCTCAGGTGCAACAGGGACTCAGGGAGCCAATCAGCTAAGTCCAGTCCCTGTGGTCAGGGGGAAAGGCAACTGCTGCTCTATTCAGATTCTCCTTGGATACAGACAGGCTGAATCCACACTTCCAAGCTAGCAGAGTCTACTTTCCAGGTAAGGGAGAGATTGTTTAAGAAACAAACACTGGAATACTGCTGGGCGCGCACTCTGAAATCAGGCTTTTTTAAAGGCAAAAAACAAGGGGGCAGGCAGTTTTTAAGCACAATTTAAATCACAGAAACTGATTAAAACAGTCTTCTAAAAACACACTCTGCAAGATGTATGTAGCCTTTTTACTTGAGCGAAAAAAAGGGGGGCTTATGTGCCACAAACTAGCAAGGCAATTCACACAGTCACCGCAAAAACAATTAAAAAAAAAAACACCACTTTAAAAGAGGCCAGGCTGCCTGAAACACAGAGAGTCCACAGTAAAACAGACACAGGTAGCTAAAATAAACACTTTTGAACAAATAATACTATTTACCCTGAAAAATCTCAGGGCTCCTTACCTAGGTCTTTTTGCAATCCTTGAACACTGAGCTGTATCAGGACACAGGGGAGATGTAGAGGCTCACAAAATGGAGGTGGCTGTCTTGGGCTTTCCTCCACAAACTTAAGGGGCCAAAGCAGGTGTGGGGGGGCAGGCCTCAGGTGCAACAGGGACTCAGGGAGCCAATCAGCTAAGTCCAGTCCCTGTGGTCAGGGGGAAAGGCAACTGCTGCTCTATTCAGATTCTCCTTGGATACAGACAGGCTGAATCCACACTTCCAAGCTAGCAGAGTCTACTTTCCAGGTAAGGGAGAGATTGTTTAAGAAACAAACACTGGAATACTGCTGGGCGCGCACTCTGAAATCGGGCTTTTTTAAAGGCAAAAAACAAGGGGGCAGGCAGTTTTTAAGCACAATTTAAATCACAGAAACTGATTAAAACAGTCTCCTAAAAACACACTCTGCAAGATGTATGTAGCCTTTTTACTTGAGCGAAAAAAAGGGGGGCTTATGTGCCACAAACTAGCAAGGCAATTCACACAGTCACCGCAAAAACAATAAAAACAAAAAACACCACTTTAAAAGAGGCCAGGCTGCCTGAAACACAGAGAGTCCACAGTAAAACAGACACAGGTAGCTAAAATAAACACTTTTGAACAAATAATACTATTTACCCTGAAAAATCTCAGGGCTCCTTACCTAGGTCTTTTTGCAATCCTTGAACACTGAGCTGTATCAGGACACAGGGGAGATGTAGAGGCTCACAAAATGGAGGTGGCTGTCTTGGGCTTTCCTCCACAAACTTAAGGGGCCAAAGCAGGTGTGGGGGCGGGCCTCAGGTGCAACAGGGACTCAGGGAGCCAATCAGCTAAGTCCAGTCCCTGTGGTCAGGGGCAAAGGCAATTGCTGCTTGATTCAGAATCTCCTTGGATACAGACAGGCTAAATCCACACTTCCTAGCTAGCATAGTCTACTTTCCAGGTAAGGGAGAGATTGTTTAAGAAACAAACACTGGAATACTGCTGGGCATGCACTCTGAAATCGGGCTTGTTTAAAGGCAAAAAAAACAGGGAGACAATTTTTAAGTAGAATTTAAATCACAGAAACAGATTAACAACACCGCCAGGATCCGTCGCATGAGGGGGGTCAGTGCCCGACGGGCACCCCTTCCAAGTTGGGAGGACCTCCCCAGCTGGGCCTCAATGATCTTTTGTGCCCAGCGCCGCAGGTCTTCCCAACTCTTTCGACTGTGGGTGCTCTGACGGTTGTAGACCCCCAGGGTCCACACCTCCTTAGTGATTGCAAGCCAATGTGCCCTCTTCTGGTGGGTGCTGACCTCCAAGGGTGACACAGAAATGGAACACATAGGTCAGGCACTTGCACGATAGGAACAGCTGGCAAATTGTCCAACATAGGACTGACAGTACTCTCAGACATACAGGACAGTGACACGCAGCATTCCATGCACCATGGCCCATCCAGGCTCAGAGGAGCACACATATGTGCAATCCACACCATCCATTACTCACACAGTGCCCCCAAACCCATACTCACCTGTACCTCGGGCCGTCTGTAGAGTCTGCCGTACAGGGGCAGGACCCATTCCACTAGCTTCTCCAGTTCTTCCTGGGTGAATGCCGGGGCCCCTTCCCCTGCACCACGTGGAACATCCATAGCCAGAGGCAGGCCACAGCAGTACAGAGCGGAGTACCTGTCCGCAAGAGATCAGGGAGTCAAGTGATCAAACGATGATGAACTTGTGTACGTTCCGTGGCAGTATGCACCATCACTGCCGGCGGCGATCATGATACGCCAGGATTGCCCATTGGCATCCATGTTAGCCATTGAGGGTGCGAACAGCGGTCAACACTGCTGTACGCTGTAACGTCAGCCGCTAGCGGTATGAGGTCACTTCCAGAACGAAGGGGCAGATCTACAGTGGGCAGACATTTTGGCATCCCCTACGCATCTTGAAATTCCTACTACTCACAATCCAATGCCTACTAGCCACATGTAGCACCTAGGCCTCTATCCATTCCGTATAGTAGAACACATGAATTACTCTGTTCCCTTCTAGTGATGTACATGTACATCTGTCAGGTAGCAGTTATTGTACAGACACTACTATGAACAATGCAGTGCATGAATTTTGCAAATTTTGCCTATGTATGTGTGCACATCACTCATTTTTGTAACCTCTTGTAGGTACCGACCCTTGTGGCGAGGAAGGGCACCATCGGTGTACAGACCACTTGTGGATATGGAAACCATGGTGGAGCATCAGATCATTATCACTTACAGACTCACATGTGCAACTATTCAGGACCTTTGTGCATTACTGGATCCTTCACTAACTCCGGGAATTCATAATCAGCATGCCATTCCAACTGAGGTGCAGGTGTTCTCCGCACTCCATTTCCTGGCCACAGGCTCTTTTCAAGTGACAGTGGGCATGGGTGCTGGTTTCTCACAGCCAATGTTCAGCCAGGTACTGACAAGATTTCTGAATGCATTTGTACAACATCTGCAATCCTATGTGCGACTTCCCCAAAGTACTGACCTTCCTGCCATCAAGTCTGACTTCTATGCCTTTGCAAACATTCCCCATGTCATAGGTGCCATTGATGGTACACACGTACCCATCATCCCCCTAAGAGTGAGTGAACAGGTGTACAGAAACAGGAAGAACTTTCACTCCATGAACAACCAATTGGTGTGTACTGCAGACCAGTACATTTCCCATGTGAATGCCATGTTTCCGGGTTCAGTCCATGATTCATTTGTGTTGAGTAACAGTAGTGTGCCACAGAAGATGGAACAACTACAAGAGTACAGAGGGTGGATCATAGGTAAGTTTGCCTAAGGAACATTACAATGACGACTCTGTATTGAACCATTTTCTAGGTGATTCTGGCTATCCAAACTTGCGTTGGCTCCTGACCCCAGTGAGGAATCCCAGGACGGATGCAGAGAGGAAATACAATGAGGCCCATGGACGTACTAGGAGGGTCATAGAGTGTACTATAGGTCTCCTGAAGGCTAGATTCCGGTGTCTACATATCTCTGGGGGTTCCCTGGCCTATGGGCATGATAAGGTGTGTAGAATAGTGGTGGCTTCCTGCATTCTGCACAAGGTGGCAGTGAGACATTCTATTCCCCTTTTGGAGTTGGAGGGTGCTATAGGTCCTGATCAGCTACCTCAGATAGGTGAGGAGAGTGATGGTGAGGATGAGGAAGGGAAGATGTCCATTCCAGGAACCAACTGATACAACTCTACTTCCAATAACTGTGTGGGACTTAAGCCTGTCATTGGGTTAGTGACTAATACTGTCAGTGTGCTCTGTCACATAGGGGGGATTGGTCATGATAGTCGATACTTGGACCACTTCTGCATGGTACTGACTAAAATATATGCATTCCCTCCTTGCCTAATTTTAAACACACAGTACCACCATCAAGCACTAATTGATAATAAAGTTGTTCTCTGCCAGTTGCATCCATACTCCACTTTGTTCAACATTGAAGACAGGGGACAGTGTTACAGGTGTGAAATGTGTTTTATTGGTAGAATAGAGTGAATTGTGTTATATACAATGATGGGAGTCATACGGGTTGGGTGTGCTCAAAACCTACTTGGTGGCAGCCCTGTTGGATGTCTTAGATGGGTCAATTTTTTAGAACAGTACTTCAATTTGCCCTCAGCTAAGTGTTGTTGGTGAATGGGTGGGATGGTTGCTTTGCATTAGTAGCAATGTCAATTGTTGGAAGGGGGCTTGTTCTTAGCTGGGTTTCCAGTGCCATATCTTGGCCTAGGACTACGTTTGGGTGCCTGCTGTAGAGCTACTTGTGGTGTCATGTTTGGCTCTTGTGTTTCCTGGGAGGGTATTTCCTGTGCTGTTTCTGCTGCTTAGGTCATCTGTTGCTGGTTGTCCTGGGCTGTTGTGGGGGCCTCTTGTCCAGTGTGGGTGTCAGACTGTTTTTTTACCAACTGCAGCAGTGCTCCAGCAATGGTGGCTATTGTGGCATTGTGCTCTTTCCACTGCTCAATGGCCTGTTGGTGTTGTTCCAGCTGCATCCTCTGACTTTGCTCCAGGGTAGACACAACCTGTGCCAACCTGTCTTTGCATGTTGGTAGGCCCCCAATACCTCTTCAATAACGTCCTGGGCTGCTGCATCCATCCGGTGCCCTACCCCCTGACCCACTGGGACACTTGAACTTGCCGTAGCCCCCTGTGCCTGTGTCCCCTGCACAGGTCTGGACATGACACTTCTACTGGGGCCCTCGCCTTCCTGCATGTTGGGAGAGGGAGACTGTGGCCCCTGTAGCTGTGTTCCACCAGTCTGTGCCCTGGGTACACTGGTGTGGGTACGCCTCACCTGGCCTGCTGGTCTTGACTGGGTGTTAGGGGTGACAGTGGTTTCCTGGGTGGGGCTGCTGCATGGTGAGAATCCAGGACTGTGTGAGGGGCCTGCCTGCTCATCAGTGTCCAGGGATCCTTCGCCAAGGTCTTGTGATGTGCCTCTGTCTCCCTGGAGGGCTGTGGCACTCCTTGTCCCCTCCATTAGGGTTGCATGGATGGTGATGCCTGTTGGGGCACATAGACATGTCTGTTACATATGCCTGAAGGTTTGAGGTGTACAGAACTGGGCTATTTTGGGCTGGTGTTACTTTCAGTGGCCTTCCAGGGTGCCTTTGTGAGGTAGACATTGCATTTAGTGGCAGAGGTGGGGTTTCATTGTGGTGGGGGGTATTATTCCATTGTGGGTACATGCAGGGGTGGGTGGCTGTGCACACCAGAAGTGATGTGGGCCTGTTAGTGGGTTGTAGGTGATGCCAGGTGGCGGATGTGGTGAGTAATGGCTGGGTGGGGTGTAGGTCCAGGTGGGTGTGGGTGGGGTGTGGTGGTGCATGCATTGCAGATAGGTTGTTTATGGGGTAATTGTAGATGACTTACCCGAGTCCATTCCTCCAGAGAGTCCAGTGAGTCCCTCTGGGTGCAGGATGGCGAGTACCTTCTCCTCCCAGTCAGTGTAGTTGGGTGGTCTTGGTGGCAGTCCTCCCCCAGTCTTCTGCACTGCGAGGTGGTGCCTAGATGCCATGGCCCTGACCTTCCCCCGCAGGTCATTCCATCTCTTTCAGATGTCGTCCCTGGTGCGTGGATGGTGTCCCACTGCATTCACCCTGTTGACAATGGTCTGCCACAGCTCCAATTTCCTCGCGATGGGTGTGTGCTGCACCTCGGAGCTGAATATTTGTAGCTCAACCTTCAGGATCTCGTCCACCATGGTCCTTAGCTCCCTTTCGGTGAGGATTTTTTTTTCGGGGGGCAGACATGGTGAGTGTGGTGGGTGGCGTCTGGACTAGGGACGGGGTATGGGTGCTCCTGTGTGGGTCGATATGCGTCTTCTGTATAATGGTGTTCGCTGTCTGGCTCTGGTGCTCTCAGTCTTCTGGTCCTGGTTTCATTGCAAGGTATTGTGGGGTGTGTCTGGGGGTGTTTTATGGGGTTCTGAATGTGTGGGTGATACGCCTATCCAATGTGTGCACTTGCTGCTGTTGTGTCCACTTGCCGCCCGTGGCGGTCGCAGCCGGCAATGTTCGCCTGGCCTCCACTGTCCGCCGAGGTGATTTGTGCATCATTATTTGGAGGGCAGGATGTGGGTGTGCTTGGCGGTGGCGGGTGGGCCGGGATTCCCACCGACAGAGTCCTGGCAGGGAGTGGTTGTAAGGAAATGCCTCCTTGGCATGGTTACCCCCTGACTTTTTGCCTTTGCTGATGCTAAGTTTTGATTTGAAAGTGTGCTGAGGCCTGCTAACCAGGCCCCAGCACCAGTGTTCTTTCCCTAACCTGTACTTTTGTTTCCACAATTGGCACACCCTGGCATCCAGGTAAGTCCCTTGTAACTGGTACCCCTGGTACCAAGGGCCCTGATGCCAGGGAAGGTCTCTAGGGCTGCAGTATATCTTATGCCACCCTGGGGACCCCTCACTCAGCACAGACACACTGCTTGCCAGCTTGTGTGTGCTAGTGGGGATAAAACGACTAAGTCGACATGGCACTCCCCTCAGGGTGCCATGCCAACCTCACACTGCCTATAGAGTATAGATAAGTCACCCCTCTAGCAGGCCTTACAGCCCTAAGGCAGGATGCACTATACCATAGGTGAGGGCATAAGTGCATGAGCACTATGCCCCTACAGTGTCTAAGCAAAACCTTAGACATTGTAAGTGCAGGGTAACCATAAGAGTATATGGTCTGGGAGTCTGTCATGCACGAACTCCACAGCACCATAATGGCTACACTGAAAACTGTGAAGTTTGGTACCAAACTTCTCAGCACAATAAATGCACACTGATGCCAGTGTACATTTTATTGTAACATACACCCCAGAGGGCACCTTCGAGGTGCCCCCTGAAACCTTAACGGACAACCCATGTAGGATGACTGGTTTTAGCAGCCTGCCACACACCAGACATGTTGCTGGCCACATGGGGAGAGTGCCTTTGTCACTCTGTGGCTAGTAACAAAGCCTGTACTGGGTGGAGGTGCTTCACACCTCCCCCTGCAGGAACTGTAACACCTGGCGGTGAGCCTCAAAGGCTCACCCCCTTTGTTATAGCACCCCAGGGCACTCCAGCTAGTGGAGTTGCCCGCCCCCTCCGGCCACGGCCCCATTTTTGGCGGCAAGGCCGGAGGAGATAATGAGAAAAACAAGGAGGAGTCACTGGCCAGTCAGGACAGCCCCTAAGGTGTCCTGAGCTGAGGTGACTCTAACTTTTAGAAATCCTCCATCTTGCACATGGAGGATTCCCCCAATATGATTAGGGATGTGCCCCCTCCCCTCAGGGAGGAGGCACAAAGAGGGTGTAGCCACCCTCAGGGCTAGCATCCATTGGCTACTAACCACCCAGACCTAAACACACCCCTAAATTCAGCATTTAGGGGCTCCCCAGAACATAGGAACTCAGAATCCTGCAACCTAAGGAGAAGAGGACTGCTGAGCTGAAAAAAACCTGCAGAGAAGACGGAGACACCAACTGCTTTGGCCCCAGCTCTACCGGCCTGTCTCCCCACTTCTAAAGACACTGCTCCAGCGATGCTTTCCACAGGGACCAGCGACCTCTGAAGCCTCAGAGGACTGCCCTGCATCTAGAAGGACCAAGAACTTCAGAGGACAGCGGCTCTGTTCACTAAAGACTGCAACTTTGCAACAAAGAAGCAACTTTGAAACAAGACGCGTTTCCCGCCGGAAGAGTGAGACTTGGCACTCTGCACCCGACGCCCCTGGCTCGACTTGTGGAGAATAATCACTTCAGGCAGGACTCCCCGGCGACTGCGAGACCGTGAGTAGCCAGAGTTGACCCCCCTGAGGCTCCCCCTGACCGCGACTGCCTGCTTCAAAGACCCTGTGCCGCTGAGGGTGTACTTTCTGTGTGGACTTGTGTCCCCCCCGGTACCCTACAAAACCTGCCCTCTGAAGACGCGGGTACTTAGCTGCTGGCAGACTAGAACCGGGGCACCCCCTTCTCCATTGAAGCCTATGCGTTTTGGGCACCACTTTGACCTCTGCACCTGACTGGCCCTGAGCAGCTGGTGTGGTAACTTTGGGATTGCTCTGAACCCCCAACGGTGGGCTACCTTGGACCCAAACTTGAACCCCGTAGGTGGTTTACTTACCTGCAAAAACTAACAAATACTTACCTCCCCCAGGAACTGTTGAAAATTGCACTGTCTAGTTTTAAAATAGCTATATGTCATTTATGTGAAAACTGTATATGCTATTTGGTAATTCAAAGTTCCTAAAGTACCTACCTGAAATACCTTTCATTTGAAGTATTACTTTTAAATCTTGAACCTGTGGTTCTTAAAATAAACTAAGAAAATATATTTTTCTATACAAAAACCTATGGGCCTGGAATTGTCTCTGAGTGTGTGTTCCTCATTTATTGCCTGTGTGTGTACAACAAATGCTTAACATTTCTCTTTTTGCCACTATCTTATCTCTAAGGGGAACCCTTGGACTCTGTGCATGCTATTTCTTACTTTGAAATAGTACATACAGAGCCAACTTCCTACAGTGGTGGTCTGGGAATTTTTGGCAGGGTTGGGTTTTTCAATCATTATATGGCGGGTTTCCAGTCGCCGCCAACGGCGGGATTCTGGTCACCGCCAACACGCCTGTTGGCGGTCTTTCCCGCCATGTTCATAATGACCGCCTATATCTACGTTTAGGATTTTCCAGGTCAATGGATGGCTTAGGAGCCAGGGGGTTCTGGGCCCTGAACAAACTCAAATGAAGCTAGATCTACAGACACTCTGGGCCATAAAGAAGGAAGTCGCACATGGAACCAGTATCTTTTAACAGCAGTGGTGAACTCAATGCAAGCACTCTATTCCAGGTGGAGTGGATACCTGTCTGATGAGGAGCAGGAGCAGTTATGACAAGTATTCTTAGCTATATTATATTTAGTGGTTAAGTCTGCCACCTTAAGAAGAAATTATTTTTTAACTCACAGTAGAGCGTATTGGAGGCCTCTAAAACTGGCAAAGATAAGAGGAAGTGCAATCTCCCAATGTAAGAGGTGTGGTAGCAGCGAGGTGTGGTAGCAGCAAGGTGGACCACGTTCATATGTTCGCCTCTTGTCTGAAACTAGAGGGATTTTGGATTGTGGTGGGTAAGACAATCTCTGATTCCTTGGACTGTATAATTGAGGTGAGCCCCCGTTTAATTATGATTGGGATTTTGCCTCTGAAAATTGGTTGCCCCCCCCCCCAATCCACACCATAGAGGCCGGGTGTTTTACCTGATATTACTTGCAAGGAGAGAAATTTGTATAAGTTAGGTTCAAGCCAATGCACCTAGTTGGCATGCATGGAAAAGATATTGTGTTTTTCTTTAGAGAAGTATACAAAAGAGAAGTAAAGCGGAATGATAAAGGATTCTGGGACCTTCTAAAGTTTTTATGTGTTCAAAGTGCTTTCTGGTACGATGATTAGTCGCCCCTGACTGGCTAGGCTGGAAATCTATTCCATCCCCTGACCTAGAGGTACGTGTCTTTCATGAGCTCACAAGTAGTTGGAGCTTAATGGTGGCATCAATATGAGGAATAAAAATTAAAAATAAATAATGAAGCCCATTCTATAATATTAAGCAGGCTGAGTGAAAAGTTGATGCTTATCCATTAGAATGTAAGATTTAGGTTTACATTAATTGGTGACTTGACAAGCTGCCATAATGAAAACTGCTAAGGAAAGATCAAACGACTGTCAGTGTGACTGGAAAAATGAGTGAAGTAACCATTGCATTCAGGAGAATTCAGGTGATTCATGCTGTAAATAGGACGTAATCTATTACATATTACATTTATTTATCACCAGTTTCGTGTGTCTGTTTAATGCCAAATCTTTCTGAAGTATGCGTTGAGTGCATTAATATGAATAAATGACTCAAGCTGAGCTTTCATGTATAGCAATGTAATAGTCATAGTAGAAGCTTAAAGACTCCGCTTCCAGTCTCTTTGGTGTATTTTGCTTGTAAACAGGTCTCTACAACAGGAGTATAATGGAGGCCTCCGCAGTGCATGGGAGCTCCCTAACTCCACAGCTCCGGCAGACCAGTTGCAAATAATTTAAATAATACAAATTTGAAAAATGCAACTTAAAAAAGTAGCGTAGCGAAAGATGTCGGCAGCAGGGCCGTACTGGACACCTCCGTAGCCCCTATGATGCGGGGGAGCCCCCAGTCTTCTGTAAATGAAGGGTGGTCCACTCAGCTTGTTTATGCAGTGCTGTGTGTCTCTCTAAAGCAGCTGTTGTGTGCAGCATGCTCAGAGCTGACTCGCACTGACCCTGACATGAAGGGAAACAAAATAGCAATGTATTTGTTTCTTTTCAATCCCCGCATAGCAGGCACTTTACAAGGGGATGTTGGGCTTCCTCACAGAGAGCGTCTTCTACAGGGCACTGCTCCTCTGAGAGGGGAAGAGGCAGCACAGAACAGACTAATGCAGAGGTAATAAAGGTTGTCACCTTTCCCAGAGAAAAACAGCTGCTGTCTGTACACGTTTTAATGTTCTGAAAAGGCCCCAACATAATATTTAAGTAAAACTGTGTACATAGCTGTCAAGGTCAAAGAATAAATATGAGTGATATTTATGGCTTTCTAGTTTGCCTATGAGTGACATTTGAGCTCTGGTTTCCTAGTTCCATGTGGGAGTCTCTAATTCCATTACCTAGTTTAGTTGCATTCTGGGACATGTGGTTCTGGTTATCTTATTCTAAATTTAGGACTAGGACTCCCTGAATGCAAAGAATAAACATGTTTTAAACTGCCTAATTAGGCACCAGACCTGAAAGATCTGTTGCACTTGAATCAAAAGTATGATTTTTGTGTCTAACTTCCTACTCAAATGTCTTTAGCAAGTGTTTTTCCAAATGGCGCAGCCACTGTGAATAGATTTGATGTTTAGTGAAGCATTAAAACATTCTTGCGTTATTTTCTTCATGCAACTGCAAGATATCAGAACCGTTGAGATTATATACCAGGGGTCTTCAAACTGGGGGGCCTCAAGTGATCCGGGGTAGGGGGGGCAGGCTCTGGCCAAAAGCAGCATTATGCTAATAAAAGGACTTTGTTTTAAAGTGAAAGAAAAAAACTGAGCAGCAGTAAACCACCATCACTAACCTGTTTTGTCATTTACATCCAAGCTGGGGGCATGTGCCTGACCAGAATTGTGTTTGGCATTATGTATTTCATTGCATTTTTAAAACAGCAGCAGAACTTAACTGCAATGTTTAAAAATAAGTGTAGCTATATTTAAACATTCACAATTTAATAGAACAATAGTGAAAAATTCGGAGGGGCACAATGATTTTTTTCCTCTGGGAGGGGCATGACATTAAAAAGTTTGAATACCACTGATATATAGGATAGCAGAAGCACATCACTTGATCACTTGTGCTGCTGCAGTGAGGGTATGTGGGGTTCATCATAGGGGCCCACCAATGTGTCATGTTGTAATCTGTGGCAGTCTTTGCCCCATGCTGTCAGTGCAGCCCTCCCACCTCGGATTTAGTCAGCCAAGACCGATGACTGCATTCTTGCAGTGTTTGCAATGGCCCAAGTAATAAGTCAGGTATGGGCAGGCCAGAGTCTGTCATTGCCACAGGAATCTGCAGGCTCACAAACAGGGTCTCTTTCTAAAGTCCAAACATTGAGGTGGAACTAAATCAGATGTCTCTGTCTGGGGTGTACTGCGAGGCAGGGCATATGGGTGGGTGGAGAGGTCCACTTGCCCTATGCCAAGTGTATGTCTTGGCACACCCTTACTAGACTCTGCTTTCGTGGCCCTGCATCAGCCCAGTGAGAGGGATATGAGTCCACACCATAGACTGCCTGATCACATGAGTATGGTTCACTCCATCAGGGCAGCGGTAGACACCAAGGCGGAGCCCTACATACAGTGTCATCCAACCAGAATGTACATCTCAGAGCAGAAGCCAAGGGAGACAGGAATGCCAGGATTAAAAGTGCCTTCAGTAACTTCAGGAATTTAGCCATTCCCGCATCACCACTAGGCATTGTGGGGTTAGTCATGCTGCGAACTCTGTTTTCATAAAGATATAGAGTCCTTGCAGTAATACGGAAAATATACAAAGAGCGTTAGTATATGAAATTGTCTGTATTTATTTTAATATGACCTCTGTTTTTTTATTAAATTATCAATTGAGTCATTAAGGCAGCTCTTGTGCACATTTCAAAGTGTTTTATTCTTACATTAACTGTATTAAAGTATGTTCTGATAAGGGGAAAAATATATGGCTTTCTATTTTTTTGTTTCGCTGGGACAATAAAATACAAGTATCTGTGCATGTCTATCTATCTTTCTAGATATACCCACGTACATATTTGCTTAGAATGTTTAAATGTGGCTTTGTATGTCTATATATATATATATATATATATATATATATGTATATATATATATATATATATATATATCAGGCGCGGCCCATCCTTTAGGGCGGAGGGGCCAACCCCCCCTCCTTTTGCCCCTCATGAAGAGTGTCTGTCAGGCTAAACAAAGGTCAGCCTGACAGACACTCTTCATGTTCAGGTCAGGCAGCCAGGAGCAGACATGCGTGATTTGCGCATACTCCTGGCTGCCTGAGCTGAACTTTGCTGGGCTGAGGAGGTCACAGCTCCTATGGGTGTGACCTCCTCGGCTCACCAAAGGTGCCTCAAGGCCCTCCCCTGAGTGACGAGGAAACCATCACCCATTTACTTCGACCTGGGCCCCTCAGGTTTAAGCCCTTAAGCACCCACTCTATGCCACTCCACTCCATGACACTTTACCCCATTCTAAACTATGACACTCAACTCTACTCCACTTTACAACACTTTACTCCAATATATGCCATTCCACTCTACCACACGCTACTCCCATGTACACTCTACCCCTCCCCTCTACACCACAACACTCTATGCTGCTCTACGACACTCATTCCACTATATGACATTCTATGCAACACCCTCTATGCCACTCCACTCTACTCTAAGACAGACTACTCCACTCTATTCCACTACACCACTCCACCCTACGCCACTCCAATCTACGACACTCTGTGCCACTCCACTCTATGACACTCTACCCCACTGCACTCTACAACAATCTACTCAACTCTACAACACTCCACTCAATGACACTTCACTATACAACACTTCACTTAATGACAATCTACTCCACTCTTCGCCACTCTGCTCCACAACTCCACTCTATGCAACTCCCTCTACACCAGTCCATGCCACTTTACCCACTCTATGCCACTCCACTCAGCTCTACTACACTCTATGACACTCCACTCCTCTCTATGCCATGCCCCTCCACGAAAATCTACTCCACTCTATGCAGTTCCACTGTGCTCCACTCTACTCCCTCCATGACACTCCACTCTACGCCCCTCCACTCTATAACACTATGGCCTTCTTTATAAGAATGTCAGTAAATGTCGCCTAGCGCCATGGCGATGGCCGCCAAAAGGCCGCTTCCGCGGCTAACATCTGTCCGCCTAATTATGACCACAGCTGGATTTCCACCACAAGAAGGGTAGAAATCCGGCTGTGGCCATACTGGTGGATGGTGTTAAGGTGGCGCTGCTACCACCAGCAGCGCCATGCCAGTAGACCGCCGCCAGTTGTATTATGACAAATAATACGGACCTTGCGGTGTTCTGCTGGCGGGTGCTACTGGCGGTAGCAGCGCCCCGTCCCGTCCCTGCCGAAAACCCACTGGATGCAGGTAAGTCACGTTTCAAACAGGTGGCGGGTGGGGGTTTTTGTGTGTGAGGGTGTGTGCATGAATGTGTGAGTGTGTTCGTGAATGCGAATGTGTGTGTAGTGTTGTGTGCATTGGTGTATGTGTGCATGAATGGAAATGTGAATGCATGTCTGCGTGTCAGTGTGAATGTGTGTACGGATGCGTGCAAGAGTGAATGGATGCATGAGTGAATATATGCCTGTGTGAGTGTGTGTATGTGTGGTGCTTGTCTGTGAGTGTGTGTGAATAGGGGTGGGGGATTTGAAGGGGAGAGCGTGGATGGAGGGGAGGTTGGGGGCATCTGGGGAGTGTTTAGGGGGGGTGAGCCTCCTACCAGTGACAGGGAGGGAATTCCATGTCACTTGTAGGGCCTACCAAACCATGGTGGTAGGCAGGGTCAAAATACCGCAGGCAGAACACTAGCGGCCGTCGGGCTGGAGATTGTTATCTCCGGCGCGACGGCTGCTACCACCATGGTGGTCAGAGTGGTAAATTGGTGGGTTGGCTGCAGCCAACCCGCCTATGTCATAATGTGGCTGCATGTACCGCCAGTCTGTTGGCAGTACTACCGCCACATTATCACCGACTGCTGGGGTCATAATGACCTCCTCTGTCACTTCACTCTCCAACACTATCCCACTCCACGACACTTTGCTGTACTCCACTCTATGCCACTCCATGACACTTCACTCTACTCAACTCCACGGCACTTCACAACACTCTTTACCACTCCATGACACTCTATGCCACTCCACTCTATGACACTCTACCCCACTGCACTCTACAACAATCTACTCAACTCCACTCAACAACACTTCACTCTACAACACTTCACTCAATGACAATCTATTCCAGTCTTTGCCAATCTACTCCACAACACTGTACTCCAATCTATGCAAATCCCCCTACACCAGTCCATGCCACTTTACTCCAGTCTATGCCACTCCACTCAGCTCTACAACACTCTATAACATTCCACTCTAAAACATGCCCCTCCAGGACACTCTACTCCCTCCATGACACATCTCTCTACGCCCCTCCACTCAATAACACTATGCCACTCCACTCTACAACACTATCCCACTCCACTCCACGATACTTTGCTCTACGCCACTCAATGCCACTCTATGACAATCCACTCTACTCAACTCCACGTCACAACACTATTTTCCATTGTACACAACTCCTTTTACAACACTCCACTCTACCTTCAACATTCTTTGCCACACCACTCTACAACACATTACTCCACTCTGCAAAACACTTCTCCTCTCTACTCTACACTACTCCACTCTGACACTCTACACCGTCCCATGCTACTCCACTTCACTCCCTCCATGACACACTATGCCACTCCACTCTACAGCATTCCACTCTACTCTATGCCACACTACAACACACTGTGCCACTCTATGACACGCCACTCTATGCCATGCCAGTCTCCTCTATGCCCCAAATCTTTAGCCATGTTGAACAGATGCCACGCTGGTTTACAACATGGCTAAAACACGTTCGCAAAGCAAATAGCTCTCGTATTGACGAGACCTATTGGCTTTGCCAATGCTTATTTCTCTTTGCCGCTAAATGTATCATGGAAACTACTGCTGATGTCATGCGGAGGCAGGCAGCAAAGATGAAGTACTTTTACAGAGTGGTTTGGGACTGAGAAAATGTGGGCTTTATGGCCCCCCCCTCTTCATTTCTTGTAGGGGGCCTCCGAAAAGGTTTTATTACCCTACTGAACTGGTACCTGTGTGGTCACTGGGTCATAAATCCCCAAGTGAAAAGAAAAGACACACTGGCCCAATAAAGAAAGCTAAGTAACATTTCAGATGGATGAGGATTGGTGTCACGGTCTATAAATTTTGGAAAGAATGCTAAACCAAGGAACACACACACTTGGCTGTGGATGGAGCAGGCATGTTCAAGCTGATCTTACTTACAGAGTTTGGATAATAGACCTCTATACATATACAAGGGACAGCATCCTTCAAATGACAAATAACAAACAATAAACACCCCATTTATTATTTATGAATACATTGTTAAGCCAATCAATGAACCTCTTCTTCAGTTTGAAAAGTGTTGGTAGGAACTTGTACACATGATGTTTGTTTGTATGGGCAAGGTAAATAACTTCTACCAAAAGTCTCTCTGGCAGGGATGTTATGTGACATCATGCCTGCATGATATTGGGCTGGAGATATAGGCTATCAATAAAAACAGACTATGGTTAGAGGCTATGCTGACAAACAACTCATATAGAGGGTTTTCATTAGAAGAACAAGATCAGGAGCGAAAAATAATTTAAACTCTATACAGATTTTCACAATTGCCCTGAACTGACCTTCTGTAGAGTCACATAGTTTAAACAAACAGACCACCCAGTAAAATGTTATATAATTCCCTAACACATACATTTAGGGCTTAATTACGAGTCTGGCAGTCACTAGACCACCAGACTCACGGTGGCAGTCCGGACTGCCGCGGCCTGACCATCAAGTTAAGAGTTTGGCGGTTGGACTGTCAAAAGACCACTGTCTCCACCAGGATCAGTGATCCTGACGGGGTGACAGCGGTTGTGGTTGCAATCAGCCATGGTGGTGCTGAAGTCAGCGCCGCTGTGCTGATTACAACCTTGTTCTCTGCCAGTCTTTTCATGGTAGTCTGACTACCATGAAAAGGCTGGTGGAGAACAAGTACACGGGCCCCAGGTGGGCCCATCCCGATGGCATTCGCAGTGCAGGGGTCTCCCTGCCCAGCACCCTTAAAATGCTGTGCAGACCATGTACATTTCCAGGGTGCCGGTGCACGCTGTGTGTGGCAGCATTGCCGCCAGCTCAATTATGAGCCAGGAACAATGCTGCTGTACCATTCCCATTGGGCTGACCAGCGGATATCTTGATTTCTGTCGGTCAGCCTAGTGAGAAAGTTGTAATGGGGCCATGGGGAGACCGCCAGCACCGTGGTGGTCTCCTCGTCTGGAGTTTGGCGGACGGATGTTTCCATCAGAAAAACTCCTAATGACCCACTTAATGCTATAGTGTTTGTACACACCAAACCAGACATTACCAGACATTGACTCTGAGACCTCCTTTTTACGGTAGTTTTTCCTGCAAAGGCTATCGCTACCACTGCAACTCAACCTATGACATGCCTTCCGGTCCACAACAATTTGGGAAGTTCTACAAGGGAGACACAAATATCTTCTGCAACACAAAAAATACCAGCTATTGACATACCAAAATGCTTGAAAAGTCACAAAATTCTAAAGCTCGCTCATGAGATATTACGTCACACATGGTGGCCTCTTTTGGAGTGTGGGTTCAATTACAGAGTATCCACCTCAATTGCACGTATGCAAATCTAAGCACAGAAGTGAAAACGGTACTGAAGTATTTAATACTGCTCTACATAAGATTTGATGTGAAAGTCCCAGCATGAGTAGAAAGCATGCAAAATCTATGAAAGATCAGGAAACATTAATCTCTGGTTAGAGTATAGAAACACAATGGAAGAGTACTAAAGATATTTCAAACCACTCTCTTTGTTTTGTGAGAAGGATCTGATCTGGTACATCAGATTTGGAGGAAAGTAGCATTATGGGGGTCACTACAACCCTGGCGCCATGGCTGTTGTGGCGATTGCACCGCCAACAGGCTGGCGGTGCAATCCAGGGAACTATGACCGCGGCAGAAGTTTCCCGCCACATTTGCCCCAGTGGTGATAATCTGCCTGTGCAGCGCTGCTTGCAGCGCTGCCCAGGGGATTACGAGTCCCCGACCGCCAGCCTTTTCCTGGTGGTTTGAACAGCCAGGAAAAGGCTGGCGTTACGGGGAGTCGCGGGCCCCCAGACAGGGCCCCATGCAGCTTTTCACTGTCTGCATAGCAGACAGTGAAAAGCGCAACGGGTGCAACTGTGGTTGCCGGCTCCTATGTTGCGGCCCAGCAGGGATCTCATAATGACTGCGGCGGGAGTGCGGCCGCCCGGTGGTCAGATCTCATAATGAGGGCCTATATCTTAAAGAAGTAGCACCATAAAGGCTGATCAAGTAAGAATATTTGAACAAGTGATAGGCTGTTTTTCGGATGGAATCATTGCCAGGTGTGGAATAAAGGAATGCATGATCTACTGCCTACCACTTGGACCTGCCTCGGACTCACAAACTTTTGCAAGGAGAATGAGGGTAGTACTGGAGATAGGGGGCTTGCATTGAGTTGAGTACGGTACTACTTAAGATTTTGAGACCTTCCTTACAATGGTACTCAAAAGATATTACCACGACTCAAACACTTCCAACATTTGAAGACAATTGTCGGTGTACAGCATGGTAATGAAAGAAAGTGAATTATCATCATGTCCAAACGAGCAGACAAATAGTGACAATGACGTGCACTTGCAGTACAATGCATTGTGATTGACTGTAGTGACCCATGGATACTGTTTTAGAAACTATCCTCAAACAAGACCACATAAAAACACAATTTGAAGAAAAATTAGCAAAAGCCAGCTCTGAGTGACTCACATATGTAGACCTGGATGAGACTGCCCTCAAAAGCTTAATTTCACACTGGAGGAAAGCTACGAAAAGAACAGAGGAGAGACATATCTGGAGAGTAGTTGTACTGGTATTCTAACTTCATGATGACTCAAATCATAGGTTGATAATATCATGGAAGAAATATCATGATCTCAAGAATATTATTGAACTTAGTATAGTAGGTAAAACCATATTTTTTCTTTACTTAGAAGAACTTATTGATGTAAGTAATATTTATTGCTTAGGTAATGCTATATATATACTTTTTTTTCTGTTCTCAGCGTATTTCTATACTTTTTGGTTTATTTATTGTGTACACATTTATCACACCTACTTTGACCTGTAATATTTATTTTATAGCATCTAATTATACAGGTTTTTTATTATAGTTTTTGGGCCAGGATGTTGGACTAATGGGGAAGAATGATAGGAAGTATAATACACTCACCCACTTATAAATGGTTTTGGGATAAATTAATAGGTGGTTGCTGTAGGAAAATGACTCTGTTGGCACGGTTACCCCCTAACTTTTTGCCTTTTGTCGATGCTAGTTATGATTGAAAGTGTTCTGGGACCCTGCTAACCAGACCCCAGCACCAGTGTTCTTTCCCTAAACTGTACATTTGTCTCCACAATTGGCACAGCCGTGGCACACAGATAGGTCCCTTGTAATTGGTACCCCTGGTACCAAGGGCCCTATGGCCAGGGATGGTCCCTAAGGGCTGCAGCATGTATTATGCACCCTGGGGACCCCTCACTCAGCACATGCACACTGCCTCACAGCTTGTGTGTGCTGGTGGGGAGAAAAAGACTAAGTCAACATGGCACTCCCCTCAGAGTGCCATGCCCACAACCCACTGCCTGTGGCATAGGTAAGTCACCCCTCTAGCTGGCCTTACAGCCCTAAGGCAGGGTTCACAAACACGAACTCCACAGTTCCATAATGACTACACTGAATACTGAGAAGTTTGGTATCAAATTTCTCAGCACAATAAATCCACACTGATGCCAGTGTGGGGTTTATTGAGAAATGCACACAGAGGGCATCTTAGAGATGCCCCCTGTATACCAGTCCAACTACTAGTACTAGGCTGCAACTGTACCACCTGGCGGTGAGCCTCAAAGGCTCAAGCCTGGTGTTACAGCGCCCTAGGGTACTCCAGCTAGTGGAGATGCCCACCGCCCGGACACAGCCCCCACTTTTGACAGCAAGTCCAGAGGAGATAATGAGAAAAACAACTAGGAATCACCCTGTGATCGGGCGAACCCGATCACGGTGACAGCAGCCGTAGGAAATGACGTGTCGGGCGAACCCGATACGTCATTTCCGCGTCCCCATGTAACCATGGGGACGCGCAACGCGCCACAGCTGCGTTTCCTCGTTTCCGGGGAAACGCTCATAATGAAAACAGCCGCGGATCGGCCACAGGGAGAGACCCACGACGGAGAGCAGGATGCCGGGAGTGAGAGGAGGACGGAGGCCAGTGAGGACGCGAAGGATCAGAACACCAGGCACCAGGAGCCGAAGATCCCCGAAGAGCAGGACAAACAGACGAAGGAGCCTAGCCACGACCCAGGAGGGTCGTGGCTCACAAAGGTACGGTCCCTCCTAGGGGCAAGGGGCAGGAACCCTAAAACTACGCTAGGAAAAGGGGAGTGGGGAGGGGTAACAGGGGTAAGAGGGGAGAGGGAGAAAGAAAAGGGCACAGTCTAACTAAACAATTACCAAAAACCTCTCGGGTGCACCTTATGACTTATCTGAAGCACAGAAGGAATTATGCTTTAGCACAATTCACGGGTGAACGCACTTTGCCTTCTATTCCCCTACTTACCCACTCCCTCTTCGTTCTCCACTAGGAAGAGCCCCAGTGAATACCTATATACTTACCCAAGTCTTCTTTTGTTTTCTTGTCGGTACCTCCCTGGAACCTTACCACGTCACTCGAGAAACCTGATAAAGGAAGAAAAGAGAGAGAAAGAAGACCAAGTTAAAGAAGAGACATTTAACTGGGCTACGCCATATTTCATGATATAAACTTGAATTAACAAAAGTTAACGTCTATACAATAAATTTTTATTTACCAGAATATCGGATCTCTGTCTGGTGTATACCGTTCAGCCTGCCACACACCCTCCAGCCAGGACAGCCCCTAAGGTGTCTTGAGCTGAGGTGACACATGCCTTAGGAAATCCCCCATTTTGCTTTGGAGGATTCCCCCCAATAGGATTAGGGATGTGCTCCCCTTCCCCACAGGGAGGAGGCACAAAGAGGGTATAACCATCCTCAAGGAGAGTAGCCATTGCCTACTTCCCCCAGACCTAAACACCCCCCTAAATTGAGTATCTAGGGGTGACCCTGAACCAAGGAAATCAGATTCTTGATGACCCACAAAAAGAAAGACTGATGACCTCAAAGCCCCGCAGAGGCAACAGAACCGATAACTGACTTGGACCCGGCCCTACCAGCCTGTCTCCAGACTCAAAGAACCTGCACAGCGACGCCTCCAGCAGAACCTGTGACCTCTGAGGACTCAGAGGACTGCCCTGCAACCAAAGGACCAAGAAACTCCTGTGGACAGCGGCTCTGTCCTAACAACAACAAATAAATAATCTTTAAAGGGACTCCAGCCTCACTCCAGAAGCGTGACTCCCTAACACTCTGCAACCGACGCTCCCGGCTCGAGTCCAGACGACTCAACACTGCAGAGGGGACCCCCAGGTGACTCCCACGATGTGGACACCCTGAGACTTACCCCTCCTGCCCTAATTAGGGAGAACAGGGCTCCTAGAACCCTGTCTCTTCAAATCATAGTCAGATAACCTGGTTTTTCCACAGGGGAGAACAGTACCTCTGTAAGCTTTGAGGGCAGCCTCAATGAAAAGGACATCCTTTTAGCAAGGATGGCAAAGAGATTGGCTTTGAAGAAGCAGCTCCTAGCCATAGAAGGGAAAGAAAAGAAATGGGTTTAACTCACATAAATGGTGGCAGCAATTTAAATAGGGTCAGGGAGAATGCTGACATCCTAAAAATCCCCAAAGGGATTTAACTAAATATGAAGAAGGTGATGACATCACCAAATGGTTCACAGCTTTGGAGAGGGCTTGTGCAACCAGAAAAGTAAGCAGATTTCACTTGGGAGCTCTCTTCTGGGAAATGTTCACTGGAAAGTGTAGGGATAGACTCCTCACACTCCCTGGTAAGGATGCAGAATCCTATGACCTTATGAACGCTACCCTGATTGAGGGCTTTGGATTCTCAACTGAGGAGTACAGGATTAGCTTGAGGGGGGCTTACAAATCCTTGAGCCAGACCTGGGTTGATTTTGTTGACTACTCAATCAAAACACTAGATGGTTGGATAACTTGCAGTGGTGTAAGTGATTATGATGGACTTTATAATATATTTATGAAAGAACATCTGTTAAGTAATTGCTTCAATGACAAACTGCATCAACATCTGGTAGAGCTAGGCCCAATGTCTCCCCAAGAATTGGGAAAGAAGGCAGACCACTGGATCAAGACAACAGTGACCAAGACTTCCACAGGGGGGTGACCAAAAGAAAGGGGTCACAAAGCCTCCCCAGGGGAAGGGTGATGAGACCTCCAAGGACAGAAACAAAGATTCTTCTATAGCACCCCAAAAACCTGATCAGGAGTGTGGGCCCCTAGACTCTTCACAGTCCACAAATGGGTATAAGGGTACAAACGTTGATCCCAAGAAGGCCTGGTGTCACAACTGTAGACAGCATGGGCACCAAACTGGAGACAAGGCCTGTCCCAAGAACAGTCCCACAACTACTATTCAGTTAGTACTGGAATAGCCAGTCTCCAGGTGGGATCAACAGTGTGCCCAGAGCAAATCAGGGTCCACACTGAAGCTAATTTAGTCTCAGAGGGTGGGGTGGATTTAGCCACACTTGCTGCCTGGCCGCCTAACATGCAAAATTACAGGAAGCAACTCTTGATAATTGGAAATAAGGTAGAAGACCTGAGGGATAGAGGTGTCAGTGTCACCATGATGACAGACAACCTGGTTTCCCGAAGACAGTACCTGGCTGGACAGACATAACCAGTCACAAATGCTGACAATGAAACTAAAGCCCATCCCGTGGCAATGGTAACTTTAGAATGGGGAGGGGTCACTAGCCTGAAACAGGTGGTAGTCTCCTCTGTAATTCCAGTAGAGTGTCTGCTAGGGAATGATCTGGAGTCCTCAGCATGGGCTGAGGTAGAGCTCAAGACCCATGCAGCCATGCTGGGTATCCCTGAACTGGTGTGTGTCAAGACATGAGCACAATGCAGAGCACAGGGTGATAAAGAAGTGTTGGAGTCTCGAAAAATGGCCTAACCTTACAAGAGGAAAGGAAAGAAGACTGGGGGACCAGCTTCTTCACAGCACAAGAAACAGAACCTCTCTTCTCAGGAAGATGTTCTATCCCCTGAGGGAACTGAGTCCATGGAGCTGGCACCTTATCAGGTAGAGCTCGTGGGCCCAGGGGGACCCTCAAGGGAACAGCTGTGTCAGGGACAAAAGACTTGTCCCACTCTTGAAGGCCTAAGACAGCAAGCGGCTGAGCATGAAAAAGGTAATGTCAGAGAAATCCACAGGGTCTATTGGGAAGATGGACTCCTTTACACTGAGGCAAGAGATCCCAAACCTGGTGCCACTAGGAGAGTGGCAGTGCCTCAGGAGTTTAGGAAGTTAATTCTGACCTTAGCTCATGATATTCCACTTGCTGTGCATTTGGGACAAACCAAGACTTGGGAAAGGTTAGTTAACCATTTCTATTGGCCCAACATGTCCCAGAAGGTAAAGGAGTTTTGTGTCTCCTGTGCCACCTGTCAAGCCAGTGGTAAGACAGGTGGACAGCCAAAGGCCCCTCTCATTCCACTTCCAGTGGTGGGGGTCCCCTTTGAAAGAGTGGGTGTGGACATAGTGGGTCCACTTGAACCTCCCACAGCCTCAGGGAAGCAATACATACTAGTAGTAGTGGATCATGCTACTAGATACCTTGAAGCAATTCCCCTTAGGTCCACTACTGCCCCTGCAGTTGCTAAAGCACTCATTGGTATCTTTACAAGAGTGGGATTTCCTAAGGAGGTGGTGTCTGACAGGGGTACCAACTTCATGTCAGCATACCTGAAGCACATGTGGAATGAGTGTGGGGTGACTTACAAATTCACCACACCCTACCATCCACAAACCAATGGTCTTGTAGAAAGATTTAACAAGACATTGAAAGGCATGATCATGGGGCTCCCTGAAAAGCTCAAAAGAAGATGGGATGTCCTCTTGCCATGTCTGTTTTTCGCCTACTGAGAGGTGCCACAGAAGGGAGTAGGGTTTTCCCCCTTTGAGCTTATGTTTGGCCATCCTGTAAGGGGACTACTGGCACTTGTAAAAGAAGGCTGGAAGAGACCTCTCCATGAGGCTATGCAAGATGTAGTGGACTATGTACTAGGCCTCCGCTCCAGGATGGCAGAGTACATGGAAAAGGCAAGCAAAAACCTTGAGGCCAGCCAACAACTCCAGAAGCTGTGATATGAGCAAAAGTCTGCAATGGTTCAGTTTCAGCCAGGGCAGAAAGTCTGGCTTCTGGAGCATGTGGCTCCCAGGGCACTTTAAGACAGATGGAGTGGCCCTTACCCAGTGCTAAAAAAGAAGAGTCAGGTCACTTACTTGGTGGACCTGGGCACTAGCAGGACACCCAAGAGGGCGATCCATGTTAACCGCCTTAAACTCTATAATGATAGGGCAGACTTAGCCATGCTGATGGTTACTGATGAGGATCAGGAAGCAGAGAGTGAACCTCTCCCTGGCCTCCTCTCAACCTACCCTAAAGATGGCTCAGTAGATGGAGTTGCCTACTCAGACACCATCTCTGGCCAACAGCAAGCTGACTGCAGGCACGTCCTCCAGCAGTTTGCTGAGCTCTTTTCTTTGACCCCTGGTCAGATACACCTGTGTACCCATGATGTGGACATAGGAGAAAGTTTACCTGTCAACAATAAAATATTCAGATAGTCTGACCAAGTCAAGGAAAGCATCAAAGTGGAAGTCCACAAGATGTTGGAATTGGGAGTGATAGAGCAGTCTGGCAGTCCCTGGGCTAGCCCAGTGGTCTTGGTCCCCAAACCTCACACCAAGGATGGAAAGAGAGAGATGAGGTTTTGTGTGGACTACAGAGGGCTCAACTCTGTCACCAAGACAGATGCTCACCCCATACCAATGGCAGATGAGTTGAATGATAAATTAGGTGCTGCCAAATTCTGAAGTACCTTTGACTTGACAGCAGGGTACTGGCAAATAAAAATAGCACCTGGAGCAAAAGAAAAGACAGCATTCTCTACACCTGATGGGCATTATCAGTTTACTGTTATGCCCTTTGGCTTGAAGAATGCCCCTGCCACCTTCCAAATGTTGGCAAATCAAGTCCTTCATGGCTTGGAGTCCTTTAGTACAGCATATCTTGAGGATATTACTGTCTTTAGCTCCAACTGGCAGGATCACCTGGTCCACCTGAAGAAGGTTTTGCAGGCCCTGTAAGCAGCAGGCCTCTCTATCAAGGGATCCAAATGTCAGATAGGGCAGGGCAAAGTGGTATACTTGGGACACCTTGTAGGTGGAGGCCAGGTTCAGCCATTACAACCCAAGATCCAGACTATTCTGGACTGGGAAGCTCCAAACCCCTAGACTCAAGTCAGGGAATTCCTTGACTTGACTGGCTACTATAGGAGGATTGTGAAGGGACATCGCTCACAGAACTTACCTCCAAGAAAATGGCCAGAAAGGTTAACTGGACCTTGGATTGTGAAAAGGACTTTGACACCCTGAAAGAAGCTATGTGCTCAGCACCAGTTTTGAAAGGTCCAGATTATTCTAAGTAGTTCATTGTGCAGACTGATGCCTCTGAGCATGGGATAGGAGCAGTTCTATCCCAAACCAATGATGATGGCCTTGATCAGCCTGTTGCTTTTATTAGCAGGAGGTTACTCCCCACAGGGAGCAATGTTGAAGTGCCATTGAGAGGGAAGCCTTTGCTGTGGTTTGGTCCCTGAAGAAGTTGAGACCATACCTGCTTGGTACTCATTTCACAGTTCAAACTGACCACAGACCTCTCAGATGAATTATGCAAATGAAAGGAGAGAACCCTAAACTGTTGAGGTGGTCCATATCCCTACAGGGAATTGACTTTTTGGTGGAACACAGACCTGAGACTGCCCATGCCAATGCAGTTGGCCTTTCCAGGTTCTTCCACTTAGAAATTGAAGACTCCCTTTGTCTCCACAATTGGCACAGCCCTGGCAAACAGATATATCCCTTGTAAATGGTACCCCTGGTACCAAGGGCCCTGTGGCCAGGGAAGGTCTCTAAGGGCTGAAGCATGTATTATGCCACCCTGGGGACCCCTCACTCAGCACATGCACTGCCTCACATCTTGTGTGTGCTGGTGGGGAGAAAAAGACTAAGTCGGCATGGCACTCCTCTCAGAGTGCCATGCCGACAACCCACTGCCTGTGGCAAAAGTAAGTCACCTCTCTAGCAGGCCTTACAGCCCTAAGGCAGGGTGCACTATCCCACAGGTGAGGACAGTGTCTAAGCCAATTCTTAGACATTGTAAGTGTAGGGTAGCCAAAAAGAGTATATGGTCTGGGAGTTTGTCAAACAGGAACTCCACAGTTCCATAATGGCTACACTGAATACTTGGAAGTTTGGTATCAAACTTCTCAGCACAATAAATCCACACTGATGCCAGTGTGGAATTTATTGAGAAATGAATACAGAGGGCATCTTAGATATACCCCCTGTATACTTGTCCAACTACTATTGCTAGGCTGACCAGTTTCTGCCAGCCTGCCACATCCAGACGGGTTTCTGGCCACATGGGGTGAGTGCCTTTGTCACTCTGTGGCCAGGAACAAAGCCTGTACTGGGTGGCAGTGCTTAACACCTCCACCTGCAGGAACTGTAACACCTGGCAGTGAGCCTCAAAGGCTCAAGCCTGGTGTTACAGCGCCCCAGGGCACTCCAGCTAGTGGAGGTGCCCGCCCCCAGACACAGCCCCCACTTTTGGCGGCAAGTCCGGAGGAGTTATGAGAAAAACAAGGAGTCACCCTCCAGCCAGGACGGCCCCTAAGGTGTCCTGAGCTGAGGTGACCTCTGCCTTAGGAAATCCTTCATCTTGCTTTGGGGGATTCCCCCAATAGGATTAGGGATGTGCCCCCCTGCCCACAGGGAGGAGGCACAAAAGGGTGTTGCCACCCTCAAGGACAGTAGCCTTTAGCTGCTGTCCCCCAGATCTAAACACACCCCTAAATTGAGTATTTAGGGGCGACCCTGAACCCAGGAAATCAGATTCCTGACGACCTGCCACAAGAAGAAGGACTGCTGACCTGAAAGCCCCCAGAGACGAGGGACACGACAGCTGACTTGGCCCCAGCCCTACCAGCCTCTCTCCAGACTCAAAGAACCTGCACAGCCCCGCATGCAGTAGGACCAGCGACCTCTAAGGACTCAGAGGACTGCCCTGCAACCAAAGGACCAAGAAACTCCCATGGACAGCGGCTCTGTTCAAACAACTACAAAGAAACCATCTTTAAAGGGACTCCAGCCTCACTGCGGAAGCGTGAGTCGCAGACACTCTGCACCCGACACTCCCAGCTCGTGTCCAGAAGAACCAACACTGCAGAGAGGACCCCCCAGGCAACTCCCACAACGTGGACACCCTGAGACGACCTCCCCGCATCACCACAGCAACGCCTGCAGAGATAATCCAGAGGATTCCCCTGACCGCGACTGCCCGGTAACAAAGATCCCGACACCTGAAAGAAGCACTGCACCCGCAGCCCCCAGGCCCAAGAGAAACCAAATACCGGTGCAGGAGTGACCAACAGGCAGCCCTCATACTTGCCCAGTCGGTGGCTGGCCTGAGAAGCCCCCACGTGCTCTGCCTGCATCGCCAGAATGACCCCCTGGTCTTCTCCATTGATTTCTACCTAAAACCCGACACCTACTTCACACACTGCACCCAGCCGCCCCTGTGCCATTGAGGATGTATTTTGTGTGCCTATTTGTGATACCCCAGTGCTCTACAAAACTTCCCTGGTCTGCTCCCTGAGGACGCAGGTACTTACCTGCTAGCAGACTGGAACCGGAGCACCCTTAATCTTTTGCCTCTGCACCTGATCGGCCATGTGTTGCAGGTGCTGGGTGTTTGGGGTTGACTTGAACCTCCAATGGTGGGCTGCCTAAGCTCTGGAGACTGAACTTGTAGGTGCTTTACTTACCTGAAAAACTAACCACTACATACCTCCCCCAGGAACTGTTGATTTTTGCAGTGTCCGCTTTAAAATAGCTTATTGACGTTTTTGCCAAAACTGTGTACATTACTGTTTTAATTCAGAGTTCCATATTTACCTATGCCAAGTACCTTACAATTTATGAATCTTGTATTTTTAAAATAAATTAAGAAAATCATATTTTTCTATATAAAAACCTATTGTCCTGGATTTAAGTCTTTGAGTGTGTGTTCTCATTTATTGCCTGTGTGTGTGTGTACAACAAATGCTTAACACTACTCTCTGATAAGCCTACTGCTCGACCACACTACCACAAAATAGAGCATTAGTATTATCTAATTTTGCCACGATCAACCTCTAAGGGGAACCCTTGGACTCTGTGCACACTATCTCAACTTCCTACAGTTACTTGATATAGTGCATCAATTCATTAAAACATTTAGTTGATGCTTTATTTTTCCTTTTTTATTTTAAATGTATTTACTGTTTCCAGATAGTAATAATATTTTTATTTCAATCGATTAATTGATTTATTTCTGCTATATATTTGAGATTGTTAATTTATAAATTATACATTTGGATTAGTTAAATGAATAGTATCATCGTTTTTTTCTAATTCTAAAGTTATTTTGTTGTTATTTAATGTAATTATCCATAGATTACATATATTATGGTTATGGATGTGGGTGGTGTTAATATTATTTCAACTCTGCAATAAATTGTTTATTTTGTTGTTGTTTAATAATTGTGTTTAACATTTGTATCTAATTAAATTAATATGAAAATGTTGAATTGTTTCAAGTTATGAAATTGATTATTTTAACATTTTTATATACTTATTGTCTTATCTTTGTTATGGTTTGAATGGTAAAAGTTTACATGTCTTTAAAGTCCAACACTTGCCCAAATGTGGCTAGGTTTTGAGCAGAAATAACAAATGTGCATCCACCGCCCTGCCCTTTTTGTTTTTTTATAAATTGCGGAATTTAAACATCAATATTTTACTTTCAAATAGATGTTAACCTCTTAGCTGCTGGGCTGTTCCCCCCCCCCCACCACCCACCCCACCCCAGTGCTGAGCCCTTTTTTTTTTTTTAGCTATTTGGGGTAGTTTGCGCTTAGGCCTTCATAACTTTTTGTCCACATAAGCTATCCATGCCAGATTTGCATCCTTTTTTTCCAACATCCTAGGGATTCTAAAGGTACCCGGAGTTTGTGGTTTCCCCTGGAGGAGACCAAGAAATTAGCCAAAATAGAGCAAACATTTAGTTTCTTTTAAAAAAAAATGAAAAAAAGGGCTGCCGAAGAAGGCTTGTGGTTTGTCCCCTGAAAATGGCAACAAAAAAGGGTTTGCTGTGCTAAAATCATCATCTTCCCATCTTTCAGGAAAAGGCAGACTTGAATCAGAAAACCACATTTTTCACACAATTTTGGCATTTTTCTGAGACATACCCCATTTTTACTATTTTTTGTGCTTTCAGCCTCCTTCCACTTAGTGACAGAAATGGGTGTGAAACCAATGCTGGATCCCGGAAAGCTAACTATTTTTGAAAAATAAACAAAATTCTGAATTCAGCAAAGGTTCATTTGTGTAGATCCTACAAGGTTTTCCTACAGAAAATAACAGTTGAAATAAAAAAAAAAATTGAAATTGAGCTGAAAACAACAGCCATTTTTCTTTATGTTTTACTCTGTAACTTTTTCCTGCGATTTCAGATTTTTGAAAGCAATATACCGTTATGTCTGCTGGACTCTTCTGGTTGCGGGGATATATAGGGCTTGTAGGGTCATCAAGAACCCTAGGTACCCAGAGCCAATAAATGAGCTGCACCCTGCAGTGGGTTTTCAATCTATACTGGGTATACAGCAATTCATTTGCTGAAATATAAAGAGTGAAAAATAGGTATCAAGAAAACCTTTGTATTTCCAAAATGGGCTCAAGATAAGGTGTTGAGGAGCAGTGGTTATTTGCACATCTCTGAATTCTGGGGTGCCCATATTAGCATGTGAATTACAGGGCATTTTTCAAATAGATGTATTTTTTACACACTCTTTTATATTTGGAAGGAAAACATTTAGAGAAAGACAAGGGGCAATAACACTTGTTTTGCTATTCTATGTTCCCCCAAGTCTCCCGATAAAAATGGTACCTCACTTGTGGGGAAATGCCCCAAAACACAACGTGGACGCATCACATTTTCTCAAAGAAAACAGAGGTGTTTTTTGCAAAGTGCCTACCTGTGGATTTTAGCCTCTAGCTCAGCCGGCACCTAGGGAACCCTACCAAACCTGTGCATTTTTGAAAACTGGAGACCTAGGGGAACCCAATATGGGGTGACTTGTGGGGCTCTCACCAGGTTCTGTTACCCAGAATCCTTTGCATACCTCAAAATTTGACTAAAACAACACTTTTTCATCACATTTAGGTGACAGAGAGTTCTGGAATCTGAGAGGAGCCACAATCTTCCTTCCACCAAGCGTTCCCCCAAGTGTCCCGATAAAAATGATACCTCACTTGTGTTGGTAGGCCTAGTGCCTGCGACAGGAAATGCCCCAAAACACAAAGTGGACATATCACATTTTCTCAAAGAAAACAGAGGTGTTTTTTGCAAACTGCCTACCTGTGGATTTTGGACTCTAGCTCAGCCGGCACCTAGGGAAACCTACCAAACCTGTGCATTTTTGGAAACTAGAGACCTAGGGGAATCCAAGATGAGCTAACTTGTGGGGCTCTCACCAGGTTCTGTTACCCAGAATCCTTTGCAAACCTCAAAATTTGGCTAACAAAACATGTTTTCCTCACATTTCGGTGTCAGAAAGTTCTGGAATCTGAGAGGAGCCACAAATTTCCTTCCACCCAGCTTTCCCCCAAGTCTCCCGATAAAAATGATACCTCACTTGCGTAGGTTGGCCTAGCGCCCGTGACAGGAAATGCCCCAAAACACAATGTGGACAAATCCCATTTTTTGACAGAAAACAGAGGTGTTTTTTGCAAAGTGCCTACCTGTAGATTTTGGCCTCTAGCTCAGCCGGCACCTAGGGAAACCTACCAAACCTGTGCATTTTTTAAAACTAGAGACCTAGGGGACTCCAAGATGTTTCGATTTGCAGGGCTCTGAGAAGGTTCGGTTATCCAGAATCCTTTGCAAACCTCAAAATTTTGCTAAACAAACACGTTTTCCTCACATTTCGGTGACAGAGAGTTCTGGAACCTGATAGGAGCCACAAATTTCCTTCCACCCAGCGTTTCCCCAAGTGTCCCGATAAAAATGGTACCTCACTTGTGTGGGTAGGCCCTGTGCTCGCGACAGGAAATGCCCCAAAACACAAAGTGGACATATCACATTTTCTCAAAGAAAACAGAGGTGTTTTTTGCAAACTGCCTACCTGTGGATTTTGGCCTCTAGCTCAGCCGGCACTTAGGGAAACCTACCAAACCTGTGCATTTTTTAATACTAGAGACCTAGGGGAATCCAAGATGGGGTGCTTGTGGGCTTTCACCAGGTTCTGTTACCCAGAATCCTTTGCAAACCTCAAAATTTGGCTAAAACAACACTTTTTCCTCACATTTCGGTGTCAGAAAGTTCTGGAATCTGAGAGGAGCCACAAATTTCCTTCCACCCAGCGTTCCCCCAAGTGTCCCAATAAAAATAGTACCTCACTTGTGTTGGTAGGCCTAGTGCCTGCAACAGGAAATGCCCCAAAACACAAAGTGGACATATCACATTTTCTCAAAGAAAAAAGAGGTGTTTTTTGCAAACTGCCTACCTGTGGATTTTGGCCTCTAGCTCAGCCGGCACTTAGGGAAACCTACCAAACCTGTGCATTTTTGGAAACTAGAGACCTAGGGGAATCTAAGATGAGGTGACTTGTGGGGCTCTCACCAGGTTCTGTTACCCAGAACCCTTTGCAAACCTCAGAATTGGGCTAAAAAAACACTTTTTCCTCACATTTCGGTGTCAGAAAGTTCTAGAATCTGAAAGGAGACACAAATTTCCTTCCACCCAGCGTTCCCTCAAGTCTCCTGATAGAAATGGTACCTCACTTGTGTGGGTAGGGCTAGTGCCCGTGACAGGAATGGATCACACAAGGGTCAATGGTAGTCCTTGCATGAGGGCTACTGTTAACCCTGGAGTGATCCATACCTGGAGCAGGCACACAAGCGGCGTTGTGTTTTTATCAGGGGAAACACTGGGTGGTATTTTGAGGATCCCTGCACATTCCTGTAGTTTCTGTGATAAAAAAGGAAGGAAAAATAGTGGTTTTAATCAACGCTTCACTTTTGCCGGGTATTCTGGGTAAGAAAACTTTGATAAATCTAAACACGCCACAATTACGTGGGCTGCCTTGGGTGTCTAGTTTTCAGAAATGTCTGTGTTTGGTAGGTTTCCCTATACGGTTGCCGAGCCCAGGACCAAATATTTATGTGATTGTCTTAAAAAATGAGGCTGTTTTGTGGTAGGTAATTTGAATGTCTCCACAATCCGTTTTGGGTACTTCCCTGTTGTGGTCACTTGCCCACTGACTAAAGTGAGGCAGTTTTTCGCTGGAGACTTAGTGGAACTTGTGGATCCCTGCAGATCCCTGGACTTCTGCTCATTGGAATGCAAGGCAAATGTGTTTTTTAAGCACATTTTGTGATTTCAAGGGGATTTTGGGTGAAGGAAAACTGGTGAAAGCCACGCAAGTCCTGCACCCTTGGACTCCCCTGGTACTGGTTTGTTAAAGTTAACCCACCACTCACACTGGTTGGTTTTAGCACCTCCAGAAATTATGGTTTCAAAGCATGAATACTTATCAAAGTATCTGAATATTGAAACCAAACCTTCTGAAGGTGGGCCATAAAGCCGCGTCCAGGCACCAACCTCTTTATGGTCCATTCACACGCTATTCACGCACAACAAACAAACCCTTTCATATCGCAGGCCATGGGCCCAATCCAACCAATCACTGCACTCACATTAACTTACCGCTGCCAGACAAGGGCCCATCACATTCACGCGCCACAGAACGGAATAAGTTTGAATACATTTTACCACCTGTCAAGTAACTGCCTCCTTCCTTAACATTACCAAAGGCATGCGTAACAAACTTTTACTAATGACTCCTGTGACAGCCACCTGAGGCTCAGGAAGACATGTTTTTCATGCGCCTTTAACGCACTCTCTGTGCTAAATCCAACTCCTTCCAGTTTGTGGATGCAAGTTGGGGGTGTCCGAGTATGCCGTACAAAGCGATTCCTCGAACTGAGTGAGCATATCTACCTTTGAAACTAAGGGAGACATGCTGGGGATTTCTCATGATGTTCCCTAAAGAGAAGGTCATAGGCTATGAAAAAGGGTAGTGTTTGGGACACAGGGTAGTCCATGAGAACGTAGCATATGTCCCAGCCAACATTATGTGCAGTGATGTGACTGTAATGCACTTATACAGCAAACTGAACATCTACTAAGTTCTGATGGAGGATGAACATGAAAAGCAGGTCAAACACTGACCTATACAAGTCATTCTCCTTCAGTGCTTGGATGGCACCAATGGGTTTGAATCCATAGGTTTAGATGATGTACATCTGTACTACCTTTACTATCTGCCTTCTACCTGTGCAATAACCCTGTGAAGGCACACCTACCATAAGCTTTCCTTACCCAATCATGTCTCTGTTCTCATCAGAGTCCTGGCTAATCCTGTATAATTGCCAAGTGAACCTATACTAGTTTGTGGATGCAAGTTGGGGGTTTCCAAGTATGCCGTACAAAGTGATTCCTAGAACTGAGAGAGCATATCTACCATTGAAAGTAAGGTAGACATGCTGGTGAAGAAAGGTTACTCTGTGACAATGTGACATATGTTCTGTCCACTAGTATATGCAGTAGGGGGAATATAATGCATGTTAATTGAACAGAACACCGACCACGTTCTGACAGTGGATTTAGCTCTCAAGCAGTCCAAAAGGAAGTCCATGATGAAGTAAAATTCTGTGGCTCCTTGCCTAACGAAGCAGTGGCCCATGGACGTTCAGTATCCATGCACTGCCACTGAAAGGATTACCCAACGGCAGCTCAACCTCAGTCGATTTCCCAGAACTTTGCTTTAGTATGATACAACGTGAAGCAAGTAGGGATAAAGAGGCCTGGTTGTGATGGACACTGGGGACAGTAATACCCACTCTCCTGCCGCTTTCCATGCTTCGAGCACACTTTACAGCGACGACATAGACGGTCCTTTTTGGGTGTTTTAGGACTGCGATCAGCAAAGTGTCGCTTCTGTAGCCTTGCCACATTCTCCAGAATATGTGAGGTGGAGTCTGCTGCTGCTTCTGTAACAGCAGTGAGGCTTTCAATTATAGACAACTGGAAGTCAAGGAAAGTCATGAGTCTTCCTGTGGTTGTCTGACGGTAAACAACATATGCATTATATGTTGCCATCTGAATCAGGTGGGTAAACAGTTTCTTGTACCAAGTGCGAGTTTTACAGCACGCATTGTATGGTTGAAGAACCTGGTCGTTCTTGTCCACTCCGTCCATGTACTTATTGTAATCAAGTATACAGATGGGCTTGTGGACTTTGGCCATCTGACCCCAAACCGTGATAATAACAGTGCTCTCATCATGAATTGTAGTGAGCACGTATACATCACGCCTATCTAAGAACTTGACTGCGAGCAGTTCGTTAGAACGCAATGCAGTACTCTCTGATTTCTGGAGCTTCTTGCAAACAAGCTCCTGCGGGAATCCTTTGCGGTTACAACGAACTGTACCGCAGGCCACAGTGCCAGCTTTGTAGAACTCACTGAACAGCTCTACTCCTGTATAGAAATTGTCCACATAAAGGTTATAACCTTTGTAAAGAAGTGGCTGGACAAGTTCCCATACAATCTTACCTGTGACCCCTAACGCGGGAGGGCAACCTACAAGGTTTAGGGTAGAATCCTTCCATGTATACACTCTCAAGCTGTATACATAGCCAGAAGAGCTCTCACACAGCATGTACAGCTTTATGCCATAGCGAGCTCTTTTGCTAGCAATGTACTGTCTGAAAAGCAGCCATCCTTTGTACAGGATCAAGGACTCATCGTCTGCTATATTCTTTCCAGGAGTATAGATCTCTGGAAACCAGGCAGACAAATGTTCCACAGCAGGCCGAATTTTGAACAACCTGTCATGGTCCGGATGGTCCCAGGGCAATGCAGCAGAATTGTTATTGAAATGCAGCATGCGCTGCAGTAGCAAAAAATGATCTCTGCTCATGTATGGTGCGAAGATGGGAGTTACCCAAACCGTGCAAGTCGTCCAGTAGGACTGCAAGGTGGGTTTCTGCACTAACCCTATTTTGAGCGTAAGGCCCAAAAATATCTTCAACTCCGCCAGCGGAGTGGGAGTCCACTGGCGTGCCCTACAACAGGGCCCTAGAGTGCCTCCACGCTCCCTCAGAAATTGGTCTGCATGCAAATTTGTTTGCTGCACAATTTTCTGAAGGAAGTCAACATCCAAAAATAGATGGATGTAGTCGACTGGCAAAAAGTTAGCTGTATCGACTTTACATCCAGCGTCACCAGTAAAAGGTGGAATTTGGGGCTGAACTAAACAGGGGGCTGCCAAGAGAGCACTCTCTCTGTGCTTGCGGCCGCAAGCATGTGCTCTCTGGGTTCGGCTAACCCAATGTTGTCCCGCTGCACAGAATGTGCTTGCAAAGGGACAGCACGGCTGTCGTCATTGTCTCCTTCAGACTCACTGGAAGAGGTATCATCGGATGGGACTCCGCCGACTGAAAAATCACTCCCAGATTCTGCCCCATTGTCCTCTCCCTCAGATGCTGTCTCAGTATCTGCTGTCTCAGTCTCTGAGCCTACATCAGAACTGTCCTCCATAACCCGAGTTAGGGTTTGGTCAGCAGTCATCCAACGAGACGCCATCTCTGCTACTGGCTAAACCGTCCCTCTAAATTACTAGCCTATGTAGAAGGCAGATAGTCACAAAATTGCTTGTGGGTATGTTTGTTGTGTATAATAGGAAATGTCGTCACCTTACCTTCGCTTCTTCTCCAATTCTGCAGATTCTCTGAAAACACTGAAAAAAACAAAAAAGAATGCATTACTTCACCTTACCACATACCCATAATCACAGCCTTCAGCGCTGGTGGCACTCAGTGCGACAGTCATTTTTGGTGCTCTGCCTCCCATTACCTCCTCTTCTAATTCCCTCAGTACCACCCAGCAAAAGTGCCACTCATATCTCCATAGTCCCCCTGGCGTAACATTTGTTTTAAAGCGCAGGTAACGCTTGCCTTTACTAATCCACTCAGCTAAATATATATAAATGTATATCCTTTGCAGCAGGACAATAAACCATCTGCGCTACTTTATGGCAACTGACACTACAGAAAAGGCATGCATGCATATATATATATATATATATATATATATATATGTCAATTTGAACCTCGTGGAGTGCGGTGAGATTCTTGTTCACAAAATATTTTCGAGGTTGCTCTCCTCCATCACCAAGCACCGGCAGTGGAGTGCGCCGTGCAACAATCTTTTAACCAATTTGTGTTGCATATATATCTATATATATATATGTTTAGAAACAAAGTGGTCGAAGGGTTGCTAGGCGGCGCACTCAACTGTCCGGTGCCCAGTGACAGAGAAGACCAATCTCGAAATTATGTAATGCCGAAAAATTTCACCGCACTCCACGAGGTACAAATAAACGTGTATTTTATTGCAGTGAACAACCACCAGCGCGTTTCGACTCACCAAGGAGTCTTGATCACAGTCCTCGTGGAGTGCGGTGAAATTGTTGGTATTATATTATTTATATATATTTTATGTATATGTGTGGTTTCCCAGGGGGGCCAATTGTGGCTCCCAGAAAACAACACACACAAAAAATATATATATTTTTATATATATATATATATATATATATATATATATATATATATATATATATATATATATATATAGAGAGAGAGAGAGAGAGAGAGAAAGAAAGGCACTAACTCTACATAACTTTGTTTCATACATGTGTGCTTTCCCTTGGCAAAGCATTCATGTATAAAAAAATAAAATGGCACCATAGATGGTCACCCTAAGGGCTGACCACCAACAATTTCAATTTTTTTTTAATACAATCTAGTTTTGCACGTTTTTTTTAAATCTGGGGGGTGTGATCGCCCTCATAACAGTTACGTTTAAAAAATAATGCCCCCACAGGGGGTGGTCCTTTTACAAGGGGGCGGACCCCCCCCAAAGAAGATCCATGGCCAGGAAACAGTGCCAGGGAGGCATCGATGGAAAGGGGAGAGTCTCCCCTTTCCATAGATGCCTCCCTGGCATCTGGGGAGGCCGTTTTGGCCTTCTTTTCTCCCACCGGAGTAGAAGAGGACACTTACCTGATCCGCTTCTGCCCCGGTGGGGAAAAAATGTGACGTCAGTGCGCCTCACGGAGTGCTGACGTAACAAAGGGGCGGGAGGAAGACGCAGGAGTTGTTCCGCGTCTCCAACGGGGAAAAAATAAAAATCCTCTGGAGGATTTTTAACCCCCTCCCTGTTGTCGGCCACTGGTCGTGACCCGCTCCAGGGAGGTAGTGCGGGCGTCGGCACTGTTGATGTTTAGAAATTTTAATTTCATGCATGATTCAGTAATACATTTTCTAGCTTTCTATGTTTATGATTTCTATTTTTATATTTAATTAAAGAGGAGACTGCATTATTTATTTTTTTCAATTATATATTCAGTATCATATTTTTTTTTTAAACAATAACATATCCGTATTCACTTGAATAATTGACACAGCAATTTATTTTTATTTTCATTTCAGTAGTATTTTTTTATAAACATTTCAATACATTCTTATTTATGTAGATTTGTTATTCATGTTATTCATACTGTAAAAAAGCTCAATTTGACCCATTATTTTTCATTTTATTTACATTTTGTATGTATGTGTACAATATAATACATTAATTGTTTCTATTGGAGATAATGTATTTTTCCTCATCTATTCTTTACAGGCTATTGTATTTTGTGGTCTGTCTCTGTTAATGTTTGCTAGCTGATTTTCAAAGATAACGGTTCTTCAGTGCAGTTTGCCAGTGAAGGTAAGAACGTTTTCAGTGTTATTAAAGGGTGTACATGATGGGGCTGTTAGTTCTGTTTGGTTAGGTTAACACAGTTTAATGTTTGAAATTGGTTAAGACAAGGAAATATTGTGAGTTGGTATTTTGTAGGCAGTAAACTGGAAAATATATATATATATATATATGTATAGTATTAGTTATGTATGTACAGTTAAGGGATCTGTCTAGTTGTACATATTTTTTGTGTATTCTTTGTTATGTTTCATGTTTTGGGAGGATTTCATTTGTTTTGAGGGTGGGTTTGTGGGTTTTTTTTAGGATTTATTTTAATCTTAGACAGATTGTTTTGGGTGGTGCAGATTTTTTTTTATTTCAAGGCAAATAAATCTGGGATTTTTTATACCAACTGTTTCATATATATTCCTTGTTCTTTGCTGGTTGTCCTGTAGTGTTTATTCTATTTTTTAAATACTTTTCATGTTTTATTGGGGTATTGGTGGATTTGATATGGCTTTTCTTTTTTCTATCAACTTTTTCTGGATTTTTTGGGACATTTTGCTTTTTTGTGGGTTTATGTTTTTGACTTTAGTTTTTGTACTGTGGCTCAAGGACTTCTGCTACTCAAGAATATTTTTTTAATTTATTGTGGAAATATTGGCTGGAATTGATTTAATACACATTTACATTTTGGGCTTGATTATGAGTTTGGCACCGTCCGCCGAACTTCTGAAGGGCAGGTTGCCACCATACAGCTATGCTGCTGTTCAACATGGCTAAAAATTACTTTGTTGGTGACACAAATGCAGCACTGAGAATGCAAGCTAATGTTGCTTTCAAAACAGGGACGAGACAAAATACATTTTGATCTCATGAGCAATGGCAAAAATGTGTTTTCATCATGCCCTTTTATAGAAGAGGTTCAAATTGTGCAATTCATATTAACTAAATGTGCATGTAAATATATGCTTTACGATGTCATGTATAAGCCACACATTCTTGCCAGCTGCTTGTCAACTGCAAATCAGGTAATCTCTGAAAGAACATATGCACCTGTTCTATATAGATGCATGCTTTATTGTTTAAACATTCAGTGCTTGATGCCATAAAATAAAGCATCATAGAGCTTTTCACCCCTGACGGGACAGGCGAAGCAATAAGGATGCAGGAAGGGATGGGGTAAGTATCAAAGGAAGAATGGAGGAAGCAACAAGAGAGGGAGTGGGTGTTGGGCCAAAAAAAAAGGACGCCGGAGGGGTTGGGAGAAACGGGGTAAACAGCAATGAAGCATGAGAGACAGGGGCAGGCAACAAGGACAATGGATGCAGTGGGAGGGGTAGAGAGGGCAGGAAACTGGTCGTAGAAATGATGCTGCACTGGGTCCATTTACACAAAACCCTACATACACAGGAAGAGAGCAGGGAAGCAGGAGCTGCTGACCAATGAGAAGCCAGGAAATGAGTTGTTGAAGTCAACCAATAGTAAGTAATGGGCCGGCTCTAAGCCCCAATAAAGTGTTGTCTTTTATTTACAGGAGATTCAGAAGCAAGAGTGCACCATCTCAGGAGAGAGCTAACAAAAAAGGTGGAATAAGCCCCTTGACAGATCCCTATTTTACTACTATCTCCAATCAACTCGGACATGCCATAGCCACACACCTCAAAGACAAAATAATCTTCAACCCATTAGAGGCTAAACTGACAATGGGCCCTCCCTGAGAAAGGAACATCTCTCAAATATACTGAAACCTGGTAAATTTCACAACACTTTCCATGAGTTACACAAGACTCAAAAGTACAATGAAGGACCTTTTGAAGAAAAGGACTGTTGAGAGCACGTATGCTCCAGAACAATGTCTACTTCCTAAATACCTACACAAAAAATAAAATTCCTGCAACAGGCTGTAGCATATGGACAGGGGCTCCCAAGATCTGTCTTAGATGCAGAAATCCAGAGGGCACCTTCCACACAGTATAGGATTGATAAGCCATTCAAACATTCTGTAGGGTGGGGGGGCTTCACATCCCCATTGAAGGTATACAGATGGTCAGTCCAACACCAGAGCATTTAGAAGTCACTGCAGAAACTGACCTCCCCTTCATATAGAAGCATGTAAGAGAATTCCAGTTGCCATGTATTTTCTGTGTTGCCACCATACTTCCATGACTCCTAATATTTGGAGGCTCCCTTTCCCTTATTGAAGATTCCTCTACCTAGAAACCAGAGTATGCAACGTACCCAAGGATGGTTATTTAAAAGCAACTGTTCTACTATTTACATTTGTATGCTCTTGAAAACTAACAGATTTAAATCTATCAAGATAATGTGGACAACTGGTTATTGAAGAATACAGCTGGACGCTATTCTTCGAAATGCTGCCTTAACCTCTGTCAGTGAAGCTGCCAAAAACATTCCATTCAATTACTAAGGGCCTCATGATGGGTTTGGCAGTCTTTTGACTGCCAAACTCGATATTGTGGTCGTACTGCCACACTCCTGGCAGTCTGATTGCCAGATTACAACTCTGGAGGTTGGATCACCAGGGGACCGCCAACACCACAAGGTTTGGAGATCCCGACAGGGTGACGGCAGTCAGAGTTGTAATTGGTCATGGCATCACTGAGTTCAGCACCACCGTGCTAACAATGAGTCCATTTTCAGCGAGCCTTTTCATGGCAGGGTCCCGGCTTCATTTAAAGAGGGCTGGTTTTGGAGACTGTTTTTTGAACAATAACTGTTGATTACAGTGGTGGGTTAATCGTTTTAAGTGGCATAGTACACCGGGCAGCAGGTAAATGCAGCTGGCGTTGGTCTGGATACTGTGGTGTGTAATCAGCACAATCAACAAGTGAAGGGGTCTGTCTGGTTTGTACTGGCTCCTCATATGTTTATGCAAAGACAGAAGCACATTTCACCATCAACGGACCTGGTCGGTCCAACTGTGTCCAGTGGGTAGCAGGGAGGCTAGTTGGGGGTGTTGGTTCAGGGGCTGGAGGGAGACAGGGTTGGAAGGGGTGAGGTTTACTTGTGGGCAGAGCAGCAAACAATCAACAAAACAAGTAAAATTAATGGAATAATAAGGAAATACTTCCAGAACAGAAGCAGAGATACTTGGGTAGCTTTCTTTTATGGCACCTCGTCTGTATAATGCGGAGTGGTCTGAGAATAGGTAGCATTAGCAGGACACCACATGGCGGGTCGACTCATAAGCTACAAATTTGTACAATTAACACCTGTGGTCTCAAAAATAGAGCTAAAAGAGGAAGGGTGGCACTGGGCGTGAGGGTCATGAATCCTGATTTAGTATGTATACAGGGGACCCACATCCCTTGGGACAAACTGGGATTGGTTAAGGATCTTTACTTGTCACCCTGGGCTTGCACACGGCAATGCTTGCCATTTGGAGGGGTGGCTATTCTTGAAAACAAATGTATGTGCTCTGTCGGCCGTAATGCCTTGGATAAGCTTAGCAGATGGGCAATTTTAGAATGTGGAGCTGGTAGAGAATGGCTTATGCAGTGCTCAGTTTATGGCTCCTATGTGGAGGAGCCAGATTTTTTGTTTTTATTGTTTGAATACAGAATTAGCTTCATGGCCACTGCCTCTCATTTTATGTGGGGATCTTAATATCCATGTAGACATGACAAATGACCAATCTAACAATGCAGGGAGGAAGCCTGTTGTTTATAGAGCACTGCAGCGGTTGATAAACGATCGTGGGCTTATATATGTGTAGCACAGATGCAGGACTCCGGACCTGGGCTTTACGTTCTTCTCCTTTACACATAGCAAGCTGGTACGGCTAGATTATTTTTTTTGTATCTGCAGCATTGGCTGGTCAGGCTATGATAGAGAGATATCCTAGGCCTCTCTCAGACTACAGCTCATTGGTATTGGAAATCTCAATGACTGCCATCACTAAAACCCAGGGGTGTTGGACCTTTGATTAAAAAAAAACAAAAAAAACTCTTGTTGGATACAATGTATTTAGACCATATGTGTAAATTGCTAGCAAACTTCTTGGAAATCAATAGAGGGATGGTCCCAGATGGCTTGGTGTGGGAGGCTTTAAAGGCTGGGTTCAGGGCTTAAACCCTTAGCTTCAACCTGTTTCAACATAAGCAAAGACAAATCAAGTTTCACGGGCTATTTAAGGAATTATCCCCAGCAGAGGATAACTTGACGTGGTCACTGACTAAGAGTTTGGATACTCGGGAGGCCCAGCAAATGATAGCCATAATTAAAATCAAAAGTTGATCAATACTTTAGTAGAGAGGTGGCCACCAAATTTAACCACTATAGGTCAGAGTGCTACAAGCATGGGAAGAATACCGAAAGACTATTAGCAAAGCAGATTAGGCAAAAGGAGGTGGAAAGAGGGATACTGGCTGTAATAAATAGGGAAGGGAAGATATTTGAATCCTTGTCTGATATTGTTAGGGTCTTTAGAGATTTGTATGAAACTTTATATGTAAGAACTGGAAACTCCGCTGGATGGGTACGAGGATTTATTTGCAGGCTTGGATACGGTTAGGATAAATGAAGAGGAAAGGGTCACCCTGGATGCTCCAGTCTCCTTGGAATAAGAATGTAAGGCTATGAACTCCCTAGCTACTGGGAAAGCCACAAGCCCAAATTATTGACCCCTAGAGTTTCTCAAGGTTTTTCTTTGGTGAACTTCGACAAGATATGCTCCCTATCTTTTTACAGGCACAAGTGTGGGAAATTCCACCCCTGTGGCAAATAACAAATATAATAGTTTCTAAGAAGAAAGGTAAATCACCATTTCATCCCAGATCATACAGGGTGATTTCTTTAATAAACTGCAATGGTAACATCTTTTGCCAATGTTTTGGCAAATCAGCTTGGGAAGGTTGTCTCGGCATTGGTATTGCAACAACAACATGCCAGGCTGCAGTACAGTAGATCATGTAGAAGGGTGACTACGTTGATGTTGCAGAGGCCTCAGGATCATCAATGGACTTACCTTTACTAGATGCTGAGAAGGCCTTTGATCGCGTGTTAACTGTAAACAGATAGGCTCTAAAGGGAATTAAGGTTCTGCATGACTTGTTTCAGTAACGCCAACTCCACTCCTTCAGCAATTTCTGGTGCGATTAAGGGTGATTTATTTTTATTTCTTCAGATCCCAAATTTTATCAACAAAATAATAGAGGAAGCATTTTCAGTAGCTAAAATCCCCTTAGTTGAGGCTGTAAGACAGAGGGACTGAATTGGCCCATTTTAAAACCTTTTGATACATGGCCTACCTGATTATCTGGAAGCGCAAAATACCAAATGGGAAGCTAGACTTAGTTTAGAGGGCCTTTATCTTCAGGAGTCACTAGATTTAGGGAACAAGATGCTGTTAATGGCTGTGTGTAAACAAAATGACATTTTGCCTTTGCTGATGCTAAGTTTTGTTTTGAAAGTGTGCTGAGGCCTGCTAACCAGGCCCCAGCACCAGTGTTCTTTCCCTAACCTGTACTTTTGTTTCCACAATTGGCACACCCTGGCATCCAGTTAAGTCCCTTGTAACTGGTACCCCTGGTACCAAGGGCCCTCATGTCAGGGAAGGTCTCTAAGGGCTGCAATATATCTTATGCCACCCTGGGGACCCCTCACTCAGCACAGACACACTGCTTGCCAGCTTGTGTGTGCTAGTGGGGATAAAACGACTAAGTCGACATTTGCACTCCCCTCAGGGTGCCATGCCAACCTCACACTGCCTATAGAGTATAGATAGGTCACCCCTCTAGCAGGCCTTACAGCCCTAAGGCAGGGTGCACTATACCATAGGTGAGGGCATAAGTGCATGAGCACTATGCCCCTACAGTGTCTAAGCAAAACCTTAGACATTGTAAGTACAGGGTAGCCATAAGAGTATATGGTCTGGGAGTCTGTCATGCACGATCTCCACAGCACCCTAATGGCTACACTGAAAACTGTGAAGTTTGATACCAAACTTCTCAGCACAATAAATGCACAATGATGCCAGGGTACATTTTATTGTAACATACACCCCAGAGGGCACCTTCGAGGTGCCCCCTGAAACCTTAACCGACTATCCGTTTAGGCTGACTGGTTTTAGCAGCCTGCCACACTCCAGACATGTTGCTGGCCACATGGGGAGAGTGCCTTTGTCACTCCGTGGCTAGTAACAAAGCCTGTACTGGGTGGAGGTGCTTCACACCTCCCCCTGCAGGAACTGTAACACCTGGCGGTGAGCCTCAAAGGCTCACCCCCTTTGTTACAGCACCCCAGGGAACTCCAGCTAGTGGAGTTGCCCGCCCCCTCCGGCCACGGCCCCACTTTTGGCGGCAAGGCCGGAGGAGATAATGAGAAAAACAAGGAGGAGTCACTGGCCAGTCAGGACAGCCCCTAAGGTGTCCTGAGCTGAGGTGACTAACTTTTAGAAATCCTCCATCTTGCAGATGGAGGATTCCCCCAATAGGGATAGGGATGTGCCCCCTCCCCTCAGGGAGGAGCACAAAGAGGGTGTAGCCACCCTCAGGGCTAGTAGCCATTGGCTACTAACCCCCCAGACCTAAACACACCTCTAAATTCAGTATTTAGGGGCTCCCCAGAACCTAGGAACTCAGATTCCTGCAACCTAAGAAGAAGAGGACTGCTGAGCTGAAAAACCCTGCAGAGAAGACGGAGACACCAACTGCTTTGGCCCCAGCTTTACTGGCCTGTCTCCCCACTTCTAAAGACACTGCTCCAGCGACGCTTTCCACAGGGACCAGCGACCTCTGAACCCTCAGAGGACTGCCCTGCATCTAGAAGGACCAAGAACTCCCAAGGACAGCGGCTCTGTTCACCAAAGACTGCAACTTTGCAACAAAGAAGCAACTTTGAAACAACTTGCGTTTCCCGCCGGAAGCTTGAGACTTGACACTCTGCACCCGACTCCCCCGGCTCGACTTGTGGAGAACAACCACTTCAGGGAGGACTCCCCAGCGACTACGAGACCGTGAGTAGCTAGAGTTGACCCCCCTGAGCCCCCACAGCGACACTTGCAGAGGGAATCCAGAGGCTCCCCCTGACCGCGACTGCCTGCTTCAAAAGACCAGACGCCTGGTAAAGACTCTGCACCCGCAGCCCCCAAGACCTGAAGGATCCGACCTCCAGCGCAAGAGCGACCCCCAGGTGGCCCTCTCCCTTGCCCAGGGGGTGGCTACCCTGAGTAGCCCCCCCTTGCCTGCATCGCTGAAGAGATCCCTTGGTCTCCCATTGCTTTCTATTGAAAACCCGGCGCTTGTTTGCACACTGCACCCGGCCGCCCCCGTGCTGCTGAGGGTGTACTTTCTGTGTGGACTTGTGTCCCCCCCGGTACCCTACAAAACCCCCCTTTTCTGCCCTCCGAAGACGCGGGTACTTACCTGCTGGCAGACTGGAACTGGGGCACCCCCTTCTCCATTGAAGCCTATGCGTTTTGGGCACCACTTTGACCTCTGCACCTGACCGGCCCTGAGCGGCTGGTGTGGTAACTTTGGGGTTGCCCTGAACCCCCAACGGTGGGCTACCTTGGACCCAAACTTGAACCCTGTAGGTGGTTTACTTACCTGCAAAAACTAACAAACTCTTACTCCCCCCAGAAACTGCTGAAAATTGCAGTCTAGTTTTAAAATAGCTATATGTCATTTATGTGAAAACTGTATATGCTATTTTGCTAATTCAAAGTTCCTAAAGTATCTACCTGCAATACCTTTCATTTGAAGTATTACATGTAAATCTTGAACCTGTGGTTCTTAAAATAAACTAAGAAAATATATTTTTCTATACAAAAACCTTTTGGCCTGGAATTGTCTGAGTGTGTGTTCCTCATTTATTGCTTGTGTGTACAACAAATGCTTAACACTACTCCTTTGATAAGCCTACTGCTCGACCACACTACCACAAAATAGAGCATTAGAATTATCTCTTTTTGCCACTATCTTACCTCTAAGGGGAACCCTTGGACTCTATGCATACTATTCCTTACTTTGAAATAGTGCATACAGAGCCAACTTCCTACATTGGTGGCAGCAGTGGGATACAAGACTTTGCATTTGCTGGACTACTCAGCCAATACCTGATCACACAACTAAATTCCAAAAATTGTCATTTAAACTGATTTTTACAATTTGAGCTATTTTTCTAAATTTTTAAAAGTCCTGCTAGGGCCTTGTGTTAGTCCCTGTTAGCATTTCTTTTAGAGTTTAAACGTTTTGTAAAAGTTTGAATTAAGTTCTAGAGATAGATTTAGATTCTTAAAAAGTATTCCAACTTTTAGAAACAATGTCTAATGCAGAAGAGAATGTGATAAACTCAACATCACCCCTTACCTCCATCTCAGGATGAGAGAATTAAGGTCTCTCTGCAAATTAAAAAATATTAAAGCTGGTTTAAACCCTACCAAATTACAGCTCCAGGAGCTTTTGGCAGAGTTTGCCAAAGACAACCCCTCAGAGGATGACCTCCTAGAGGAAGAAACTAGTGATGTGGATGGAGTCCCACCTCCAGTCCTAGTTAGGGAGAACAGGGTCCCACAAACCCTGACTCCAACTGTGATAGTCAGAGATGCTGGTTCTCTCACAGGAGAGTCCAGCAGCTCTGGAAACATTGAGGACAGCCTCAATGAAGATGACTTCCTGCTAGCCAGGATGGACAAAAGATTGGCTTTAGAGAGACAGCTCCTAGCCATAGAAAGGGAAAGACAAGAGATGGGTTTTGGTCCCATCCATGGTGGCAGCAACATAAATAGGGTCAGAGATTCTCCTGACATGTTGAAAATCCCCAAAGGGATTGTAACTAAATATGAAGATGGTGATAACATCACCAAATGGTTCACAGCTTTTTAGAGGGCTTGTGCAACCAGAAAAGTAAACAGATCTCACTGGGGTGCTGTCCTTTGGGAAATGTTCACTGGAAAGTGTAGGGATAGAGTCCTCACACTCTGGAAAAGATGCAGAATCCTATGACCTCATGAAGGCTACCCTGAATGAGGGCTTTGGATTCTCCACTGAGGAGTATAGAATTACGTTCAGGGGGGCTCAAAAATCCTCGAGCCAGACCTGGGTTGATTTTGACGACTACTCAGTGAAAACACTGGATGGTTGGATTCAAGGCAGTGGTGTAAATGATTATGATGGGCTGTACAATTTATTTTTCAAAGAGCACCTGTTAATTATTCAAATGATAAACTGCATCAGCATCTGGTAGACCTAGGACCAATTTCTCCCCAAGAATTGGGAAAGAAGGCGGACCATTGGGTCAAGACTAGGGTGACCAAGACTTCCACAGGGGGTGACCAAAAGAAAGGGGTCACAAAGCCTCCCCAGGGGAAGAGTGTTGAGACATCCAAAGGGAAAAATAGTAGAGAGTCTTCTACAGGCCCCCAAAACCCTGCACAGGAGGGTGGGCCCAGAGCCTCTTCACAATCCAGTTTTGGGTACAAGGGTAAAAACTTTGATCACAAAAAGGCCTGGTGTCGTAGCTGTAATCAGCCTGGACACCAAACTGGAGACAAGGCCTGTCCCAAGAAAGGTTCCACTTCAAACTCTACTCCAGGTAACACTGGAATGGCCAATCTCCAAGTGGGATCAACAGTGGGCCCAGAGCAAATCAGGGGTCACACTGAAGCTACATTAGTCTCGGAGGGTGGGGTGGATTTAGCCACACTGGCTGCCTGGCCCCCTGACATGCAAAAAGACAGGCAGAAGCTCTTAATTAATGGGACAAGTGTAGAAGGCCTGAGGGATACAGGTGCCAGTGTCACCATGGTGACAGCGAAACTGGTTTCCCCTGGTCAATACCTGGCTGGACAAACTTATCCAGTCACCAACGCTGACAATCAGACTAAAGTACATCCCATAGCTATGGTAACTTTAGAATGGGGAGGGGTCAATGGCCTGAAACAGGTGGTGGTCTCTTCAAATATCCCTGTAGACTGTTTGCTTGGAAATGACCTGGAGTCCTCAGCATGGGCTGAGGTAGAACTGAAAACCCATGCAGCCATGCTGGGTATCCCTGAACTGGTGTGTGTCAAGACAAGGGCACAGTGCAAGGCTCAGGGTGAAAAAGTGGTGTTGGAGCCTGGAAAAAGGACCCAACCCTCCAAGAGGAAAGGAAAGACAACAGGGGAACCAGTTGCAACACAACAAGAAAAAGAGAACCTCTCTTCTCAGGAAGAAATTCTGCCCTCTGAGGGAACTGAGCCTCTGGAGTTAGGACCTTATCAGGTTGAGCTCCTAGGCCCAGGGGGACCCTCAAGGGAGCAGTTGTGTAAGGGGCAAGAAACCTGTCCCTCTCTTGAAGGCCTTAGGCAGCAAGCTGCTGAAGAGTCCAATGGAAAGAAAACAGGAACACATAGGGTCTATTGGGAAGATGGACTCCTTTACACTGAGGCAAGAGATCCCAAACCTGGTGCCACTAGGAGAGTGGTAGTGCCTCAGGAGTTTAGGGAGTCAATTCTGACCTTAGCCCATGATATTGCTCTTGCTGGGCATTTGGGACAGACCAAGACGTGGGAGAGACTAGTCAACCACTTCTATTGGCCCAACATGTCCCCAGAAGGTCAAGGAGTTTTGTGTCTCCTGTACCACCTGTCAAGCCAGTGGTAAGAGAGGTGGGCACCCAAAGGCCCCCCTCATTCCACTTCCAGTGGTGGGGGTCCCCTTTGAAAGAGTGGGTGTGGACATAGTGGGTCCACTTGAACCTCCCACAGCCTCAGGGAACCTGTACATACTAGTAGTAGTGGATCATGCTACTAGATACCCTGAAGCAATTCCCCTTAGGTCGACTACTGCCCCTGCAGTAGCCAAGGCACTCATTGGTATTTTTACCAGAGTGGGTTTTCCTAAGGAGGTGGTGTCTGACAGAGGTACTAACTTTATGTCAGCATACCTGAAACACATGTGGAATGAGTGTGGGGTGATTTACAAATTCACGACACCATACCATCCACAAACCAATGGTCTTGTTGAGAGATTCAACAAAACATTGGAAGGCATGATCATGGGGCTCCCTGAAAAACTCAAAAGGAGATGGGATGTCCTCTTGCCATGTCTGCTTTTCGCTTACAGAGAGGTGCCTCAGAAAGGAGTAGGGTTTCCCCCCTTTGAACTTCTGTTTGGCCATCCTGTAAGGGGACCACTAGCTCTTGTGAAAGAAGGCTGGGAGAGACCTCTTCATGAGCCTAAGCAAGATATAGTGGAATATGTACTAGGCCTACGTTCCAGGATGGCAGAGTACATGGAAAAGGCAAGCAAAAACCTTGAGGCCAGCCAACAGCTCCAGACGTTTTGGTATGACCAAAAGGCTGCAATGGTTGAATTTCAACCAGGGCAGAAAGTCTGGGTTTTGGAACCTGTGGCTCCCAGGGGACTTCCAGACAGATGGAGTGGCCCTTACCCAGTGCTAGAAAAGAAGAGTCAGGTCACCTACCTGGTGGACCTAGGCACTAGCAGGACCCCCAAGAGGGTGATCCATGTGAACTGCCTCAAGCTCTTCCATGACAGGGCTGATGTGAATCTGTTAATGGTAACAGATGAGGACCAGGAAGCTGAGAGTGAACCTCTCCCTGATCTCCTCTCCACAGACCCTAAAGATGGCTCAGTTGATTGAGTGATCTATTCAGACACCCTCTCTGGCCAACAGCAATCTGACTGTAGGAAGGTCCTACAACAGTTTGCTGAGCTCTTTTCCCTAACCCCTGGTCAGACACACTTGTGTACCCAGGATGTGGACACAGGAGACAGCATGCCTGTCAAAAACAAAATATTCAGACAGTCTGACCAAGTTAAGGAAAGCATCAAGGTGGAAGTCCACAAGATGCTGGAATTGGGAGTCATTGAGCATTCTGACAGCCCCTGGGCTAGCCCAGTGGTCTTAGTCCCCAAACCTCACACCAAAGATGGAAAGAGAGAGACAAGGTTTTGTGTGGACTACAGAGGACTTAATTCTGTCACCAAGACAGATGCCCATCGCATTCAAAGAGCAGATGAACTCATTGACAAATTACGTGCTGCCAAATTCTTAAGTACCTTTGACTTAACAGCAGGGTACTGGCAAATCAAAATGGCACCAGGAGCAAAAGAAAAGACAGCATTCTCCACACCTGATGGGCATTATCAGTTTACTGTTATAACTTTTAGTTTAAAGAATGCCCCTGCCACCTTCCAAAGGTTGGTGAATCAAGTCCTTGCTGGCTTGGAGTCCTTTAGTGCAGCTTATCTTGACGATATTGCGGTCTTTAGCTCCAGCTGGCAGGATCACCTGGTCCACCTGAAGGTTTTGAAGGCTCTGCAATCAACAGCCCTCTCTATCAAGGTATCCAAATGCCAGATGGGGCAGGGAACTGTGGTTTACCTGGGACACCTTGTAGGTGGAGGCCAAGTTCAGCCACTCCAGCGTAAGATCGACTATTCTGGACTGGGCAGCTCCAAAAACCCAGACTCAAGTCAGGGCATTCCTTGGCCTGTCTGGGTATTACAGGAGGTTTGTGAAGGGATATGGATCCATAGTGACAGCCCTCACAGAACTTACCTCCAAGAAAATGCCCAAGAAGGTCAACTGGACTGTAGAATGCCAACAGGCCTTTGACACCCTGAAACAAGCAATGTGCACAGCACCAGTTCTAAAAGCTCCAGATTACTCCAAGCAGTTCATTGTGCAGACAGATGCCTCTGAACATGGGATAGGGGCAGTTTTGTCCCAAACAAATGATGATGGCCTTGACCAGCCTGTTGCTTTCATTAGCAGGAGGTTACTCCCCAGGGAGCAGCGTTGGAGTGCCATTGAGAGGGAGGCCTTTGCTGTGGTTTGGTCCCTGAAGAAGCCGAGACCATACCTCTTTGGTACTCACTTTGTTGTTCAAACTGACCACAGACCTCTCAGATGGCTGATGCAAATGAAAGGTGAAAATCTAAAACTGTTGAGGTGGTCCATCTCCCTACAGGGAATGGACTTTATAGTTGAACACAGACCTGGGACTGCCATGCCAATGCAGATGGCCTTTCCAGGTTCTTCCATTTAGAAAATGAAGACTCTTGGTAAAGGTTAGTCTCATCCTCTTTCTTTTGGGGGGTTTGGGGGGGTTGTGTAAGGAAACGCCTCTTTGGCATGGTTACCCCCTGACTTTTTGCCTTTGCTGATGCTAAGTTCTGTTTTGAAAGTGTGCTGAGGACTGCTAACCAGGCCCCAGCACCAGTGTTCTTTCCCTAACCTGTACTTTTGTTTCCACAATTGGCACACCCTGGCATCCAGGTAAGTCCCATGTAACTGGTACCAAGGGCCCTGATGCCAGGGAAGGTCCCTAAGGACTGCAACATATCTTATGCCACCTTGGGGACCCCTCACTCAGCACAGACACTGCTTGCCAGCTTGTGTGTTCTACTGAGGATAAAACAACTAAGTCGACATGACACTCCCCTCAGGGTGCCATGCCAACCTCACACTGCCTATGAAGTATAGATAAGTCACCCCTCTAGCAGGCCTTACAGCCCTAAGGCAGGGTGCACTATACCATAGGTGAGGGCATAAGTGCATGAGCACTATGCCACTACAGTGTCTAAGCAAAACCTTAGACATTGTAAGTGCAGGGTAACCATAAGAGTATATGGTCTGGGAGTCTGTCATGCACTAACTCCACAGCACCATAATGGCTACACTGAAAACTGAAGTTTGGTATCAAACTTCTCAGCACAATAAATGCACACTGATGCCAGTGTACATTTTATTGTAACATACACCCCAGAAGGCACCTTAGAGGTGCCCCCTGAAACCTTAACAGACTACCCGTGTAGGCTGACTGGTTTTAGCAGCCTGCCACACTCCAGACATGTTGCTGGCCACATGGGGAGAGTGCCTTTGTCACTCCGTGGCTAGTAACAAAGCCTGTACTGGGTGGAGGTGCTTCACACCTCCCCCTGCAGGAACTGTAACACCTGGCGGGGAGCCTCAAAGGCTCACCCCCTTTGTTACAGCACCCCAGGGCACTCCAGCTAGTGGAGCTGCCTGCCCCCTACGGCCACGGCCCGCAGGAGGAGATAAAGAGAAAAACAAGGAGTCGTCACTGGCCAGTCAGACCAGCCCCTAATGCATCCTGAGCTGAGTTGCCTCTGACTTTTAGAAATCCTCCATCTTGCAGATGGAGGATTCCCCCAATAGGGATAGGAATGTGCCCCCGTCCTCTCAGGGAGGAGGCACAAAGAGGGTGTAGCCACCCTCAGGGCTAGTAGCCATTGGCTACTAACCCCCCAGACCTAAACACACCCCTAAATTCAGCATTTAGGAGTTTCCCAGAATCTAGGAACTCAGATTCCTGCAACCTAAGAAGAGGACTGCTAAGCTGAAAAACCCTGCAGAGAAGACGGAGACACCAACTGCTTTGGCCCCAGCTCTACCGGCCTGTCTCCCCACTTCTAAAGACACTGCTCCAGCAATGCTTTCCACAGGGACCAGAGACCTCTGAATTCTCAGAGGACTGCCCTGCATCTAGAAGGACCAAGAACTCCCGAGGACAGCGGCTCTGTTCACCAAAGACTGCAACTTTGCAACAAAGAAGCAACTTGCGTTTCCCGCCAGAAGCGTGAGATTTGCTACTCTGCACCAGACGCCCCCGGCTCGACTTGTGGAGAACAACCACTTCAGGGAGGACTCCCCGGCGACTACGAGACCGTGAGTAGCCAGAGTTGACCCCCCTGAGCCCCCACAGCGACACCTGCAGAGGGAATCCAGAGGCTCCCCCTGACCGCGACTGCCTGCTTCAAAAGACCCGACGCCTGGTAAAGACTCTGCACTCGCAGCCCCCAGGACCTGAAGGATCTGACCTCCAGTACAGGAGCGACCCCCAGGTGGCCCTCTCCCTTGCCCAGGTGGTGGCTACCCAGAGGAGCCCCCCCCCCCCTTGCCTGCATCGCTGAAGAGACCCCTTGGTCTCCCATTGCTTTCTATTGAAAACCCAACGCTTGTTTGCACACTGCACCTGGCCGCCCCGTGCCGCTGAGGGTGTACTTTTTGTGTGGACTTTTGTCCCCCCCGGTGCCCTACAAAACCCCCTGGTCTGCCATCAGAAGACGCGGGTACTTACCAGCTGGCAGACTGGAACCGGGGCACCCCCTTCTCCATTGAAGCCTAGGCGTTTTGGGCACCACTTTGACCTCTGCACCTGACCAGCCCTGAGTGGCTGGTGTGGTAACTTTGGGGTTGCCCTGAACCCCCAACGGTGGGCTACCTTGGACCCAAACTTGAACCCCATAGGTGGTTTACCTACCTGCAAAAATTAACAAACTTACTCCCCCCAGGAACTGTTTAAAATTGCACTGTCTAGTTTTAAAATAGCTATATGTCATTTATGTGAAAACTGTATATGCTATTTTGCTAATTCAAAGTTCCTAAAGTACCTACCTGCAATACCTTTCATTTGAAGTATTACATGTAACTCTTGAACCTGTGGTTCTTAAAATAAACTAAGAAAATATATTTTTCTATACAAAAACCTATTGGCCTGGAATTGTCTCCGAGTGTGTGTTCCCCATTTACAGCTTGTGTGTACAAATGCTTAACACTACTCCTTTGATAAGCCTACTGCTCGACCACACTACCACAAAACAGAGCATTAGAATTATCTCTTTTTGCCACTATCTTACCTCTAAGGGGAACCCTTGGACTCTGTGCATACTATTCCTTACTTTGAAATAGTGCATACAGAGCCAACTTCCTACACTGGCTTAAAAAGTCAACACTAAGTCCATATTCCAACTTATACTACACCCTGCCTAAAATGACTAAATGGGGTGGTAGGTCTAGCGGTAACTGCAATCGATGTGGATGGGAGCAGGTCGAGATTGTATGTTCTTTTCATGTCCCAAATTAGATTCTTTGATGCGTGATATTGGGACCTTTATGGGATCTATCATTGGAGGGCAGGTCCAGATCACCCCAGTATTAATGATTTTGGGGGTGATGGATGGCTCTGAGGACAATGATGCAGTAAAGAGGCATATTTATTATTTGTTGCTATGGTGGTGGCCCAACTCTGCACTTCATCAGAATGCTTAATCCAGAGCCCCAATCATTTTCAATGTGGAGGTCTAGAATTAAAGCAGTATACAAGGTGGAAAACAATTTGAATAATGCAAGGGGTGCAACAAGCAGCTGTGTGAGGTCATGATTTGGTCACCTGTTAATTGGTTGGAAGGTTTGACTAGGCAATGAGATAATCAAGGTGGAAGGCAATAGAGGTAGCTGTCTGGGTGACATACTAGGCAGTCTTAAGATCACATGGGCCCTTTTTGTTTCTTCACAGATAACGTTTATTGTTATACGTTGATTTACATTGATTATGGAGCTGCGATTTATAACACTGTTGAGATTAGCAGCTACTCTGACCATACTACTGTTATGCACCTGCACTTCACAACTGATTGATGCTTTAGTTCATGTTCTTTGCTACTGATGATTTCCACAGGTCACCTGATGTATTATGGATATGTTATGGTGATTATGCATTTGCACTTTATAGCAATGTTTATAGATATGCTATAAGTAAAACAATGTTGTTATGCATCTGCACTGCAAAATGTATTGGTATTTATAGGCTGAACCTATTGACGGCTGGATATCACTAGGGTATGGCTTGCTCCGCACTTCACTGAAGTATTCACTTGAACTTTTTCCCACTGGCTACGAAACAGGGCTCCCGGTTCTAGTCTAACCCTATGCATTTTAAGAGCTAAAAGAAGACATTGTACTGTAACCTTTGTAATACTTCAACCGATAATTGCTGACTGCTTTTATCTGTTTATCTTGTGCTCATGCTCTATAGACTTGGTTCACAAATTTGTGGAGGGGCTTGTATTTTATTAGCTGCATTTTTCTTTGGGGGTTAAGTTTACTGCGTATAAGGGTGAAGTAGCATGGTAAAAATCAATAAAAGGAATATTACTTCATCTATGCTGCTTATATGCTGGCAGTTTAGCATAAAAATGGGTTCAGTGGTGTGGTTTTTACTGCACAAATCAATCAACATCCATTCAGGCTGATTTTCGGTAATTATTTACACTTGTGAATTGTATTTTGTTCATTTTGGCCAATTCGCCATTGACCTCAGAGGAAGTAACAGTTGTTTGACCCAACTTTAAGACATGACAGTAAGCTAAAGAATTTAACAACTGTATGGCTTTTGTAAACTGATTAAATGCTGGAAGACGTCTGGACAATTTAATCCGGTTTTGGAAACACTTAATTCTGACCAAGGGCACACTGGTGGTATTGCAGTCAGTCACTAAAGCAGCCACCAGAACAAACCGCTGAAAACATAACTGTTCACCAGTTTGTGAGCTTACTTTCACTGGAGTTAAAGTCACAATTTTGGAATTAAGTTTGAGTCTTTAAGGCACAAGGACGTTCAAGTGGTCTTCCTTTTAGAAATACATAGTTGCCAACCCTGCAACGTGTTGTGTTCAGAAACGGTATTTGCATTATTCCTACAGTTAAAAGCTTTTTGCTTTCCAGTAATTATATATATATTTTTAAATGACAACGTAATCACTTTCAATAAAACAGTGAAACAAGCCTGTTGGACCTGGCCCTTTTTACGGGGTCATCCCCCAACTTTTTGCCCGCCTCCTCCCCTTTTTCTGACTTTTTGTTCACTTTAGGGCTCTGGGCACTTTATCACTGATGACCAGTGTTAAAGTGCATATGCTTTCCCTTCCAAATGTGAAAGGACTGCTTACACCTGATTGGCTCATTTAATTTACCTGCAAGCCTCTTGTATAGTGGTATCCCTTATAGCCAGGACATGTACATTAAATGCTACTAGCTGGCCTGCAGCGCAACTTGCGCCACCCACAAAAGTAGCCTTTCAAACCTGTCTCATGCCTGCCACTGCAGAGCCTCTGTGCAGTTTACCGCCACAGTGGTTCAGAATCTATATTTGTTTGCCAGGAACTCCACTTTTACTACATTGAGGTCATCCCTAAGGAAGCCCCTTGGTAGCCTTATGGGCATGGCGCTGTGTAGGTAAGCGGTAGGACATGTGCCTTTTTGTGTGGTATGTCCTGGTATTTGGTTTCTCACTGCTGCCTCTCATAGGGTAGCATTAGGAATGCCCCTGCATATGACTAAGTGGTATTTTCTAATCTTTGAGCGTGGGCATATTCGGTCTGGTTGAAATGGCAGTGAGAAATGCTGCTTACTGCGGATTCCATATTAACAGTTTATAAATTCCAATCTTAGAAAGTGGGCATTTTTCTGTGCTTATGACCCTTGTGATTTTACAGCATGACTCCAATCAACAACTGGGGTAGAGTGACAGCTTCACTTGGTGCATACTTTCCAGACAGCCATCACACAGGAGGGGCCAGTTGTAACAGAGGATACATCTGCATACTAAGTGGTCCTCCTGGGTTGGTAGAGGCAGTGCTCACTCACATTTGTATAAGCCGTGTCCTGCCCTGACAAGCTTGTTTACCCCCCCTACTGATGTCTAGAGCCAGTGTGGAGGAGAATAGGCATTTCTGGAACTGGTTAGAGCCGGTAGGAAACTTCTACCCACTTCTAGAAGCTGAGTATAAGTATACAACCCAAGGAAGATGCCACATTTCACTGTTCTTTCATCCTCAGTTTTTGCTATATTTCCCAAACTGATGTAATGTGTTGTTTTTGCCTCACTTGGGTAATGTGAATATTCTCATAATCTGCTTTGTGCGCACAGAGAGGATGTGTTTTATGACATGTGCAAGTGGGAAATTATTCTTTGTGTTTGCACTCATTATCTGACAACTGCTTGCTTAGCAGTTTATTACTGATTTGTCTTTTTGGTCTACTTATGTTTTATGCAATACAGTTTATTTTTTCTAATAACTGGTTGTGAAGTCTCCTTTTGTGGTCTCCTGAACAGATTAGGTCAAAAATTAGTCTCTAGGTCACTAAAGACCCTGGTGCGCATCACTGGCACTGCTACAAAGTAATAGAAGGTGTGGTGGTATCAGCATTTTTAAAATATATTGCAAGGGGGTAGGCAGGGGGGGAAGAACAAGGGCTATTGCATCCAGAGGCTCCAGGACAGCTGCAGTGACGTCGGGCTCCTGCCATAGTTCCTGTCAAGGTCTGACCATTCACCCCCCCCACGGTAGCAGAGCATCTCATATTGCCAAGTTAGGCGGTCAGTCTCCAAGTCTTCTGCAGCCATGTGTTAAACCCTCCGCGGGGGAAAGACAGGAGTTGCCCTAGTTCAGTTGGAGAAATGTCTTGGTTCCAGAGATCCAAGAAACCAAAAAAATAGGCAGCTGTTGCGTGGTCTCTCGTACGCTAGGGCGTCATCCACATAAAGCGAGACGGCACCAGTTGGGGCCCCACACAGGACCTTCCCCGTAGCAAGGTTTGTAGCGCACATGCTGTTGTCAGTCTTACCATTGCTGACACATTGAAATACCAATAAAGAACTTTAAAAAATAACTGATCACCCTTTTAAACTTCTGTCTACATTGCACCCAACTAAACAAGAACATGCGAGGTCACAAAACACCCATAAAAGCAAAGACGCCCGGCAAAGTGTTTATTACAAATTGCTTCGAGCTGAGAAATACAAGGCAATAAAAAGCTTAAGGTGCTCCCCCAAGGGAATGATCTTTAAACGAAGAGGCAATGATAGAACCCTTTGCCTCAGTTCCCCTCGTTGATCCATTCGTTGGCACAGCTAGTGTAAGAAATCAGCTCTTCTGGCTTGAACCACAAGTTGATCTCCTTTTTGGCACTTTCCACAGAGTCACTGCCATGGCATATGTTCCTATGGGAGGAAACAGACATTAGAGTGCAAAGAGCAGCACCTACATTTGATGCACACCATTACGACAGTTTGAAGGGTTCACAAAACCGAGGACAGTGCAGATATTAGAAACCTGAAGACTACACATACTGGAAAAAACAGCAAATTGATAGACATGTGGGCTTGGTAAAAACTGCTTTCGATACAAGTAGTTTTAACATCTTGGATGGTTTCGTTCAAGTAACCTGCCTGCATCAGAACAAGATAGGTCCGTGCCCACAGTCAGCAATAAAGGGACTAGGAGGCAGAAGAGATTAATGAGCGTGTATTAATTTACCGTCATCCCACACAAAAAGCTTAAGGTTGGACTACTAGGGAAAGAGTTGAAATAAAAATGGAAAAAACCACACCACAAATAGATAAGCTTTCATTGTTCACTTAACTGAGATGCGATTTGAACGAGCCGGTTTCAAATCAGCCTCGCATGGCAGTCATTTCCATATCAGGCAGGGTTCTAGTCGGGGGGGGGGGCAAACATGGCTGCAAGGCCTCTGCCATGGGAACAGGGGTAATTTGCCTACGTTGTCCCGGAGTCCGTCCGCGCTGCTATGGTTCTGCAAACTGGGCCAAATACGCCCTCAGCAAGTGACTGCGATACATAATCACAGCCCTCATGACTAATTGAAAAGCACGAGCTTAAAACCCAATCACCAGCTCTAGAACCGACTGTTCCAACTCAGTTTACAAAAAGGTACTTTAATCTATGCACAACACAATACTACAAAGGAACTGATCATACAAACACTGGCAATTCTGTTACAACACCTTAAATCGGTCGTCCAATCTCTATGAAAATGGAGCTGTTGGCAGACTGCTAACAGGTGTCTACCTCCCTTCTGGCACTCAGTGGTTAGATCTATCAAGAAGGACCACTGGGAGTGGAGGGGGCAACTTGCTCTCAGCACACTGGATAGTGATAACAGAAGACCAGAGGCAGGCCTCAGCTCAAAATCTTTTTCACGTTGAAAAAAAAAGCTACTCTTAGCAAAAGAGCCAAGTGAATTTCTAACGGAGCCTCATCTACTTTGCCCCCGCTTTAAAGGCGGGGTCTCCTCCATCCAGCTTCGGGAATATGCTTATCTTAGAGGGAAAAGGCTTGTTAAACAAGCAAGTCGACAAAGCCTAAACACTTTACATAAAGCAGGAGATAAAAACAGATGCCCGTTCCCTGTACACATTGTTCCAATCTGCTTACGAGGAGTCTGAAAGGATGGCTGCCACTGAATTATCAAAGTAAATGCCTCTGCAACAAGGAAAACTGAAAAGGAAAAAAGCTGTGTGGGGGCCGGGGGCAGGCGGGTTGGGGTTTAAGGGAGGCCAACCAATCTGGAATCAGAACACACTAGCCAGCAACTGCCAGAAAAGCCCACGAGTAAGCTGCCTTTAACAGACTACAATCGACTAAAACCAACACTCCCATAAATGCAGCACTAGCGCAAATAATGCAAGTCTCCATTGCGTGGTCAGTCTCACCTGCAATTCTTTAAAACTACACACTTTGTATTAAGTCAATCGTGTTCTCGTTTGGAGTGTTTTTTTTTACTGGCCGTGCACTCTGGGGCCAAGGAGACTTTTCCCGGAAAGGGGGGTGGGGGGGGTGGGGGGTGGGAGGGAGAGGAGTAAATGCATTAATTAGTCCTCTGTACCAGAACTGCACATTTTCTTACAGCGGCAATTAATCACATGAGAGCAATGACAAAAATACAGAGGGAAGCCCTCTTCAGGGAAACCTTTTCATCATGTGTTCATATCCACAGGGAGTGAGTGACTCATTTGATGCCCGCAAAGACGTTCCTCCCTGGGCCACATGCACACCATTTTCATCACGTACCTGCCAACATGGACGCAGAAGTCTCCCCGGATGGTCCCAGGCCTGGAATCAACAGGGTTGGTCTCTCCCAGCATTACCCTGCCAGTCTTCACCACATTAAATCCTTCCCAGACCTGAAAAAAGTAAGCAGTAACCTTCAAGCAAAAAATAATTGTCACATGGTCAATTAAACACGACCCATCGTGTTTGTCCACTGGAATTCCACTGCACAGAGCTCCTACTGTACATATTCTACCAGTAAATGTATGGCATTCACGTGGAGTGAATTCTCAAGTTAAACTACCCAAGCAATCACATGGGAAACATTAAAGTTTGTTAGAACTGCAAAACATTATAAGGGTGATTCTAATACATGGTGCTGCTTTTACTCAACTGAATGCGAGACTGAAGAGATGTCCCCGTATGCGCAAGTATCAAGTACAACAGATCAGCTTGCATGGAGGCTCCATCTTACCTGTGCAGTCAATCCGAGCCCCAGTTCCCATGTTTGTCATGTGCTGAATAGTTGCGGAGCAGCATATGCCTACACAAAGGTAGGCAGAGCAGAAATAAATACAGGATTTTGATGCCTGTACTTGCTCTTTTGCTGTCCCTCCCAACTAGAGTACGGATAGCACTCCCCAACATACCCCCCTCCCAAAAGGGAATTAAAACTTGCCAGGGCAAACTTGAAGGAGAAAGTTAGTGGTGATTCAAATAAAGGATCAATGATGCATCTTGCCAGAAAAATCCTTACAAAATTAATTGTGGTGTAGACTGTGGCTGCTCTACAAGTCTCCAAGCATGATATGCATCTGGAAAGACACTGTTCTCTAGCGGAACGTGCACAGACTGCACTGTGCAAGATGGTAAACAGCCATGGAAGACCTAGTCTGTTCTTTGTGGCCAGATGGATGGCTGTTGACAAGTTAAGATTTGGTCATGTGAAAGGCCAGAGTCTGCTGGTAGTCAAGCCAAGTTACTTTGTCCAACTTACCGAGGCTATAAAAAAGGTACATACATAAAAAAAGCTTAACAGTTACATAGGCAAAATAGACATTAAAAATGAAATATAAAATGCATTACTATTTGATGAATTAAAAAAATTCAGTGACCCTATGAAAGTCAGCAGCAGCTCATCCTCATCAAAAGAACCCACATCACACCCCACCTCAAGAAGCCACACTGACTCCCGATCCAGAAGAGATACCAGTTAAAGATGCTGACCCACGCACAAAGCCCTGCACAATGAAGAAACAGCATCCATCAGCAAACTCCTGACCTCTGCTTCCTCACCAATACAACCCCCGATCCACCAACCGACAGAGGAGGCACTCTCTCGCCTGGCTGCCAAGGCGTTGAGCAGCCTTTCACTGCACCTCAGGACCACCCACTCACCCCAGCAATTCTGGAAATAACTCAAGACCTGGATATTTGAGTGAACAAACCATGCAACAGCCAACATCTCCAGCACCTCAAGACGATTTGATGCACTTTAATGTTGATTGATTAACTTCTAAGAAAAGATATACGGCTTAAACTCCCTGCATCTTACGGTTGCAGTTAGAAAGGAGCAAATGCCACAAAATGTCATTAAGAGACTGGAGATGCATCCCAAAGTTTGCTAAAAATCAAGGGTTTTAAAATAGTTTAATAGTGATACAAAAGTAGGGTTTATAGCTTTAAAGAAACAAAATGGCTAAAAGTCTTCTGAGAGCCCATCACAGGGATATGCTGATGTCTGGCACCCCCAGTAGACCAAAGTACTAAGGAAGCTCATTAACATCGACGCAGTATCCACCACCCTGAACCAAAATAGGGATGTGTTCAACTCTCCAGCTACTTTGAGACCAACCAGTTGCTTAATTCAACACAATCTGGATTTCACCCAGGCTACAGCACCAAATGCACACTGGAAGCGCGATACCATTAAAATGACGAGACGCCCATCTGCTGTTCCCAAAACTGGCATTGTTAACACCCAGGTAGTTAAAGTCATACACCGTGCCAAATGAGTGCCCCTTCACCATTAATCTGCAACGTTTTCTGGTCTGGCCCACATGCCATAATGTGAGACTCCCCAAAGCTGGTGACCAGGTCAAGTAAGCCCCCCTTAAGAGTTAAATGATTCAACCAGCAGAGCTCGAAAAATCCACTTGACCACTCGTCTTTTTTGATCAGGTCGAGCTATTCTCATCCCTTTTGGCAAGTTGCCACTGAACAGGTGTTGTGATCAGTTGAAAAGTGGAGGGGCTATAAAAGATGCCTTTAAATAGTGTTATGTCAAATTTGCTCTGTGTTCACAGAGAGGTCAAAAGTCAGATTTTCTTACAATTTATTTTCCTTCTGACTGCAGAGTTCCAGGACTTTGAGGTGAACTGTGGGACCGCCTGCTTAAAATGTAAAAATATAAGGATATAGGATGTCAGGTTTTTCCGAACACATTTAAATGTGTAAGTATATTTCAGTAGTTTGGAAATCCTTTGTTTTGTGCGATGAAAAATATTTCAGTAGGATGAAAATGAATCAGAATACTTTACATGTTGAGGTGCAAAGGATGTTTTCTGAAACAGAATTTTCAGAGATTAATACACTATAGTTTTCAGTAATTAGCAGAGAGGTTATTGGATATTTCTTGGAATGAGCGTGTGTAGATGACAGTATGTTACCACATCATGGTTTAGTAATATATTTATTAAAAACAGAAACACTACTGCCCTGATGGGAATGTTGTTAGTAAACTAAAGTCCTAGGTTATGTGGGCTAGACCTCATGGGTATATGGGCTAGATTCTTGTGATACATGCAGAAAGCTTTAGTCTACTTAAAGACTAGATTGTTTTTGTACTGCAGAAATGCTGAGCTCACATAGGTGCTATCATATGAGATTAAGAACAAGGTGACTAAACTATTTGCCTAGGATCACAATTGGAGACCTGTTTGCGGGTCAAGTACATTACTGTTAGGTGTACGCAATTCCTTGGGGTCTATGCCCCAAGTACTGCATTGCCTGCATAAAGCAGTACCAGTATAGGGACCCCAAGACCATCACTGGATAGTTTGGTTATGGTGGGGCACAGGTTGTTAATATGACAGGTGGGGTCTGAAATAAACCCTTGGTGTACCCTTAGGGGTAAGAGGAGGGAAGGGGTTAACAGTCAAGACATTTTTCCTGTAGAACCAAACCCTCACTACTAAAATTATGTGTGATTAACACACAAAATTCACTAATGCGGCTTCAACCCACAAATCCAACTGCCACAGTTTAGGTCGATTGATAGTCAAACGCTATTGACAAATCCATAACAGCAGCAGCACCTGGCGACAGTATACTTGCCAATAAAGGTTAAAGCACTGCTCCACTGTACCCAGACCCTGGCAGAACCCAAACCGAAAAGGACAAGATTTTGGAATAGTTTGCCCAAGTGTAAGCTATTAAACATCACCCAGGCGATTATTTTGAGAGAGCCACCAATAAGGCCAATATGGAAGGAGGGGAGCATAAACAGGTTATTTGCTAGGTGGTCTTTATCACTGAAACGCCCGCTTACTTAATCCTTCTGGACTTAAGTTATAAAACTTAAGAATCAGCTTAACAGAGTTTGGGTTCTTGAATGTAACCATGTAAGATGCCTGAAGACCTGAACATCAGTGCCTACACAAACTAAGCATAATTCTACTTTCAACATGTAGACTATACAAACTACTGCAACAGATTGCTTCGACACCAATAGATGTGTGCCCACAGGTAATGTAACCAATGACTTTCAATGCTTATGTGCGAGTAGGTGGCACCATATGGTTCTGCAGCAGTTTCAAAGAGCCACACAAGCACTATCCAATGTGCACCAACAACTATTTCTAGGTTCCTGTGCCCCTAGACTGATCCAGAGCTCCACTTCCACCCACATCTTTGACAGACCCCAAGCAGGCTAAAAACAGTGGTCCAAGAAAGTAATTTCCCCAGAAAAAGTCAGGATTCAAGCTGAGCCCCAAACTGCTGGAGACAAATGTGTCATGGACCTAAACGACATGTGCCTCTGGTCCTTGCGCTACATAAACTCAGGCATTAAGTGCAACCTTACGCACCCAAAGACAATCTAGGATCAATAGGCAAAGCTTTAAGTCGCCAGGCTCAAGAGGCTGCATTTGATAGAGGTTCTGCTCTTGATTGCAGTCACGTTTTAGGCCCCGCACAAAGGTAGTCACACTCAAAATCTGCTGGTAGGTTGAAAACATACCATAAGCACAAGAAAGTCAAGCAGGCCTCTATACCTCCACTTAATCTGGCAAGAGACTGCAATATCACGTAAACAATCTGATGTTCTGTCAATCCTTGCAGGCCCCAAATTCCCCAAGCCATCACTGACACAGCAAAAGTTGCTACCTTCAAGTAGGCAGTGAGAACAAATACCTGATCACACCACCCCTGCAGTATTAAATAACTAAAGCACACCCAGTGGTTATGCGGCCAGACTTTCAGCTTCTTCCTTCAAACCAGCTCTGTCAGACAACAGAAGTCAACTTTGGCTCAAACGTGTTCCAGGATCATAGCCAATGTCTTAACACTAACAAGGAGGGGGAAAACCTGGTCTACCCTTCTTTATAAAGGAGGGCTGTATTTTGACTTGCAAAATGCCAAAGGCCTAGATACCTCAGAGCTTGTCTCACTATCTGGTCTAACAGAAAAAAGTGCACAGAGCAGGATAACACCTAGATTTACAGTTGCCTACTCTGGAAGCCAAAGTCAACTGGACTTGCTAAAATACAAGGCAAACTAAATGTGAGCCACTGCTACTATTTAATGATGCCCTTACTGTCATGGCCACTTGGTTCAAGTCATGTTCAGCAGACCTTTGCTTAGACTGTACAAACCAGCTGAGTTTTCTTCTCTTAAGACGCAGAGAAACACCAATCTGAGCGACAGGAAAACAGTTTGGCCTTGAAAGCCTTACTAGCAACCACTAAGGGAAGGCTGGCACATATCTTAACAAGCAACATGTCTAAAGTGGTACAGCAATATGTATGGTGGTGTAGTACATTGTGCCAGGAGGCTATACATCTGAAGTGGCAAGACAAGCATCTTTTTGGTATTCAGCCACCTATCAGTACCTTAATACCAAAGGGAGATGCCAGCTGTAGACAATGAGTGCAGTCTCCAACCAGAAGTCACACAGGGTATTGATTCTGCAAAGGGGGGTGACACCTCATCTCTGGACACCTTTGGGGTGCTCCTGGATGGGATGGTCGGTTCTCTGCGTGTTCCCTCATTTTCCCAGACTTGCTGCCAAAAGTGGGGCTTTGTCCAGGGGGTGGCAACTCCACCAGTTGGAGTTGCCCTGGGGCACTATAACCCAAGGCTTGAGCCTTTGAGGCTCACCAACAGCTGGTACGGCTCCTGCAGGGGAAAGTGTAAAGCACCTCCATCGAGGACAGGCTTTGTTTCTGACCACTGAGAGCACAAAGGCTCCCACCCCATGTGGTCAGAAACATGTCTGAAAGCAACAGGCTGGCAAAGACCAGTCAGTCCAGCTTCAGTAGTTTGGCTAACATACAGGGGGCATCTCTAAAATGCCCCTGGTGCATTTTTTCAATGAACTCCACTGTCATCAGTGGGAGTTCACTGTGCTAAGTTGGATACCAAACTGCTCAGCATTCAGTGAAACCATTTTGGAGCTGTGGAGTTCATAATGACAAACTCCCAGACCCTGTACTCAATGTGGCCACACTGCACTTACAGTGTCCAAGAATTAACTTAGACACTGTAGGGGCATATGGTTCCTGCAGCTATGCCCTCACCTGTGGTATAGTGCACCCTGCCTTAGGGCTGTAGGGGTGTCTTACCTTTTGCCACAGGCAGTAGCTTGTGGGCATGGCACCCTGAAATGGTGGTCATGTCAACTGCCTTGCCTGTTTCTCCCCACCAGCATACACAAGCTGCAAAGGGAGTGTGCATGTGCTTGGTGAGTGAGCCCTTTTGTACCAGGTATACATTTTACAAAGGGAATACCTGTGTGCAAAGGGTGTGCCAATTCTGAAAACAAAGGTACAGATTTTGGGAAAGAACACTGGTGCTGGGACCTGGTTAGCAGGATCCTAGCACACCGTCAATAAAAGTTGGCATCAACACCAGGCGAAAAGTGGGGAGTAGCCATGCCAACAGTGGCACTTTTCTACACATTCATGAAATTCACCTTGAGACCTATCTGACAGGAGGGACTTTAGCCTATTTGGTTCTCAACATGTAAGAGGACCCTCCACCATTGGGTGGTCCCATCCATTCCTAAGATGAGGAATCTTCAGTTTGAAATATCCAGACAATGGTGCTACTTGGTGAATAGTCTAAATGCAGATTCCTCACTGTCCACCCACCTCTACTGAGGTGTCTGCTGATCACCTTAAGGTCCCAAGTTAAGTAGTCGCACCATCACCTGTAAATATATTTTTTCCTTCAAATGTTATATGTGAGGGAATCGAAAAAGATCAAGAAATGATGTCAGCAAGCAGGGGTGGGGCTTATGTGAAGCTCCACAACACTGTATGAAGTCACCATGAAGCCATATAATGCCACCTACTTGTACTCCGGGAGCATTGCTTAAAAAAAGTCTCTGGACCCAGTATGGTGCTAGGGAATATTCTAGAGGAGAAACTTGGCTACAATATTGACTATGAACTAGAAAGAGGTTACCAATGTTAATTACCAATTTATAGAGAGCTAGGGAGGAAACAAAGGGCTAGGACAACATGATGTACAAGTAAAAAGGAGTTCATACTGGTTCAGCTGCAAGACTATTGTGCACTGAAAACCGAGGCAGGCTCATCCAAGAGGATTTACACCAGGTAGTTCCCAGAAACTAGGGCCTGGTTTACCTCAGGGTATAAAACACGGATCTTTTAGGACATACTTTGGTCTTTTCATTCCACATTCTAGGAAGCTGGCTGGAGCTAACTCAAGAATCTTTATTGGTATGAGGAAATTGGAATTATAGGTCAGCACACAAATGCCATTTAAAAAGAAACGTTAAATGGAAGAGTAACTCCATAATTTCAGAGTAGTAGGGATATACACATCATAGACCATTCTACACTCACCATAGGAACAGGGCCAGAGCCCATATATTAAACCAAACCGGAGTAGAAAGGGCGATCCTTCAGGTCAATGTAGTGTTCCTTCAGAAGTTCATCGGAAGCCTGCAAGTGGCAAAGAAACTATTGTTACCTGGGTGATGAGAACTCAACCCTGGTCATGCCAGTGATCTGAGTACAGCAGTTCACACCCAATATCACAGTATATCATTACCCAATTACGGTGTATGCTTAGACCCTATCAATTGTGTACACAAAACGCAAACCAAAGACTACTCTCACCTGCATAAACTTCATTGCCACCATTCAGTATCCCTTCTGCTCAAAGCGCTTGATTATCTCTCCCACCAGGCACCGTTGAACGCCATCTGGCTTGATGCAAATGAAGGTACGTTCCGTAATACCGTTACCAGACATGTTCCTAGAAGAAGGCAAGAGGGTGACAGAAAACTTAACATTGTTCATAATAAGGTGTACATCGAAGTAAACAAATTGGGCTCCCTACACAAGTCAGCTTCAAATCTAAACGTAAACTTCACACAAAAACTAAGGTTTAACAAAAATGCATCAGTCCATTTTTTATCGGACCGAGTTACAAAAAAAAGCACTTCGCAGAAAAAGCAGAAGCTAGCCTATTCAAAAGCACAATTTAAACCACAAAACTGGAGATTCTAGAATAAAGTTAGAGCTGCAGATTAAATAACTTCTAAGGTAGTCTGACTTCTCGATCACTGTAAGGCTATCCCATTATTCAGGCACAGCAAGGAGGCTTCTCTGGAGATCTGACTAGGCTCCCTGATTAAGCAGGTCAGGAGATAACAGGTCTGTTCTGAGTTGTGAAATACACAAATCCTAAAGAGTGACAAATATGTCTCGTACATTCCTCGAACTACTGTGGGGGATAAAGTACCCCCTTCCACACATGAGTATCGTCTGTCACTGCGGATTACAATGGACAGAGAAAGGAGGCTGAAGAATGAGGTGAATTGCAATATCCTTCTAATGTATTAGAAAGGTTGTTATTCCTTATAATACATCTTCAAACCATCACCCCTCCCACAAACCACTTGCATCACTGGTATCTTGCACTTGTGTATATTACAGACATGGATAAAGCATCACCTGCACTGCAAACGTGTTTGCAAAAATAAAATTCTAATTCAAATCAGATTAAGAATGTTATGACTCAGATTGTGTGGATACATGCAGAGATCTGATTGTTCTGGTCATTCTATACCATGGAAAAACACGGTGCCATAAATACCTTTCCACTGGTCACATTGTTATTCAAAAAAGATCAGAAGACGGCGCTGAATGATGTTCCCGATGGCATGCCTTTCACCTTGGCTGCTCGCACCATATTGAGGTCAGAATTCAACTGCAATAACTTAGTTGAGCAGATACATTATTTCTTAATTACAGGTGAACGAAAGACTACTCCATTGTCGTACATTATATGGATATTTCAAGTCACCAAGGAGATCCTTGATCATGTAAAACAAGAAAGCAGATGCTGTTCCATTATAAGTTCACATAACTCACGGTGACATGCAATAGCCTTCTAATGTATTAGAAGATACTTTATTCCTTGTAAGTACGGCCACACCATCACCCTTCCCACAAAATGCTTAAATCCTCAGCGTTGCTCTTCATATGAAAGAACGCCCGTAAACGTAATTGCGCTATCTAGTGCCAAATAAACACCAAAATGCAGTTAAGATATGTTGCTTAAGGATGCTGGAATTCGTTTAATACAAGTCAGATTTAAAAAAAGTTGTAGCTCAGAATGTCCAAGCCTGCAGAGATTGTTTTCCCTATAATTACACAAAACATTAAAAAATTTCCATAAGTATTCCCTTTCTGCTCATCGAGCAGATATAAACAGCAGAAGGAAAAAAACTGTTTCGTATTTGAATCTGCATCTTTATACACCGTTTCCTGAAATTCCCCTGGGCTGCTGGATCTGGCCGGAGACCCCGACATCGGAACTAAAAAGGCCCTTAGTTATTGCACTTTAGGCAACTTCATGCCTTCCTTGCAAGGGGCTGAGCTAGAACGTGCCTGCAACAAACAAATCGGAGATTGGCTTTTATACATGGATTATGTACTCTTCCATGTATTCTAAAAATATCAAACCAACTGAGAACAGAACACACTGCAGCTAAACGAGAATCAAGACTATGGCAAATAAGTTTCAGGAAGAAAAAACCCTCAAAGGCATAACAATCCTTTAGGTTCTACATCCTAGGTGCACTTCCTGAAGAGTAGATTTCCTCAAACCTAGCATTTCAGAAATGTTGCACCGGATCAGGCATCCAAAACAAACGTTTCAAGGGCAAATACAAACATTAGTCACACATACATATTAAAATAATAATGGAGAGATGACGTTAAGCAGGACGAAGGCTCAGAAAAGCGTGAGGTTGCACAAGATTAGTAGCTCTGAACAGATGTGGGACTTAACGAGCAGGTACACAAGGAAACTGTTTACAAGCCCAACACAAAGAGCTGATACTCTTTACTTTGATTAATCTCGTTCTGCAGGAGCCATCTATAACCTTCTCATGGGAAATGCTGCCAAGTTACATTTCTGAGTCACCGTGAACCTTTAAGAACTGTTGACCAGCTGATATCTGGTTCCAACCAGAAGTAGGGATTAAGCAGCCGCAGACAAATAAACCGTTGTGTAAAATGAATGTTTACTGGACCCGTGTTGTGTTGCATGTGCGCTTCTTTATAGTGGAGTCCCACTAAACACCCTACTTTCGGCAAAATGACGAGCTTAGTCCATTTATAATAGATAATGTTTCTGGAGAAAATATGACTTCGGGTTAACATGAGCTCATCTTTACTACATCACATTTTCTATATAAACTCGCCGCACTTGGCTTGTAGAAGACATGCTATTGGCCTACTGAAACTGACTACAAAATTACATCCATTTTGCTCCCAAGAAATGATTTTTTTTATCCGACACTTAACACGCTGCGCTTGCAGGGTATCATTTCACAACTGTGCAAATGGTCATTACCATAGAAGCACGCAAATACACATCAGCATGCGGGCAGGCTTCCCGACACATCAGTCCTTGACAGTAGGTGGCACACCCGTCTGGGAAACACGCCAGTCCGTCGTAATTATTTCCCTTCAAAACGTAGCTATACTTTCTCCGCATGCCGCCGATGGCTTCTGCAGGCAGCGAGACTCAATGTTATCTCTGAAGACGAGGGGGTTGGGCGGTCTCGAAGGCAAGGATTACTTCAATGCACTAATCCTGGCTGCCCGATTTCACCCACACAAAACGCTTTATAAACCGTAAACTCTAGCTGAGATTTGATCCCCGGGGAGAGAAGGCACGAAAATCATGTCGCTTGTCCTGCCACCACTACTTCACTTGCAGTCACAGCGGGCCACCGTTACCACAACTTCATAGCCACAGAGCCGTGGAAGCGCAGGGTCGAGCCAGAACACGATACCAGTCTTCAGTGTAACTTAACAGTTTGTCCGCTAGTCAATTATAAGTCCATAGTAGACATTTGTGTACTACACAAGCAGTTTATACAATATTCCTAACTCGAACCTAGAAGCTGAAAATGGCATCAACAACGGTAAATCATTATGCTGCAGCATTCAGGGCTTCCTAAGAAAGAAAAGTGCTAACGTGAGAAGACCCGATACGAGGATGTCACTCATTCAAACAGGAGCTACAGGAAGACTGGAAGGCCCCTCCTATAAACACAACATGTAATCTGTGGGTAGGGCCATCCTTAAACTGCCATGTTTACTGAAATTATATTTTTACAGAAAAAAAGTTGATGCAAGACCCTTCTTTCGGATAACTACATAGTAATGCATCTGGACGGCACAATTAGATAAGGTGCATTCAGAAGAAACCCCCATAAAACATATTACAAAGTTCCTGAGACTATCCGTTCGTTGCTATGCATAGTGCCATATACATAACCCCTTGTCCCTGTCGGTTTATGCTAGACTTTTATAAATCGGGAACTCTTACTCACCCCCACTATATACACTCAATAAAAGACGAGAGCATTCGATATTTCACCCTTCCCCGCCAAAAAACAAAAAAAAAAAACTTTCTTACTGTAACAAACCTGTTCCAACTCCGATCCACACAAGCTCTCAAACTCTTATTGGGCACTTGAACGTGCCACCAGAACTTAAAAAATAATCCATTATTTTGAGAATCAATCTACACCACCACCAAAAGAAAAAAACTACGTAAACCTTCAACCCACTTCGATTTCTTCCTTAGACTTCTGTCCTTGCTCATTCGATATGACGTCCCATTTAAACCCAAACAGCTGATCATTTAAAATATAATGTAAACTGAAATAAAGTATTTAGACGAAAATCACTATATACACCAACAGGTGGCCAATCACTAATAGCAGTGCGATATATTCCGTAAAAAGCTAGCAGAACAGAACACCGGTGAATCATCACGGAAATGCGTGCGTTAAACATCTACCACTACTAATGGCAAAATAGGGCTCCTCAGAAGGAAGCGGGTGCAATGGATAGTGCGAAGCTACAAGTCTCCATATATTACAAATACAAAAAATATGGGATAAAAAGTAAGCCTGCACTCCGCCTACCATTTCGGAACGCGGCAAAGGCCAACCACCTCCCTACCACCCAAGATTAGATAACCGCAGCCAGCATCATGAAAGATGAGGACAAAAAAAATATACATATATCAGGAAGCGGGCTCAGCTATCCGGAAACATGGAGCCAGGTTATGGCCATGCATCCATTTCAACGGGTCATGGTACACAAAGGGAGCGCGGGTCCACGTATAGAGAAGCGGTTACGCTCAGCCGAAGAAAAGTCATCGCCGCACCGTGAAAGTGTTTAACCTTAAAGGGTGGTAGGTACGTGTACGGCAATTACAATTGAAGACTAGGGAGTGCGTGGAGGGAGAGGAGTTGAGGAGGCTCCGAAGAACTGGGGAAAGGAAAGAAGTGTTGCTGGAAACTGGATTCTAAACTCTGTTGTACCTGCTGCAGGAGTGCTAGATTTCCTCCGTTGATGGAAGCAGCGGTGGGCGAAGGAGAGCAAAAGTGAGTGGGAGAGGCAACCGGAAGTTATATACTGCCTGTGAGCTGCCGGCATCGTTTCGCCGGTTCCCATTGGCTCACTTGAGATGCTGCCTTTCCCCCTTCCGCCATCTTATTGGCTGGGGACGCGTGACTGTAGCCACGCCCACGTGTCGCTTTACACCCTGAGGGAGGAGCAGGATATGATCAGCAGCAAGGGGAGAGAGAGACTACTTCCCATTAGAGCAGTGGTCTTCAAACTTTTTAATGTTGCGCCCCCCCAGTTGAAAAATAAAAATCATTGGGCCCCCCTTGAGAATTTTTCACAATTATTTTAGAAAGATGGCAATGCTTAAATAGGTCTACACCTATTTAAACATTGCAGTTAAGTACTGTTACCTTTTTTAAACTGCAATAACATGCTTTTGCTTAAAACAAAGGCATGTTAGCTGTATAATATTTCTTTTGACCAGAGTTTGGCGCCCCCCCCTGGGATCACTTGAGGCCCCCCAAGGGGGGCCCGCCCCCCAGTTTGAAGACCTCTGCATTAGAGAAATATTCCTTACCGTCTACCAAAGACTAGGTAACAAAGACGTCAGGTCCAATCTAAGTGCGCTATGTCCAAGTTCACCTTCAGCGCCGGTAACAGCAGCTGCTGTAGTTGCTATGAAATTCTGTTGGTTCTGTGTTGTCTCTTAGTTCAAAATATTGCTATGAAATTCGTATATCTGTTGGTTCTGTGTTGTTTCGTATTACAAAATGCTGTCCATTATTGGTATCCCTGGTCAGTTTCGAGGCTTGGCATAGGGGTTGCAAGGTGTGTTCTTAAGCGCCGTTCTGCTGGTGGGGGCTGGCTTCGGTGTTGGTGGATGGTGTAGAGGTTTGACAGAGAGTGTTATGCTGGGAATTCTGCTGGCGGTGGGTCTGGAAACCTTGTGATAAGGCTGATTAGTCCATTTGGGAGCTCTGACTTCTTTCTGGTGGTCTACGGGCTGGCGTTACATAACTGTGTTCCTACAGTATTTCAGGTAACATCTTCATCCCAGTCTTTACTTCCTCCCTGTAGTGTTGGGGGCCCTAGGCTCTCATGCTGTGGAAGTAAGGTGACACAGACTCATATTTTGGGTTCATGAAACTGGTCTCAGTGCGCCCGGCATCTTTATTTGCAAGGTCACCTGACTGGTGACCCCTGTGATGGATGGGTGTGGGGTGAGCGTGGAAGCCAGCCCTCAGCAGAGTGGCTGTTGGAAACACTAGAACGTGTCCTGCAGGACATACATCCTGTAGGAGGCTGGACTGGCTTGTAGTGAGTACCAAGGGGTACTTACACCTTGCACCAGGCCCAGGTATCCCTTATTAGTGTATAGGGTGTCTAGCAGCTTAGGCTGATAGATAATGGTAGCTTAGCAGAGCAGCTTAGGCTGAACTAGGAGACGTGTGAAGCTACTACAGTACCACAAGTGTCACTTGCACAATATCATAAGAAAACACAATACACAGTTATACTAAAAATAAAGGTACTTTATTTTTATGACAATATGCCAAAGTATCTCAGAGTGTACCCTCAGTGAGAGGATAGGAAATATACACAAGATATATGTACACAATACCAACAATATGCAGTATAGTCTTAGAAAACAGTGCAAACAATGTATAGTTACAATAGGATGCAATGGGGACACATAGGGATAGGGGCAACACAAACCATATACTCCAAAAGTGGAATGCGAACCACGAATGGACCCCAAACCTATGTGACCTTGTAGAGGGTCGCTGGGACTATTAGAAAATAGTGAGGGTTAGAAAAATAGCCCACCCCAAGACCCTGAAAAGTGAGTGCAAAGTGCACTAAAGTTCCCCCAAGGACATAGAAGTCGTGATAGAGGAATAATGCCGGAAAGACACAAACCAGCAATGCAACAACAATGGATTTCCAGTCGAGGGTACCTGTGGAACAAGGGGACCAAGTCCAAAAGTCACAAGCAAGTCGGAGATGGGCAGATGCCCAGGAAATGCCAGCTGTGGGTGCAAAGAAGCTTCTACTGGACAGAAGAAGCTGAGGTTTCTGCAGGAACGAAAAGGGCTAGAGACTTCCCCTTTGGTGGACGGATCCCACTCGCCGTGGAGAGTCGTGCAGAAGTGTTTTCCCGCCGAAAGAATGCCAACAAGCCTTGCTAGCTGCAAATTGTGCGGTTAGCATTTTTGGATGCTGCTGTGGCCCAGGAGGGACCAGGAGGTCGCAAATTGGACCAGGAGGTAGAGGGGACGTCGAGCAAGACAAGGAGCCCTCTTAGCAGCAGGTAGCCACCGGAGAAGTGCCAAAAACAGGCACTACGAGGATGCGTGAAACGGTGCTCACCCGAAGTTACACAAAGGAGTCCCACGTCGCCCGAGACCAACTTAGAAAGTCGTGCAATGCAGGTTAGATTGCCGTGGAACCAGGCTTGGCTGTGCACAAAGGATTTCCGCCGGAAGTGCACAGGGGCCGGAGTAGCTGCAAAAGTCGTGGTTACCAACAATGCAGTCTGGCGTGGGGAGGCAAGGACTTACCTCCACCAAACTTGGACTGAAGACTCACTGGACTGTGGGAGTCACTTGGACAGAGTTGCTGGATTCAAGGGACCTCGCTCGTCGTGCTGAGAGGAGACCCAAGGGACCGGTAATGCAGATTTTTGGTGCCTGCGGTTGCAGGGGGAAGATTCCGTCGACCCACGGGAGATTTCTTCGGAGCTTCTAGTGCAGAGAGGAGGCAGACTACCCCCACAGCATGCACCACCAGGAAAACAGTCGAGAAGGCGGCAGGATCAGCGTTACAGAGTTGCAGTAGTCGTCTTTGCTACTATGTTGCAGTTTTGCAGGCTTCCAGCGCGGTCAGCAGTCGATTCCTTGGCAGAAGGTGAAGAGAGAGATGCAGAGGAACTCTGATGAGCTCTTGCATTCGTTATCTAAAGTTTCCCCAGAGACAGAGACCCTAAATAGCCAGAAAAGAGGGTTTGGCTACCTAGGAGAGAGGATAGGCTAGCAACACCTGAAGGAGCCTATCAGAAGGAGTCTCTGACGTCACCTGGTGGCACTGGCCACTCAGAGCAGTCCAGTGTGCCAGCAGCACCTCTGTTTCCAAGATGGCAGAGGTCTGGAGCACACTGGAGGAGCTCTGGACACCTCCCAGGGGAGGTGCAGGTCAGGGGAGTGGTCACTCCCCTTTCCTTTGTCCAGTTTCGCGCCAGAGCAGGGCTAAGGGGTCCCCTGAACCGGTGTAGACTGGCTTATGCAGAATTGGGCACATCTGTGCCCAAGAAAGCATTTCCAGAGGCTGGGGGAGGCTAATCCTCCCCTGCCTTCACACCATTTTCCAAAGGGAGAGGGTGTAACACCCTCTCTCAGAGGAAGTCCTTTGTTCTGCCATCCTGGGACAAGCCTGGCTTGACCCCAGGAGGGCAGAAACCTGTCTGAGGGGTTGGCAGCAGCAGCAGCTGCAGTGAAACCCCAGGAAAGGCAGTTTAGCAGTACCAGGGTCTGTGCTACAGACCACTGGGATCATGGGATTGTGCCAACTATGCCAGGATGGCATAGAGGGGGCAATTCCATGATCATAGACATGTTACATGGCTATATTCGGAGTTACCATTGTGAAGCTACATATAGGTAGTGACCTATATGTAGTGCACCCGTGTAATGGTGTCCCCGCACTCACAAAGTCCGGGGAATTGGCCCTGAACAATGTGGGGGCACCTTGGCTAGTGCCAGGGTGCCCTCACACTAAGTAACTTTGCACCTAACCTTTACCAGGTAAAGGTTAGACATATAGGTGACTTATAAGTTACTTAAGTGCAGTGTAAAATGGCTGTGAAATAACGTGGATGTTATTTCACTCAGGCTGCAGTGGCAGGCCTGTGTAAGAATTGTCAGAGCTCCCTATGGGTGGCAAAAGAAATGCTGCAGCCCATAGGGATCTCCTGGAACCCCAATACCCTGGGTACCTCAGTACCATATACTAGGGAATTATAAGGGTGTTCCAGTAAGCCAATGTAAATTGGTAAAATTGGTCACTAGCCTGTTAGTGACAATTTGAAAGAAATGAGAGAGCATAACCACTGAGGTTCTGGTTAGCAGTGCCTCGGTGAGACAGTTAGGCACCACACAGGGAACACATACATATAGGCCACAAACTTATGAGCACTGGGGTCCTGACTAGCAGGGTCCCAGTGACACATAACAAACATACTGAAAACATAGGGTTTTCACTATGAGCACTGGGCCCTGGCTAGCAGGATCCCAGTGAGACAGTGAAAACACCCTGACATACACTCACAAACAGGCCAAAAGTGGGGGTAACAAGGCTAGAAAGAGGCTACTTTCTCACACATCCCTCCCAAACTTTATTGAAAAAGCAAACGAACACCAACCTGTGGGAGAGAAAACATCAACAATAAACAATCACGAGTCTCTTCAGGCAGTCCACCGGACGTGCTGCATGGAACTGGTACAGCTGGGCGCTTGGCATCACGGCACACCTCCGTTGTTTAACCAGCCCGCGCTGGACACGAATGGCAGCGCTGATGACGTCCGGAATACTTAAGTCACCTGTCCACAACATCACACTTAGTTTGGAGACTGTCGGTCCTGTCCCGCCTGGGCTCGCAGTGCTAGAGTCTATGTACGTTTGATGCAAGTGCATCAGGATCAGTGGGGAGTCCACTTTAAGGATCTCTGGAAGGCATTCCAGCTCCAGGGATGGCACACCTCCAAAGACTTCGGATGACCTGGATAAAGAGGCGGCGTCCTTGAAGGCCTTGGTGCTTCCTGACGTCCATTGGCAGAGCAGCGTCAGGCTTCCCTCTCGTGCCAGAACTCCATCGGAGAGGAGTCTCCTCGAGGCCCTTTGGTGGGCTGCCACGGGAATGTGTGGACTGTGCCATGCCTATCGCAGGTCAAGCGAAGGATTTGCTGAGGAACTGCCCACAGGACCACAACCCGGTTGTGCATGGAGCCACAAGGGTGGGTGTCGCAGGGTTGGTGTGCTCAGGACTCAGGTGCTCTGGCCTCAGTGCAATAGTCTTTGCCTCAGTGCAATAGTCTTTGGGTGACCAGTCTCTGCCTGTGACCTTCGTGCGTCCTGGTGCAGGACGTGGAGCTGCCTCAGACATCTCTTGTGGCAGGATTACTCTCTCACTGGAATCTCTTGAGGCCCTTATTCCTGAATTGCCACAGGACCGCATGGGCTGTGTGGGCCATTGGTATGCCACGCCAGGGAGGTCTCTGTGCAAATCCGAACAGGGTCACGACCAAACCTTCTTCAACCCCAAGGGTGGATGGTCCAGATCGCTGAATGTGCTCTCTTCGGCAGGTGTCCGGTTCACAGGGGCTCATGGCAGGTGTTTGGTTGGTCAGACTCCGATGGTGCCAGGGATGCCTTGTCAGCTTCTGATCTTCTTGCTGACTTTGGCTCCATTCGGGTGGTGCTATGCTCCTCAGGTGTTTTGCGTGATGCACCTCATAAAGATGTCGATCTTGCTACATCTTGTGAAGATCAACAGGTGGTGGTGTCTTCCATGGCAAAAGGATGACTTGAGGGACTTCGTGGCCACTCATGGTTCTTGCGTGGCGTGTGCAATTGGTAACAGGGATGCCATCTTGGTCAAGCAGCCGGTGACCGGAGGCAGGACGGTCGAGCTGGTAAGCGTGGGGCCTGGACGCGGTTTACGCACACTGGCAGTTTAGAGTTGGTCCACCAGCGGAGCTATCTCCAGTGACGTCTGTTCACCCAGGTGGCTGGCTTGTGGTGATGGATACCCTCTTGTCTGTTAGCACTAGTCCTGTCGCTCTTCTCCCTTTCGCACCTGTGGTGGTGTTGATCTTCGGTGTGACTGGTCTTCCACACCCTTCTTGTCTGATCCTACACGTTGTGGCGTCGGGCCACATTCTCCTTTCCTCTTTTCCTAATGTAGTGTTGCACCACAAGTTGCGCTGCATGGACCTTTCACTGAGTTGGGTTGCACCTCAGCCGGTGCGTCGTCTTCTGTCGCAGCCTCTCGCAGGCTGGGTTCTGTCTGTAGGACTTGATCCGCTCTCCTTGCAGACCTTGTTCGTTCCCGCGATCTTCTTGGTGGTCCGGTCCATGACTCGAGTGTCACCTTTCTCTTCCTTCTCTTCGCTCGAAGGCACAGTGTTTGCGCCTCGAGACTGCTGTTGCAGTGCTTGCTCCTGCCTCCGTCTGCTTGGCAGGGCTGGTCAGTTATGCTGACCTGCTGAACAATGGGCCAACGATGGCCATCCTGTGCCGGCACGGCCTCTTCTGCTTGGCATTGGGTCACGCTCTCTGAGGGCTCACTGTCTCTCGGGCTCCTGCCCGTGGTGTCAGGTTCACCAGCATAGCCCTCTGCACACCTCTGACATTGTCCCTTGCCTCCTGTGCGCTTTTGCTGGTGTCTTATATGCTCACTGTTCTCTATGCCGGTGGCGTCCGTTCATCACCGGGGCTTGCGGTGCCATTTTCTCGACTGCGGTTGCAGTGGGCAACCACTAGGGGGAGTGTGCGCAACACACTTTGTTCCCCCTCGCTTGCACTGTTCTTGACTGCCAGATGTTGTTTTTCGCTGGGCGCTTGACAGCTTTCGTTGGTGCAGCTTGCTACCTTTGCGGTATTTGTTGCTGTTTTGACCTTATCCCTGGGTAGGTGTACCCGGATGACTGATGGGTAATGAGCCCTTACATGGGATATAGAGAGAGTAATAAGGTTTTTTTACAATATAGCTTTAACAGGTCATTGCAGGAAGGCGGGGACTCATCAGATATGGGGGTGGGATGAGAAAAAATCAGTGAGGCAGTAATGCTGTTTGTATGTATCGAATGCATACGTATTCTATCACAGGACTGGAGGCTCCGATTATGCTTCTCTTTCTATGCTTCAACTTTTCAGCAGCCAGTCAAAACAAAGTTTATAATCAGCAACGCATTCCATGACCATGTACATCTCACATGACCAGCCATAGAGCCCTAATCCTATATAACTCTAATGAGACATAAAACCTCCTCTTTCTTTGCTGCTCTGCAGCCAGTTAAGTACCTCAGTCTTATTGTAGACGTGCTTGGTATGCAGTTTCACTCTTAACTTTAAATTTGTTCAGCACATGCGCAAGCTGCACAGCATTGCAACGGATTCTTTGGGGAGCGTTTACCCTCCCTGCGAGGAGCGCTCGCTTTTTCTCGGGAGAGAAGACTGAGGATGCGTGTTATCACTAACGCGCTGTCCTCGTTCTAGTTCAGGTGCTCAGGGCCTCGCACACATGAGCGATCTGCTGTCTTCTGTCGGCAAGGATTTGTTAGTGCATCAGAACACAGGAGAGACATGTATTCCAGTCTCAGACCTCACAATTTGTTTGGCTTTCCGCTTATGCCCGGTTGTGCTCCTTCCTGGACTGTAATAATAATAATTTAGGCTCTGTCTAATAATAATATATTTATATATTTGTGTAAAGGAAGGTCTCCCTCAACACTTTATTTTTCTTTGGGTTTTTCACCCATATCCTTGGGTTTTTCCCTTGGATTAATCCTGCCTTGGGGAAATGTGTCCATTATTGCCTCCCCACTTCTCTTTAAAGTTTATTTGTTGGCAGAAGCTCTCTGCTCCCTGAAGATCACTGCTCTTGCTACTTTTGTGCCCTCTTTCTCCATTATGGCTGATAATGAGGAAGATTCTGGGGAAGGTACTTACTCTGATGACCCTGTGGGGTCCTTCAAGCAAGACCTAGTCTGTGCACTTGACACTGGGGTGTGCCACACAGTCAATGTGGCCTTGGCTCAGGCTATCCTGCCTGTTAAGCATCACTTATTGGGCTTCGCTGAACAGGGCTTGCTCCCTAATACTGCGTCTTGCAACTATGATGACTTTTCTTTTCCTGAAGAGCCTCTCAGCTCAAATTCAGATACTAACTGCCCATGATGCCGATTTTAAACAGTTGGTGAGGTCCTTGGCTAAGGACCATGACTATTCCTCCTCTCAGTCAGTCCCAGCCAGGGAAAGTGCTAAGGGCGATACCGACTCTTCTTCCTCACAGAGGCCCGAGGAGGAAACTGATTCCCCTCCCCCTGTAAACCAAAGATGAAATCACGCCACTCTCAATCAGCCATGGAACCTCTGAAAGTCCTCACTTTCAAGCCAGAAGATATTATACATCCTAGGTTGTCCTCCCGGACTCCTCCTTCGGAAGTGGTGGAAAATGTACAAGCTCACATTTGTTATAGTTTTGACAAAGATGTTCAATCTGGGCTGAGATCGGAATGCCCCAGAACTGCTTTTTCTTCCAAGGTCACCGAGACCCCTGATATAGACCCCACTCTGGTGACCTATTGGAAGAAATTTTCTAAAGACCCTAAGAATGGCATTGACAGTGCTTGGAGCAGTTGTCAAGACAAGCGCTTTGGATGTCTCTGGCTCTGTCACAAAAACTCTGGAGTTAGGCTTATATGCTAAGGAGTCTGCTACTCCAATTAATTCCGAAGTCCTGTTGGAATGGGCTCAGTGGGCTTTATGCTTTATGGAAACGCCAGCTGCGCCATTACTAGCAAAAGGCATTGTTCAATTCCGAATAAAGTGGACCCAAAATCAACAGACTTAGCTTCTTCAGAATCTGAAGCATTAGCGCAAGGGTTACTCTTTGGAGCTCCTTTTCTCAAGGAATTGTTGAAATTTGCTGCCACTTATGCAAACCTGGATAATGCCCAGGGGTTCTTTGCCCCCTTTTTACCAGAGCAGGACGCTTTAGAGGGCGAGCCTTCGGCTGCAGTTACTACCAAGGTCCTCCTAATGGATACTATTATCAATCCAGAGGAGGTTACCAGGATTCCTCCTCCACCTTCTACACCTCTCAGCCCCAAGCAGGTCTCAACCGTGTCAGAATAGGAAAATCCAGAGGCTCCCAAGCCTCCTATCAGGGTGCCAGTTCAACAGATGTGTCTAATTTCCGTTTGGTTTTGGGGGCAGGATGGCATTGTTTCTGCACAATTGACAAAAGATTACTCAAGATTCCTGGTCCGGTAAGCGATTCATGGTTTCAAGTTGGACTTTTACGATTCCCCAGTACAGAGTGTGTTCCCTCCTGAGATGTATTCTTCCCTACAAGATTAGGAGTTCCTCTCAGATGAAGTTTCAGATCTTCTTGCCAAAGGGGCCATAGTGGAAGCTCCTTCTCACCCTTGCGTTTTCCTCAGTCCCATCTTCCTAGTGGAGAAGAAGGGCGTTTGGTCCCGTTTGGTTTTGAATCTAAAGGATTTCAATGGCTGGATCATTTATCGCCATTTCAAGATGGAGTGCATCCACTTGTTAGGAGATATCCTACGGGAAAAGAATTGGATGGTCCGCATAGATCTTAAAGATGCTTACTTGACCATTCCTATTTTTTCTCCTCATCGAAGGTTCCTGCAATTCCTTTGGCATAGCCGCTGCAACGAGTACAAAGTTCTTCCATTTGGCCCGTCTGTGGCCCCTTGGGGCTTCACAAAAGTGATGCATCTGATAGCAGAATCACTTCAAGCCAGGGGTATTCGTAGGATAATTTAACTGAACGATATCATCATCCTGGCCCAATGCCCCCTTCTGATCCTGACTCACCTGGAGTGGGCGTTTTCTATACATTTCCACTGTTCATGATGATCGTCAGGGCTCTGGCTCAATCTTGTCCTGGTGACACCCCCCTGGGAGGGCTCAGGCTTGGTTTCCGGTGGTTCTGGAGATGAGTTGCTCCCCTCTGTTCTTTCTCCCGCACTGATGGAATCTGCTTCTCGACCCCCTGGGTATTCTTCATCCTCTGGTGCAATCACACAATCTGTCCCTGGTGCCGTGGAGAGTTTCTGGGAACAATAGTCTCTCCTTGGACTTTTGCGCGAGTCTACTGACTTCATCGTGCAGTCCTGGTCATCTAGCACGCACAAGCGGTGCTCTTCCACTTGGAAGCGCTGGTGTAATTGTTGCGGTGAACGAGGTGCTGATCCATCTTCAGCAGATTGTTCTTTAATTCAATTTTTTTTGTCTTCATTGGTGGCCTCATGTATGGCCTATAGATCTGTGTACAACTAACTACAGGTCAGCCATTTTCTGCTCGTTATTTGCCTATTGGTGGCAAACCTGGGGACGAACTCCCTACTGTGTGCAAACTTACAGGGGATTCGGTTTTCCAATACCCCTCTTCCGCGCTGTTCTTCCCTGTGGGATGTAAGTATCGTCTTACGTTTCTTGGACTGCTGGCTGGCAAATAGATATTTTTCTAGGAAGCAGCTTTCTGCTACGCTTACTATGCTTTTGTGTCTGAGATCTTGTAAGCAGGCTTCTGATGTGAAGGGCCTGGATCTGTCAGGTAGAGTTTTTTCTCCTTACAGGATGTCTTTTACTATATCTCGCCGTACCAAATGTAATACTAAGTCAATCTCCTATCCTAGTTTCCCAGATAATTCCAAATTATATGTGGTGCAATGTTTAAAAGAGTACGAGGTGAGTACTGCAGAATTTCGTTCTGACATGAGTGGTCAGTTGTTGATTTCTTTACAGAAACATTTTCTCCCAGTCTCTTCAGCCACGTTGGCCAGATGGAAGTGTTTGCTGCTGAGTGAGGCAGGTATTGATACATCTCAGTTTGGGGCTCATTCTGCGAGTGGCGCTACGGCATCTAAGGCTTTTTCTTTGGGTTCTCATCTTGAAGATAACATCAAACTTCACCATGTGGCCAAAACTGCACAGTAGACTCAGAGGTCCCTTGGGTAGTTTCCGGTCCCTTCTCACTACCCAACAAGACATACCTCTTCAAAGAAGAAACAACAAAACTTCTGACTACAACAGCATGTACAACAATGCTACAAATGCCTCTTCGAGCATGGGGAAGGTGGAAAATGAGCTTTCGCTTTTTTCCTGTTACAACTTCATCAACAGCAACTGTCCAAGATGGGGCTGTTTTCTACTCCAAATCAACACAAACAGATGACGTCGCCTACTATGAACCTCGACCAGTAATACACTGACTCCTGTGTTTGCAGAGATTGCTTCCAGTTATTTAATCAACATTGATGACTTTTCGATTTCATCTGCACCTGCAACTTAAACTGTAAGCTGTACATAAGGCTTAAGAATAACTATTTAATTTATCCATGGAATTATCTTTGGATATTTATGGCATTGCTTACTTTTCTGTTATGGATCGGTTTCATGACTTTTTCTTCCTCTTGATAAATCGTCATTATCTTCTTGAATGCTCTTCTGTCGAGCTGGTGGATGAAGTTTTAACTCCATATCTTTCCTCACATAAGGTCCGCAGAGATTTATCCCTTGTGAACATTTCAGCAGTATCAATTCCTGATTGGATTGTGTGGGATAAAGTTCCACGTGATATGTACGGGCTTACTCTAGTCATTCAAATTTCATATGTTTTCAAAATGTCAGTGGCTGATATAATTACACCTAGTGTTGTTTCTGATGACTGGATGTTCAAACAGTTCATTTAATGCTTGCTGAACTGCATGATTAAACTGTATTTGAAAGTAATGATGTGTACACTAACACAAAGAATTATGGGGAAATGTTCTGTTATAATAATTAGGGACATTACTACCTGCACCGAGCAACTAGACACATAGCAGTATTTACTTACAAACAGTGGGAACGCTGTTCAGCTCTGCCTGTGGGAAGCACAAAGCATTTTCCAGATAAATTCACATATTTCTCCTGGCAAGAATGCATGATCATACTACTTCAAGTTACTACTACCCCAAAATAGGGAAATTTTGCTAACAAACACTAAATTGGACTATTAAGATTCCTTTGTTTTCTAACTTGCAGTTGAAGGATACGAATACTGGAAAAACACTATCAATGTAAAAAGTGTACAGGGAATACAAGATAGAGAAAGGGTATAGAAGCTTTGTTTAGATCATGCCTTATTCCTGTCCAAATGATCTTTCTAAATGACACAATTCAACAGACATCCTGTCTAGGATTAGCAAAAATGAAGAAAATAAATGCACACAGTATCCCCACACTGGCAAAATTCACTAATTGGCAGTCCTTCCTAAACATCACAGTGGAAGAATTAGATGAAAAGGTTCAGGCTGGTACCTTTAATTCTTCACTTTCCATTTCCGGCAGGTGGTTATTGTGGCATAGAGACACAAATGGGTGTCAGGCGCGTTTTCTTAATTCCTCAAGGGGTTTCAAGATTTGCAGGCCGGACCCTTGCTTTGTCTGAGGTCAACACTTGGGTATAGTTACCACAAACAGTATGGGTAAATTCTGCCAACAATTGTTACAGATGACCACCTTAGCAGCAGTTAAAGACCGTCTTAATACGTTATCTGAAGACATAGCCTTGCAAGACTTCTTGTTAGGTCCAAGAAAGACATGCTCTAAAAGATTCAGGGGGTCATTCCAACCCTGGCAGTCGGTGTTAAAGCGGCGGCTAACCCGCCAACAGGGGGGGCGGTAAAAAAAATGGAATTCTGACCCTGGCGGAAACCGCCAACAGAGACCGCCACTTTAACACTCCGACCGCCACGGCGGGACAAACAAACAGCGTGGCGGTCACCGCCAACAGATAGGCAAGAGTCAATGTACCTCCCACCCTATCACAACCCACCAATCCGCCACCTTTTCCGGGGCGGTAGCCCCGCCGATAAAAACACGGCGGAAACAGCCATTTCAAACGGAAAACGCTCACCTCTACACACTCCACGAGGAATCTGGACAGCATGGAACCCGAACTACACATACTGCCAGCTATTGTATTCCTGCTCCTCTACCAGGAGCACGAACGCCGGCGCAGAAGACAACGGTGAGTACTGCACCTACGACACAGGGGAGGGGGGAGGAAAAAATATTACGGGCACACACATACGTGACACACCCACCCTTACCCACTACAACACACACATCAATGCATAGCAACAACTCAGAGTGACACCCCCAAACCCCCCGGAAGAATGCAAATACAAAAGAAAATGATTATGAAATTTGAATTATATTGTACGGCTGAGTAAAAAATATATCAAACATCTATAACTATATATATATATAAAATGTCCTGTCTGAATTGTGTATCAGCCATTGTTTGTGGGCCACTGGGCCAAAACACATGGGCAAAGCCCACACAGGATACCTGACTCCAATGGAGAGAACACTGCAGGGGCATCAGATAGGAAAACTACAAGCACCTCAGGGGGAAGGGAAGGGGGGGCACCTCAGCCACATGAGTCCACGACGCCAGATCCACGAGGGGCCTCCATGGCCACTGTTCAATCCTGGGGAGTGCAAAGCCACAGTCTCACAAGTATCTACAGTGGGTGGGTGCCCCCTGTTCCATCCTGGGGAGTGCAAAGCCACAGTCTCTCAATGCTATACAGTGGGTGGGTGCCCACTGTGCCATCCTGGGGAGTGCAAAGCCACAGTCTCTCAAGTCTCTACAGTGGGTGGGTTGCCCACTGTACCATCCTGGGGAGTGCAAAGCCACAGTCTCTCAAGTCTATACAGTGGGTGGGTTGCCCACTGTTCCATCCTGGGGAGTGCAAAGCCACAGTCTCTCAAGTCTCTACAGTGGGTGGGTGCCCACTGTGCCATCCTGGGGAGTGCAAAGCCACAGTCTCACAAGTGGATTACAGACTCCACTGGTTCTGGAGGAGGCATGGTTCCCAGAGTGCTTCGTGCAGCCCTGCCCGACACAGATGCGGGCCTGCCCCTTCTGCCAATGGGCCAGCGGTGCTTGAGACGGCGGTGCCCAGCGGAGCGGTGCTTGAGACGGCGGTGCCCAGCGGAGCGGTGCCTGAGATGAAGGGCCCAGCGGAGCGGTGCTTGGGATGAAGGGCCCAGCGGAGCGGTGCTTGAGACGGCGGTGCCCAGGGAGCGGTGCTTAAGATGAAGGGCCCAGCGGGGCGGTGCTTGAGACGGCGGTGCCCAGCGGAGCGGTGCTTGAGACGGCGGTGCCCAGCGGAGCGGTGCTTGAGATGAAGGGCCGAGCGGAGCGGTGCTTGAGACGGCGATGCCCTGTTCAGCGGTTCTTGACTTGAAGGGCCCTGTTCAGCGGTGCTTGAGACGGCGGTGCCCTGTTCAGCGGTTCTTGACTTGAAGGGCCCTGTTCAGCGGTGCTTGACTTGAAGGGCCCTGTTCAGCGGTTCTTGAGACGGCGGTGCCCTGTTCAGCAGTTCTTGACTTGAAGGGCCCTGTTCAGCGTTTCTTGACACGGCGGTGCCCTGTTCAGCGGTTCTTGACTTGAAGGGCCCTGTTCAACGGTTCTTGAGACGGCGGTGCCCTGTTCAGCGGTTCTTGACTTGAAGGGCCCTGTTCAGCGGTGCTTGACTTGAAGGGCCCTGTTCAGCGGTTCTTGACTTTAAGGGCCCTGTTCAGCGGTTCTTGAGACGGCGGTGCCCTGTTCAGCGGTTCTTGACTTGAAGGGCCCTGTTCAGCGGTTCTTGACTTGAAGGGCTCTGTTCAGCGGTTCTTGACACGGCGGTGCCCTGTTCAGCGGTTCTTGACTTGAAGGGCCCTGTTCAGCGGTGCTAGACTTGAAGGGCCCTGTTTAGCGGTGCTTGAGATGAGTGTCCAGGTCAGCAGATCCGGCCATGCCATGGATGTCACTTGCCACCTGACATGTGGCTGCCGGGGCCTTCCTGCCCATCTGTCTTTTCGCTTGCGGGGCCCTCCTGTGCTGCAGTATCGGGCCTGTGGGTGTCCTCCTGCACACCTGGAATGGGGCTGGTGGGGCCCTCCTGGGCAGCTGGCCTGCTGCCGGACTTGTCGGGCGTGCTGCCCTTGCCACCCTTCCCTGCTCGTCTGTGGCCCTTTCCTCCCTTTGGCGGTGTGCCAGGTGGCACCCCACTTCCTGACGGAGCCAGGGTAGTGATTTTGGAGCCTGCTGTCTTTGGCCTCTCGCGCCGGGCACTGGGAATCTTTGCTTTTTTTTCCAGGGGTGGGCCGGCCGTGTCTTTGCTCCTAGCCGAACTAGCTGGCCTTGAGGGTGGGTGACTCCAAAGTCCTTGGACTATTGTCTTTGTAGGTCCGGGTTTTGTGGTGGCTGAGGTGCTGATTGGAGTCTTATGAGATGGACGGGGTGGGGGAGTTGTTGGAAAGAGGTCAAGTTTGGAAAGGAAAAGCAATTTTGAAAGAGAGGGACGGGTAGGTGTAGTGGGTATGGGAGTGGAGGAAGAGGATGTGGTTGTAGGAGAGTGAAGTCTGGTGTCTTTGGGTGCAGATGCTGGTGCTGGAGGCTGTCGTGAGGTGGATGGCTGTTGGGTGGGTGGCTGCCTGCGTTTGTGTGGTTTGGAAGAGGGGGTGACAGACACACTGGGAGAGGACACAGGGGACGTGTAAATGGTAGTGGGGGTGGTGACTGCACATGTGCGGAGTGTTCTGGTGAGTGTGCTGGTGATGGACGTAGTGGCTGAAGATGTCGTGCATGCAAGTGTGAGTGGAGACGTCACAGGGAGGGAGGAGGGAGACGAGGAGGAGGGGGACACTGAGGAGGCAGTGGCTGTTGGTATGTCTGAATGTGGATGTTGCTTGAGTGAATGCTTGTGTGATGTGTGGTGCTTATGTCTGGATGAGCTTCCCTTGGGTGTTGAGGTGTGTGCAGGCTGGTCTGATGGTGTGTCTGGGATAGGCAGAGGTACAGGGGAGTGGGACTGGGTGGAGGAAGTTGGAGGGGGGAGGCAGGAGACAGGGACAATGGCTGACATCAGTGCTGAGGCCAGAGCGTTGAACGATCGCTGATGGGCAGCCTGACCAGAATGAATGCCCTCCAGGTATGCATTACTCCGGTGCACCTCCCTTTCTACACCCTGGATGGCATTCAAAAGGGTAGACTGCCCAACAATGATGGTCCTCAGGAGGTCTATGACCTCCTCACTGAGGGCAGCAGGGGTGACTGGGGCAGGGCCTGAGGTGCCTGGGGCGAAGGAGATGCCCACCTTCCTGGGTGAGCAGACACGGGGCGAACGCTGAGGGGCTGCTGGGAGGGCGGTGCTGGTGCGCTGGGTGGCGGCTGTACCTGTTGTTGCGGGGGGCACGGATGTTGCCGCCACCACAAGGGAGCTCCCTTCCGAGGACGAGTCTGTGTCGCTGGTGTCACCACGTGTCCCCGCTGTGGAGCTCCCCTCGCCCTCCGTCCCACTGGTGTACTCAGAGTCAGTTGCATGGCCCTCCAGGGCCATGTGGGATGCAGCTCCCTCGTGCTCCGATGCCACTTCTCCTCCGCCTGATGATGCTAATGCACACATGAACAGGAAGAGCACAAAAAAAGGGGGGGGGAGAAATAAAGACATGTTGAGTGCATGCATTGGCGACACCGTTGGCGGAGAGGACAGACACAGAAGCCCCCTGCACTACGCCGCGCACTTGGGGTACACTACTCAATCAGTGGAACATGGCCTACAAGCCTATGGACGACAACTCCACATATAGGGGACACAGGGCCATGAATAGCTGTACTAGGCACCCTACAGAGGTGGAGGGCGGGGGCACAGGGCCATGCCTTACGGAGGGGCCTAGCCTACAGAAATCGCCCTGGCCTAGGGATACCCACAGCCCTCCTCCCCCACCCAGACACCTCCACTGCGCGCAAAGATTGCAGAATGTGCTTGTACTCACCCCCTTGTGTCTGCTGTGATGTCCTCACGCGCCCATCCAAATCGGGGTAGGGCACCGCCAGGATCCGGGACATCAGGGAGGTCAAAGTACGACTGGCACCCCTCCTACGTTGGGAGGCCATCCCCAGCTGAGCCTCCTCCGTCTTCCTGCTCCAGCGTCGGATGTCCTCCCACCTCTTCCGGCAGTGGGTGCCCCGTCTGTTGTGGACCCCCAGGGTCCGGACGTCCTTGGCGATGGCACGCCAAATAGCGACTTTCTGGTGGGCGCTGACCTATGTGACATGTACAGGGGGAGAAAAAAATCATCACCTTCTGCATGCTCGATGTGAGTGGCCCCCGATCCCCACCCTTGCCATGTGGCACATGCTCTCATCTGTCGTTTGATGCATGCCTCAATCGCTCCCCTCCCCACCAGCTTTCATTCACCACACTCAACACAGGCATTGGCCACAAAGCATGCTCCCAGTGTACTTACCTGTTGGTCTGGAGGACCGTAGAGTAGCGCATACTGGGGGAGGACCCCATCCACGAGTTTCTCCAATTCTTTAGAAGTGAAGGCAGGAGCCCTTTCCCCAGTCGCAGCAGCCATTGTCCCTTCCAGACCGAGGTCACAGCAGCACTTGCAGTATAGGTCCTTTCCTGTGGAAGATCAGGTATCGAGTGATTAAGCAGATAGAAAATGTCAGTCACGCCCGCGGCGGTGCGTACCGCGACCGCCGGCGCACATCGTCATTGGCTCCTGAAACCCATAGAGTTCAATGTTAACCAATGCGGCTTTGCGCCGTGGTCTTCGACCACCTACCGCCACGGTGTGCCACGCCAGCGCATTGACCTCACATCCCACTGTCGCACTTCACAGGTCAGGCAGCCGACATTTCAAGGGCCCACATGGTTTAATTTCTACTGCGTCACACATACCTAGGCCTTGCATCGACACTCATACAAGCCATTCAATGCATTGAGAATCGTGTACTGTGCAAGCTGTGGGAACGTACCTGTGGGTTGATTGACTCTGTGCTCCATGTTGTCCTTCACAGGCACCGTCCGCTGGGACATGCGAGGAGATGGAGGAATCTTCCCGTGTACAGACCGCTGGTGGACCTGTCGACAATGGTGGAACGACATGTCATACTGACATACAGGCTTGACCGAGCCACTATACAGGAACTATGTACCCAGTTGGAGCCAGACCTGATGTCACCCATCCGCCAACCCACAGGGATCCCCCCTCTAGTGCAGGTGCTGTCAGTGCTCCATTTCCTAGCAAGTGGGTCATTTCAAACAACAGTGGCCATATCATCAGGGATGTCCCAGCCCATGTTTTCCAAGGTGTTGTCCAGAGTGTTGTCTGCCCTGCTCAAACACATGCGGAGCTACATAGTTTTCCCTGAGGTGGTGGATTTGCCTACCGTGAAGGGTGATTTCGATGCCCCTGGACATATCCCCAACATCATAGGTGCCATTGATGGGACACATGTTGCTTTGGTCCCCCCAGCAGGAGTGAACAGGTGTACAGGAACAGGAAGAGTTATTATTCCATGAATATCCAGGTGGTCTGTTTGGCAGACCAGTACATCTCCCATGTTAATGCCAAGTTCCCTAGCTCAGTGCATGACGCCTACATCCTGCGGAATAGCAGCATCCCGTATGTGATGGGTCAACTCCAGAGGCACCGGGTGTGGCTATTAGGGGACTCTGGTTACCCCAACCTTCGCTGGCTATTGACCCCAGTGAGGAATCCCAGGACCAGGGCAGAGGAACGGTACATTGAGGCCCATGGGAGAACTAGGAGGGTGATCGAGCGAACCTTTGGCCTCCTGAAGGCCAGGTTTAGGTGCCTCCATATGACAGGTGGATCCCTAATGTACTCACCAAAGAAGGTGTGCCAGATCATCGTGGCCTGCTGTATGCTTCACAACCTGGCTTTGCGACGCCAGGTGCCTTTTCTGCAGGAGGATGGTCCAGATGGTGGTGTTGTAGCAGCTGTGGAGCCTGTGGAGAGTGAAGAGGAGGAAGGCGAAGAGGACGACATAGAGAACAGGAACACAGTAATACAGCAGTATTTTCAGTGACCCACAGGTAAGAGTCCAACCCGTCATATTACATTTACTTAAACACTCCTACCTCTCTACTGTCTGACTTTTTCCTCCAGTGTATGGTAACTGTGTTGTGACTTTCCCTTCCGTTTTCAGATACGTAGGCCCCACTGCGTGACATCTGCTTTGTTTCCCCATGGACTAAAGCTGTGTGACAGCGGTTTGTTGGCATCACAATGTGAATGAACATTTTGGCACGGTCATGTCTAATACATTTGTTCAAAATCACAGCCAGACTCCAGATTGTTTTGTGCAACAAGTGTGTTTATTCAAGTGCTCTAAATTGGATGGGTGGTTGCAAATCGGTGAGGGGTGATGGTGGAGGATTGTCCATGGCAGAGTCCAGACTATCAGTATCACAGGTGCATTGTCCAAATGCCTGTGGGAAGTGGAGCAGGGGCAATTTAAGGTTGGACAGGGTGACAATGTGGGACAGTGGGATGACAATCAGGGCGGTATCCTTTGCTGGCGGGGGTCTTGACATCTTACTCTGTCTTCTTCCTGGATCTCAGGGCCCGCTTGCGGGGTGGTTCTCCTTCTGCAGGGGGTGGGGTTCTGGTGGCCTGTTGGTCTTGTGTCGGGGCCTCCTGTCCACTAGCGCCGGCGGAGGTGGTAGGCATTTCTTGGTCCATGCTAGTGTCAGGGGCCCTTTGTGGTGCCACAGTGTCCCGCAATGTGGTGACTACCTGATTCAGGGCCACTACGATGGTACCCATTGCGGAACTGATGTTTCTTAGTTCCTCCCTGAACCCCATATACTGTTGCTCCTGCAGAAGTTGGATCTCCTGAAACCTGGCCAGTACCGTCGCCATCGTCTCCTGGGAGTGGTGGTATGCTCCCATGATGGAGGAGAGGGCCTCGTGGAGAGTGGGTTCCCTGGGCCTGTCCCCCCCCCTGTCGCACAGCAGCCCTCCCAGTTCCCCTGTTTCCCTGGGCCTCTGTCCCCTGGACCGTGTGCCCACTACCACTGCCCCCAGGTCCCTGTTGTAGTTGGGGTGGTGGGTTAGCCTGGGTTCCCTGTAGTGGTGGACACACAGCTGATTGACGTGTCCTGGGGACAGAGTTATGGGCCCGCTGGGTGGGTGCTGTGCTGGTGTTCCGAGAGGGGGGAAGGTCTGCTGTGGCCTGTGACTGCCTGAGGGGAACCTACTGTCCCGAGGTCCCCGATGGACCGGGCTGGTCATCTAGATCCAGGTCGACAGAGCTGCTGTCCTCACTGTGGGCCTCTTCTGGGGGTGGAGTGGACATTTGTGGACCCTCCTGCACGGTGACGTGGCGTTCGGGTCCTGCAGGGGTACAAAAGTATGATTATTGCATCTGTTTGTGCCATAGTGTGCAATGGGTGGGTGCCCGTGTACCCCAGGGCTGGCATTCCTTTGTGGGGGCTGTTGTGACGGTGCTTTTGTGGGGGGGGATGGGTATGTGCAGTGGGCATGCTTTGGTGATGGGTGTCCATGGTTTGTGGTCGGATGCAAGGCCAGGTTTTGGGATGGGTGAGTTGTGATGGTGAGACATTTGCAAGGAGTAGGTGTGATGGGGGTGGGGGTGTGGGTGGGGGTTTGAGTTGGCATGCTGGTGGGGTGGGGGGATGAAGTATTGAAGATTTGACTTACCAGAGTCCATTCCTCCAGATACTCCTGCGAGGCCCTCAGGATGCAGGATGTTCAAGACTTGCTCCTCCCATGCTGTAAATTCTGGGGGAGGAGGTGGGGGTCCGCGCCAGTCTTCTGCACCGCGATGTTGTGCCTGGATACCATGGAACGCACCTTCCCCCGTAGGTCGTTCCACCTCTTCCTGATGTTGTCCCTATTTCTTGGGTGCTGTCCCACAGCGTTGACCCTGTCGACTATTCTGCTCCATAGCTCCATCTTCCTGGCAATGGTGGTGTGCTGCACCTGTGTCCCGAACAGCTGGGGCTCTACTCGTACAATTTCCTCCACCATGACCCTGAGTTCATCATCTGAGAACCTGGGGTGTCTTTGAGGTGCCATGGGGTGGTGTGGGTGATGTGTGGGGTGGTGTGTGTGGTGATAAGTTTGGTGATATGTAGTGGTGTGTGGAGTTTTGTGTGTGGAAGTTGTGTGGGTGATGGTGTTGTGTGCCTTTGGCTGCTAGTTTATAGATGGTGGGGTCTCTCTCTGGCCTTCTGTCGCAATTGTGGTCATAAGGGTTTTTGGGTGATATGGGTGTGTGTTTTATATTGTAATGGGTGTGTGGGTGTGGTGTGTGTATGTGTATCAGGTGTGTGTATTTTGAATTGTCCAATGTGGCTGTGTTTTGTAAATGTGTGTGTATTTCGAGCGCGGCGGTATGTACCGCCAATGAAATACCACGGTTGAAAGACCGCCGCGTGGATTCGTGTGTCGTGATAGTGTGGGCGTATTTCTGTTGGCGTGACGGTGGAGGTTTGGTCATCGCCAGTTTATCGCTGGCCTTTGGTGTGGCGGACTTTTGTGGATGTCGGGATTTTGGCGGTTTGCCTGTTGTGGGTCAGAATGACCGTGGCGGTTTACCGCGACCGCGGCGGTGTTATGGCGGTCTTCTGTCTGGCGGAAAGCGCCTTTTACCGCCGAGGTTGGAATGACCCCCTCAATTATGCCATATACAATGAGATCTGGAAGCTTTCTCAAATAGAAACAGCTGCGCATTTAAGGCATACTGATAAGGAAAATTTGGAAAAGGTGTTAGCTATTGTCGATAATGGCATGAACACTCTTTCCAACAGAATATACTCCCTTAATAACACAGTGTCATCTGTAATAGACATCATTCAGAATGACATGTCCTTTTTACACCATGGACAAAGTCAACTGCGTTCCATCATGCAGTTAAGTTGGATACTGCAGATTCTGAAAAATGCCCATGTTCCCTGGAAATATATTAACAGTAGTGACCTTTTTGCTGCTTTTAATTTATCCAGGGAACCACAGACAATGACTTAAAGGGAAGCATGTTTCCCCATGCTTCATATAGAAAAATTGCCTTTCATGGTTGCAGAAAATCCATTGACGGTATGGCTTGTCCATGGTATTATAAATCTGCTTATTTCCACCTTTCGTTTTTCTCAGTGCTTGAAACATCTTGCCGTGGGCAGATGTGGGCAGCTAGGCGATAGCTATATATTAAAGAAGAGAGGGAGTTGCCCTTTGAATATAAATGTCTGAAAGGCGAAACAGAGGTCATTCTCAGCGGAAGCAAATGTGAGATTACTGTTAGTCATTCAATGATTTGCAAACAGGTGCCCCTTCATATCCTTTGCAATGCAGGGATCACAAACTTGGCCTGTTTTCTGGAGGGTACTGCCGTCCCTTTGATTCGTCCAGCATTTCATATACTTTCGAATGGAAGTTATGTGGTCCTGAACGAACAGAGCTGTTGCGGTATGAGACCAGGAATTGCCTACGCAATTTCAGTCTCCAAGATTGTAACTTGTTATGGACATGTTCTATTCCCTCCACCCCACACAAGAGATAAGAGTGCCTCCTGTGGACCAAGAACTGTTGATGTTCCTGATGAGGGTTCATTCACGGTCATGCTCCATGAGACTGAGGTTGATTAGTGAGGCCACTTACAAGCAGCCCTTGATGGACTATCTGGCTCCCTCATGCACTTTGGATGGTGCTGCCCTCGCCGGTGATCCTGCCCTTGAGGCTGCTGCACACTACTGCTCCGTGTATCCATCCGCCAATCCTGCCATTAATCTGACATCTGACTGTGTATTCATTCCTGGATGCCCTTCATTTTGATGACTTCGGAGACATTCTTCAAGATCATGAATATTGTTCGATTAATTTGACCATTGGCTTTATTCTACAATTCCAAAGTCATGCCAAAAAGGCCTTTTTGATCGACTTAACTTTGGTCTGCTGCTGTCATGTTTGACATTTTGTCTCTTTGTATGTTTTAGCTATTTTTAACTGTTTTCTAATTGGATTGTGCTTTTAGTTCACAGCATTTTAGCTTGGGTTCAGGCTCCTTCTCTGGCATCATCATTATGGCATCATACTTCTCTTGGCAATGTGGAGGGTATAGTGGATCCTATTTAGTTTTTAATGGAATCAGGAGTTTAGCTTAGCTTTCTGTCTTGCAGGCCTGTGCCCCCGTCACCTAGTGACTTTTAACTTATTTAGCCTGCTCTGTTTTAGCACATTTATTTAGTTATTTCTTCTAAGATGGCTGCTGTGTGTATAGTTAGGAAGATGTTTTGATTTCACGATATAAGGGCCACCCTGTGAAGGCGTCACTATCAGCGTCAAAGACAAGAAATATACGTAGGTATTCACATCATGTCCCTTTCCCACTTGTATAAGGAACATAATGTACTTTTGGAAAGAATTGTTTATGTAATTGCCGCCCCAAGCATGCTTTCTTATCTATTGTTTGAGAACATACCTGCGTCAGGAGTCCTACAAGATCTGTATAAATACACCTCACACAGAAAGGTTTATCAGAGGGATTCTTACCAGATGTTATCAATCCTATCTATGCTACACATCGCCTTGATGCAGACCTAGCCTTCATGTCCCCACGGAGTCTGATCTAGAGACCTCATTCCAAGGGTTGGGGCGCTCTTCTCATGGAAATGGTACTGGCAGATTAGGTTTAACACACCTATCTCTCTTTAGGTTAGAGATTAAGTTCATCATGCTAGGATATTAGGGCCTATTTCACATCTCATGTTATTGCAAGATGGTGGGGATCTCCATATTCACGACTCTCCTTTTTACATTTCTTGCAGTGCTCATTATCCTAATCATTGCAGCTCATGCATTTTACAGTAGATTGCAGTCTTGTTAATAAAAACGATTGAAAACTTTACTGCATCTTCTTCATTGCCTGCATGTGACTGAGGCTTGTTGCTCATGTGAGAAAAGGGTAATCTCTGTTTAGCCACAACTTCCCTGAGATGTCTCACTCTTGAGCCCATGCATAAAGGAGGGTTGGGTCGACAGTTGTGATTTGTTGCAGGATTGGCCTAGTAACTGTAGTAGGCTGGCCTGGTTTGTAGTGGGTACCCAAGGTACTTACACCCTATTCCAGGTCCAATTATCCCTTATTAGAGAAATGTAGGCAGTGTTCTAGAAGTTTAGGCTGTCTAGGGGTAGCTGTTGCAGAGCAGCCAAGGCCGAACTAGGAGACATGCAAAGCTCCTGCAATACCACTACAGTTACACAGTACTTATACACAATAAAAGACAATATCAGTCTTACTAAAAATAAAGGTACTTTATTTTAGTGACACAAGGTCAAAAATATCTTAAAGGCAATACTCCTTCTGGAGCTAAGTATTATACACAATATATACACTAATAACCCAAATCAGGTAAGTAAACAGTTATAGAATAGTGCAAATAGTAGAAAATACAATAGATTGCAATGGGCCTGGGGTAACACAAACCATATACTAAAATAGTGGAATACAAATGTTGAATTTCCCCCTAGGCAGGTGTAGTGTGTAGAGGGGTGCTGGGAGTGTAATAATACACAAAAGGTAAGTAAAGTGCCCCACCCCAGAGCCCAGGAAAGCAGGAGTAAAGTACAGCAAGTTTCTGCAGAACACACTACAAATTGTGATGAAGAATTATGCAAGAACCAAGCAACACTGCAAGCAACAACCAATGGGATTCCTGGACCTGAAGACCTGCGGGTAGAGGAGACCAAGTCCAGAAGTCGAAGAAGAGTTCAGGAAGAACAGGAGCCCCTGCCAACCTAGAAGAAGGTGCAAAAGTGGATTCTCTGCTTAGAAGAAAAGTACAGAAGTGCACCAAAGAAGATGGCTGCGGGTATGTGCTTGGTGCAAGAGATGGCCCACGTCGAGATGTTGGATGCAGGCTGTTTGCATCACTGGATTCCGCCATCAAGCCTTGGTTCAAGCAAGTACGCGTTTTGCGTCAAAGAGGAGCTGCTTAGACCCAGGAGGGACCTGGGGGTCTCAACTCAGACCGAGGAGACAGAGGGGGCTCTCAGCACTTCAGAGAGTCCTCAGAAGACCAGACAGCACCCACGGGAGTCCCAGAACATGGGACAAAGAAGATGCAAAGTGCTGTCGTCACAGCACTACACTGGAGGGTCTCACGCCGCTGGGGAACAAATCAGTGTGTCGCAGGATGGAGTGCTGGGGACCTGGGCTACGCTGTGCACGAAGAACTCTTATGAAGTGCACAGAGGCCCAAGAAGCTTCAGAAGACGCAGAGCACAGGGTTACTGTCGCAGCACGGGGGTCAAGCTCTTACCTCCACCAAATTTGGACAGCTGGGTCACTTAGGTCCACCACCTGTGTTCCAGTGAGCACGCTCATCATCAGGAGAGGAGTACCAGAGTACCGCTCGTCGTTGCAGAAGGGTGCCTGCTGAAGTAGGGTAGTGACTCCGTCACTCCACGGGAGATTCCTTTGGTTCCTATGGTGCAGGGTGAAGACAGGCAGTCCTAAGAGCGTGCACACCTTGGAAACTGTTGCAAATGCTGGCTGGAGCTGAAGTTGCAGGTCACAGAAGTTGTCCTAGATACTTTGTTGCATATACAGCGGTTCCCGGAGCAGTCTGCGGTTGATCTGATGATCAGAAGCTGAAGCAGATGATGCAGAGGAGTCCTGGAGGAATCTTGCAAACCGAATCTGAGGAAACACACAGAGGAGAGGCCCTAAATAGCCCTGAGAGGGGGATTGGCTACCTACCCAGGTATGCACCTATCAGGAGGGGTCTCTGATGTCACCTGTTGACACTGGCCACTCCAAGGTCTCCAGAGGGTCCCCACACCTTGGAATCCAAGATGGCTAATGCCAGGGACACTCTGGAGGAGCTCTGGGCACCCCCCTGGGGTGGTGATGGACAGGGGAGTGGTCACTCCCCTTTCCTTTGTCCAGTTTCGCGCCAGAGCAGGGACTGGGGGTCCCTGAACCGGTGTAGACTGGATTATGAAAGGAGGGCACTGTTTGTGCCCTTCAAAGCATTTCCAGAGGCTCTGGGAGGATACCCCTCCCATGCCTGTAACACCTATTTCCAATGAGAAAGGGTGTAACACCCCTCTTGCGAAGGAAATGCTTTGTTCTGCCTTCCTGGGATTGAGCTGCTGGGATTGGCTCCCCAATACCAGATTTGGATTGGGGGTCAATTCCATGTTTTTAGACACCCACATGTCCATATTCGGAGTTACCATTGTGAATCTACATACATGTATTGACATACATGTAGTGCACACTTATAATGGTGTCCCCGCACTCACAGGGTCCGGGGAATTGGCCCTGGACAACGTGGGGGCACCTTTGCTAGAGCAACGGTGCCCTCACACACAGTAACTTTGCACCTAGCCTTCAGTAAATGAAGGTTAGACATATAGGTGACTTATAAGTTACTTAGTGCAGTCAAAAATGGCTGTGAAATAGTGTGTGCACTATTTCACTCAGGCTGCAGTGGCAGTCCTGAAGAAAGGTTTGTCTGACCTCCTTCTGGGCAGCAAAAGAAATGCTGCAGCTTGTAAGGATCTCCTGGAACCCCAATGCCCTCGGTACCTAGGTATCATATAGTAGGGGCTTATTAGGGGGGTCCGGTGTGCCAATCAGAATTGGAATATGGAGTCACTAAACTGTAGTGACTAATTTGGTAAGTAGAGAGAGCATAAGCACTGGAGTTCTGGTTAGCAGAACTTTAGTGACATGGTTAAGCATACTGACAACACACATAGACCACAAACTATGAGCACTGGGGTTCTGGCTAGCAGGATCCCAGTGTGACAGGCAAAACACACTGGCAAATAGGTTTTAAACTATGAGCACTGGGGGTTCTGGCCAGCAGGATCCCAGTGAGACAGTAAAAACACACTGACAAACAGGCCAACATTGGGGGTAACCATGCTAGAAAGAGGATATGTCCTCACAGTTACCTACAAACAAAAGTGCTGTCATCCCTAAACCAAAAGTCTTGCCTAGAGCAAGAGTCCAACTATGACAAAGATGGAGTAATTGCTTAATTTTGGTAGTTTTGCATTACAAGACTCAGGGCATGATTATGGAAATTACTCCGTCGCAATTCAAATTTTGCCCAGACCTAGTTAAAGTCTGTCCTGTTGGCTTTGCCAGAGCTGGGGGAAGTACCAAAAAAATATTACTTTCTGTATAGAATACCTGCAGGAAATAAAGAATTGAATGCGAGAAATTGCACAATTAGTTTACTTTTTGCATGTTAAGTAGTTCTTTCTGTATTCCAGTGGATGCACTTTTTGGAAGGAAGAATGATACACCAATTACCCAATATAATTAGGTGAGAGAGCCACAGTTCTCTAAATGGAGCAACCTCTATATATACCTAAAATAACTGGTAACAGGTTGTCCCGGAGTCTGCTTGTATGTCAAGTCAAACCTAAAAAGGGATGTTTTGGATGCTCATATCTGATTTGTTGTGGTTTGGGATTTCTATTTATGACCTTCATCTATAAAGTTTGCGTGTGTCTTGCATTTTACGTGTGGTATAAGCTATTAGATCATCAATTATTTGCACAGCAAAGAACCATTCTGCTGATGACTAGTAGCCTTCCTGCAACCAAGACCTCTTCATCACAAGCCCACCCAAGAAACATTCTAACTTCCTTTTTTTAAAACAAAATTTAATCAGTTCATGTAACGTGCATATATGGTCCTGGTTTCCATTTTATTGTTGCTGCTAGTTCTTGTAAGAAAGAAAAATAGCCACCATTCCTGCAAAATACTAATAACACCTAGCCTTAACTCCTCATCATATCTCTTTAGCTTGCTTTTTTGCATGTTTATCTCTCCTCAGTTTATTTGTCAGCATTTTCCTTTCTTTTGCTTCCTCCTTTTTTCTACTTTTGTGTATTTTCTCTCATGCTGTGGACAAAGATGGGTAAAAAAAAAATCAGTCACAGTCCCCAAAAAGGAATGCTGATGATCACCACCTGCGACCACTGACACCAGTAAGCACTGCACATTTCGATTCTTTGCCCTAGAAGTTAAGGGCCAGATGTATCAAGCTCCCGGTTTGCATTTCTTAAATACAAATTTTTAAGAAATCGCTATATAAGAAATGCAAAATGGGATGTATCAAAACTGCGAGTCGGTAATAGCGATTTCTTAAAATTCGCAAAAGCAATTTGCGAGTTGCACATACCGGATCGCAAAAAAATAGCAAATTGGTATTTGAAAATCGCAAATTGCAAAAACGGCAAACGGGAACAGGCTGATGACACCACAACAAGGAAGTGACTCAGCCCATGCTGTTTCCAGGAGCCACAGGAGCAGGCAGAGAAACACAGCCCAGCACCAGGGAGGCAGCCCTGAGAGCAACGCAGGACCAAACAGCAACATGGTCACTGATGGGAATGTGAAGGAGAAAGGTGACAGGAAGCACTAGCTCAAATTCAGTAAGCAGGAATTGGAGATGCTCACTGAGTAGGTGGTCAGGAACCATGACAAACTCTTTGGGAAGAACTCACTCCAGGTACCTGAAAGTGAGAAGAGGAAACTGTGGTCAGACATCCAGACCAAAATATGTGCAGTGGGTGTTGCGCAGCACACCGTGGAGGAGATATGCAAGCTGTGGTACGACTTGCATTCCCGTCCCAAAGAGACGGTGGCCAGCAGGCTAAAGGAGGCAAGAAACACCAGAGGAGGAACACCTACCCAGACACCATCCACACCAATGGAAGACATGATGGAATCCACACTGCTTCCTGAAGCACCTCAGGGACACCCAGCACCACCAAAGGTAAGAGCAGCAATGATGTGTATTCCCCATATGGGCATGTACAAATGCCCCCTAGAAAAAAGCTATTAGCTCGATGCAGTGTGATAAATAGTCCATGCCACATCTTACATACAACGCAACAATGCCTTATGGGAGTGGTAGTCCACACCCCTAAAGTGCAACTACCACATAAATAGCATGATAGTATTCAAACAAAGAGAAACAACATAAATGACTCTTAGTGATAAAATGTTAGTGTACATTTAATACAATTATGCAACTATTTGTGCAATATTTAAAAATGACATGCTGCACATTGTCGTTGTAGATGTCCCGGGTCCTGACGCTGCAGAAGGTGGAAATGCAGGGGGTAGTGAAACACAGCCACAGTCCGTCTCAAACACCAGTGAGTCCTTCATTATTGCACCAACTAGACGCAGTTCAAGAGTGTTACCTCTCCCAGAGTATAACCAGGACTCAGACGAAATGCCGGATGAAGTTCCCACACCACCCCCAAAGGCTAGAAGCACACACAGACAGCAGTCCCTCGCCCCCAGCGTCAGTCCACTCTGCTCAGGAGGCGTCACAATGCAGGCAGATAGTGCACTGATGCAGGAGAGGGCCCATCACTTTTTGACGGCCTTGAAGCTGCCATCTGGAAAGCTTAGCACCTGCAATGTAAACACATGAGGTCAATGCACAGGCAGTTGGTGTCTTACAATGTGTTCTACTTTCCTTCTTATCTCGTAATCAGAGCTTACAGAACATATCAAGAACGCACTTCTGAGTTCAAAGCAGACCTTTATTGTTGTTAATTCTTCCCCACCCACAAGTTCGTGAGAGACGAATTAATAGATTTCAAGCACAAAAGTAGTCACAGCATTAAAACAAAATATATCTCAATTGCAATGTACACAGCAGGTTATATTTATAAGATATTGAATGCAAAGCAAAACAAATACTTCACCGTGTGGTGTGAGAAACTATTTACAGCTTCATCTTTCTGGGGTCTGCAAGTTGATGACTCCGGTCAACTGCGAGAAAGAGATTATCTACCCACACGGGAGACTGGAAACTGCCACCAAGTTCCAGCCTGAAGTCAGGCAGATTCTAATCTAATTCTCTGAAGCCCGAGTCATCCATTACAAAAGCGTGCCCCCTCCTCTCAGACTCGGGAAAACTATGCAAGCCTTTGGAGACTGGCCAGATCTCCTAGAGTGCTCCTCTTCCGAAGCTTGAGCAGAAAGGTAAACACCAAATGTACTCTCTCTTATCAGGTCTAGTCTAGTGTGAGAAGAAAACAGCTTGGTTCATCTTGTGGAAAAACATAGCTTGGAAAAATACAGCTTGTATTCTCAACTGCAATGTCTAACTCCACGTTAAAGGCAATAGGCAGCTAACCTAAATATCAAATGCAATGTCAAATGTCATGTCAAAGCTAATAGGCAGCTAAGCTGAATACAAAATGCAATGTCTAATATCATGTCAAAGCCAATAGGCAGCTGAGCTGAATACAAAATGTCATGTCTAATATCATGTCAAAGCCAATAGGCAGCTGAGCTGAATACAAAATGCAATGTCTAATATCATGTCAAAGCCAATAGGCAGCTAAACTGAAAACAGCATGTCAAAGCCAATAGGCAGAATACAGAATGTAATGGCTAATACAATGTCAAAGCCAATAGGCGGCTAAACTGGATACAGCATGTCAAAGCCAATAGGCAGAATACAGAATGTAATGGCTAATGCAATGTCAAAGCCAATAGGTGGCTAAACTGGATACCGAAAGTAATGGCTAATGCCCTTTCAAAGCCAATAGGCGGCTAGGCTGAACAAAACATATAGGGGGTCATTCTGACCCTGGCGGCCGGTGACCGCCAGGGTCACCGACCACGGGAGCACCGCCAACAGGCTGGCGGTGCTCCCGAGGGCATTCTGACCGCGGCGGTTCAGCCGCGGTCAGAAAGGGTAAACCGGCGGTCTCCCGCCGGTTTACCGCTGCCCCATTGAATCCTCCATGGCGGCGGAGCGCGCTCCGCCGCCATGGGGATTCAGACACCCCCTACCGCCATCCTGTTCATGGCGGGAAACCCGCCATGAACAGGATGGCGGTAGGGGGTGCCGCGGGGCCCCTGGGGGCCCCTGCAGTGCCCATGCCAATGGCATGGGCACTGCAGAGGCCCCCGTAAGAGGGCCCCGCAAAGTATTTCAGTGTCTGCTTTGCAGACACTGAAATACGCGACGGGTGCAACTGCACCCGTCGCACCCCTGCAACTACGCCGGCTCAATTCTGAGCCGGCGTCCTCGTTGCAGGGGCATTTCTGCTGGGCCGGCGGGCGCTCTTTTGGAGAGCGCCCGCTGGCCCAGCGGAAATGTCTGAATGGCCGCCGCGGTCTTTTTACCGCGGTGCGGTCATTCGGCGGCGGAACCTTGGCGGACGGCCTCCGCCGTCCACCAAGGTCTGAATCACCCCCATAGTGTGCTACTGGTGAACATTGAGCAACTAATATGCGCAGTGGTGAAACACAAAGTCATTGGTCAAACATAATCAATATCATCACACAATGACAACATGGGAGTACTGCACAAGCAGTTAGAGTCTCTTAATGAAAACATGTGCAAGCTGCAGGAGGGACAGAAAACAGCAGCAGAAAACACAAAGCAGATGACAAACACCATTAGGGAACTCTGCACTGTGATTCAGCAGGAGCGTGTCAGCCACTATGGGGGTCATTCCAACTCTGGCGGGCGGCGGAGGCAGCCCGCCAAAGTTCCCCTGTCGAAAGACCGCTCCGCGGTCAAAAGACCGCGGGGGTCATTTCGACTTTCCCGCTGGGCCGGCGGGCGACCGCCTAAAGGGCGCCCGCGGGCCTAGCGGGAAAGACCCTGCAACAAAGAAGCCGGCTCCGAATGGAGCCGGCAGAGTTGCAGGGGTGCGACGGGTGCATTGGCACCCGTCGCGATTTTCACTGTCTGCAAAGCAGACAGTGAAAATCTTTATGGGGCCCTGTTAGGGGGCCCCTGCACTGCCCATTGCAGTGGCATGGGCAGTGCAGGGGCCCCCAGGGGCCCCATGACACCCGTTCCCGCCATCCTGTTTCTGGCGGTGAAAACCTCCAGAAACAGGCTGGCGGGAAGGGGGTCTGAGGATTCCCTGGGCCAGGGGAAAACCGGCGGAAACCGCCGGTTCCCCTTTTCTGACCGCGGCTTTACCGCTGCGGTCAGAATGGCCCTGGAAGCACCTCCAGCCTGTTGGCGGTGCTTCCGTGGTCCCCGGCCCTGGCGGTCATGGACCGCCAGGGTCGGAATGACCCCCTATATGTGCCATCACCAATTGATGGGCAAGTTGGATGGGTTCTGCAGATTGGTCAATCAGCTCGCTACCTCAACTGCCTTGATATCACGACGTGCTGTGGGCATACAAGTGGAGTTGGCACATTGCAGTCGGGACGTTGCACAGGGATTGGTGCAAACCACCAATGTTTTGGATACAATGCAGACAGCACGGAGTGCTACAAACAGCGAACTGGGTGGTTGGGAAGGTGAGGAGCTCTCTAGCCTCAGCATTCTCACAGCCCCTGTGATGGATCCTAGACGTCGCAGTACCGGACACATTACTGTCTTTGAACCTGCTAAAAGAGGTGCCACCGAGGCCACTAAGCACTCAAGTGGAGTGCGTGGACGTAGGAAGTTATGATGAGGGGTATAGGGGGCTAGCTTAACATGTAGCAAAACTATTATACTATGATGCTAATAGTGTGACACTGTTACTCACACCTGTTTGCGTCTAGTGCATAGCTATGTCCTATTCACACATATGTTACCTAAAGTCAAGGCAATAAAGATGCTACCTACAGCAATAGATATAATAGACGTAGTATTGTCATTACTTACATCAGAAATGGTTGCGCATGATGTCAGCACGTCTTTGTCTGCCCTCTGCTGCACTGCTTCTGTCTAGTGAGTGAAGGGGTGGTAAGGGATCATCATCCCCATCGGAGTTTGGCTCAGTGGGTTCCACAGGTATGCCCCTCATTGTAGCAATGTTGTGCAATATAGCACATGTAGCCACGATTTTGCAGGTTGTTTCAGGGCTGTATTGTAGTGCACCACCACTCTTGTGGAAGCATCTGAAGCGGCTCTTCAGCAGTCTGAAGGTCCTCTCCACAACACCGGGTTGTCCTGTGAGCAGCATTAAATCTCCTTTCGGCTGGCGTTGCGGGACTCAGGTAGGATGTCAGTATGAAGGACCACATAGCGTAGGCACTGTCTCCTGGAATGACATGTGAGAATAATGAGTACTTGTTATACATTACGTCTTATTTACATCAATGCAACATTGTCAACTATTACATTACCCAGTAGATATCCTTCACCAAACTCCCCAGCTAGTAGCCTTGTGTAAATTCCACTGTGGTGAAAGATGTAGGAGTCATGTGTGCTATCTGGATATCTGGCCACGAGATTGGTTATGATGTTGGAGGAATTGCTAATTACTTGTATGTTCATGGAATGTGAATTTTTACGGTTCCAATAAACATACTTTGTGGCCGATGCCAGACAGATAGCTACATGTGTGCCATCGATGGTGCCTATTACATGTGGGAATTGGGCAATCTGGTAGAAATCAAATTTTGTCTGTAGAAATTCCTGTGGGGTGCTGGGGAATCTTATGTGCTGTTGAATTTTGCTCAGCATGGCATTGAGAAATGCATTGAAAAATCATGAGAGGGCATTCTGAGACCCCTCCAGCTGCTGCTATAACCCCTTGATAGCTGTCTGAGGTTAATAGGTGCAGGGAGCATAATACCCGCACCTGGGTGGGTATACTATTGGTCCTGTGTGTTGTGCGCTGCAATATGGGTTGTCAATCAGCTATCAGGTCAAGTATCATGGCTGAGCTTAACGTGTACTTCTCATATATCTCCTCCTCTGTCTGGTCAAAAAGGGTCATGCGCACTCTGAAAATGCACTCCTGTCTCCTCCTCCCTCTCCACAAACCTGCCAGATTCCTCATCCTCCTCGCCATGACGTAGAGTGCGGCCATTGTGGAAAAGGGGCTGAGTCATTCTGGGTTTCTTTACATAGGTTATTTGTGAATTTTTGATGCATAGCATTGCGAGACAAATTTGCGTGTCGCAATCTGGGTTTCGCAAATAGTGACATGATTTTGCAGATCGCTATCTGAGAATCGCAAATCTAGGTCACAATTTGCGTTATGCAGATAGCAATTTGCTAAATCATGCCGTTATTTGCGATACCTAGATTGCGACACGCAAATTAATGTCGCAGTTGCATGGAATCACAATTTTAGCGATTCCTTATATTTGCACTGCAAATGCCTTTCATACATTCTGAAAGGCATTTTTGCATTTGCAAACAGCTGAAATTTGCGATTTGCACCATTTGCGAATGGAAAAGAGTTTGGTACATCTGGCCCTAAATCTTAGGAAACAAATTAAAATTCTCAATTATGAGGCTTCTTCCTGGGTCCTGAACAGGAAGCAATTGCTGGGCTGCATCTGTGGTGGCGGCTACTTTTCCATTTATGCCCTAGAGCCACAGGTGCTGTTGCACACTGGTTAGATGGTTGGTTTGGTCTATGACTACTGGACTGTCCAAGGATGACAGGGCTAAGTAGTAGAGAAGTTTTCAAGGGTTGGTGGAGGATTTGGTACTTTGGTACAGGATGGCATAGTGACTGCACTCTTCAAACTCCAAGTCCAGCCTGGTGTTGCCTTATAGTGTCCGACTCTATACTTGATAACTGCAATATCTGTATTCAACTTTATTTGGTTTAGTTACAATGAGTGCAGATGTGCTTACTAGAGTTATTAAGGTATAAATGTTATAGAAATCTACAAGAATCTTTTCCACTTTTGACAGGTTTTGAGTAATCAGATGTTAAAAGAAATGCAAGATGAGCTTAGTCGGTTCATTAAAAAGAGGTGATTTTGAGGAATGAAACACATGTTTTGAACTACTTGTTTAAAGAGATAATGGTTCACTAAGTGTTGAAGATGCAATGAAAGGTTTTCATCAAATTTAATTTGCTGTGAAGGCCAGGAAAGTGGCTCTGGAGCCTACTATAGGGCGTCTAAAGAGCTCTTAGGGTTGCTGAATAAAATTGAAGTGGGGAGCTCTTCATACTTGGGCCTTAAACTGAGAGTCTGAGGTTCAGCAGACATTCATGGATGTCTGATATTCTAATAGGTCAGCATTCAAAGGAAGCAACAGGGTAAGTATGTTTGACATATATTTATGGTAAACTGGAAACAGCGCTACCACCGTCCACTCAGCAGCTTTCTCCTAGCAATCTCTGGAACTTTTCTCTGAATCTATGTTTCCACATAATTGTCAGTCACACAGCTGACTTGCCCCACCTGAGATCATATTCAACACACGGACATCAAATTACACCGATGTCTTTATAACTAGAAATTAACACAACACTGGCGTTTCATAATCATAGTACAATCAAGATACATTTTTGTTCGAACAGTTGAACCATAACTCAATTACTCTAATTTCCAGGCATTACACTTCTTCCTTCACAAGCCTTGCCTGAAATTCTTTCTTACCTCTTCATCATTCAAAAGTACAGTGAAGTTCTTCTCTGTCTACAGAAACAACTAATTCTCTAAAAAGCAATGCTGAATCCTGATTCAGCATGTTTCCATCCTGAGACCTCTTGGTTGTACTTATCTCTTACGTCCTCCACATGAACCGGCTTGAGCAATTTGGACTTCTGCACACAATCTTCAGTCACATTCACCCTAAACTACCTGAATATTTTCCTGCATTTCCAAAAAAGCAAAACTCACTTTGCCTCACTATCCATCTTGATTAAATGCTTGACCATTGCCTGCCACACAATACCTTCTTGTCTATCTTCCTCGTCTCAGTATTTATATCATGAGCTTTAGCCTCCCAGAAACTCTGAAGTCCAAAAAGTTAGCACACTGGTTAATCATCACTCCAACATGGCTGACTTCCCGCTCCCCCTCACTGTGCATTAAGATCACATCCTGTTTTTTAGTTTCTGGATCATGAAACTTTGAGTCAAGTACTGGAAGAGCCAGGTAAAGATGATACAGGTTGCGGTAGCGGCTGCTTTTTAGGAAAGGGAACTAGGTTCTTCCCCTAAAAAGCTTCGTCTTGAGCCTGTGACCCCTGCAGATTGTGAGGCAGAGGAGGAAGAATTTAAGGGGCAATATGTGCAGGGTCAGGAATTGAAAGGAGTCCTGCAGCATAGCAGGCACAACTTGGAATTCCCTGAGTTGGTTATGCAGGAGGATAGTGAGGATTTTTTCACCCATTATCAGCAGAAGGAACCTGAGTCCCTGCTGCTCCACTCTTCTGTTAAAAGGGTGATGGAAAATGAATGGAAGGAGGTGGACAAGCATGCTTTTCCTAGATTATTGGCAAAGAGGTATCTGTTGCAGGGCATTGCAGAGCTATTTTCAGAATCCATCAAGGTGGATTCTTTGATGGCAGGTCTGGTGTCCCAGGGGGCTGTTATTTCTGAAGACACTGCCCTCACAGATCCAGTGGATAGGAGGGTTGATGTCGCGGTTAAATGTTCCTTTGCTGTTAGGGTGACTGCTTATTCCTCCTATGCCATTCACTCCTTATGAAGGACTTCAGACTCTGGCAGAATTAATGGATCAGGGGAAGATGTTACTCCTACTTTGGCTCGTATGGAGCAGCAGGTGCATCTGTTGTCAGATATTTGCTTTGATTTCCTGGGGGTCGGCAGCATCCTTAGCTGGTTCTTCCATTGCGATCCAACAACAGTTGTGGTCACCTTCTTGGAAAGCAGATGCTGCACAGAAGGTGTTATTGATGGAAATTTCCCTTTTTGGGGTTAATCTCTGTGGACCCCTTTGGAGGAAATGATCCAAAAAGTTGGCGGTAGACCTCAAGCTGAAGGCCCCAGAAAAAGTGGGTAAACAGACATTTTTTCACTCATAAAAGGGCGTTCGGGACATCCAGGCAGGGTAAAGTCCAAGAGCCCCTTTGTGGTAGAGGGTATGGCCAGGGTGCCCCTTACACTGACAAATCGGCAGCCGCCTCTCAGCCTTCCTCCAAGCCCTGACTATATGATTGATATTCATGCCTGATGAAGAGACGACTGGCTTGGTTCTCCAAGATTTGGGAGGAGACAGTGTTGGATCAGTGGGTCCTTCAAGTTATGAAGGAAGGTTTCCGGTCTGGGTTCCCATCTTTCCCACCAGATGTATTTCAGCCTACCCCTTGTCCAAGAGACGGAATAAAAAAGCAAACTTTGCAAGATGGAGTTTAAATACTTCTGGAAAAAGCACTCAAGCAAGCAAGGCCTGTGATCAATCTAAAATGGTTGAATCAGTTCATCCCACATCTGAAGTTCAATATGATGGCACTGCAGAAAAGTCTTCCCTTCATCAATCAGGGGGATTTTCTGGCATCCTTAGACTTCCAGAATGCTTACCTTAATGTCACTGTCTACCCACAGTAACAACGGTTTCTCTGGTTTTCTGTAAGGAACAGCATTATCAGTTCAGGGTATTACCCTTTGGTTTGAGTTCTTCCCCTAGGGTTTTCACTAAAGTGCCTCCCCCCCTTATTGGTGTCATGCATATGAGGGTGATTAAGGTGTTTCCATATCTTGATGATATGATGATATTTGCCTCTTCTTTCTCCAAGACGGAGCTTCAGGTCCAGGAGATGTGCAGTGTGTTGCAAGTTCACGGACTCTTGATCAATCACAGAAAATCAAGTCTCACTCCAGCACAGGACCTAACTTTCATCAGGCCACATTTCCAGACATTGGTTTGGTGGAAGGGTGTTTCTACCTGTGGACAGGAAACAAACTTCGGTGGCAGAAGTCCAAGGTTTACTGGTGCAGCACTGCCCCCCTGTGAAACAGTGCTGAGGGTACAGGGCCTGATGTCAGCCTCTCTTATGGTCCTTCCCTAGGCATGTCTGAATATGTACTCCATGATCAATCATTTGCTGTCCCACTGGGTGACGAGCACTTTGGAATATGCCCAGGTGGTTCCCATGACATCAGTTGTGAGGGAGGCTCTGAGCTGGTGGTCAGACAATATGAATCTGTCAAAAGGCCAATTTATTCCAGGTAGTGCCATACAGAGCAGTGGTCACAGATGCCAGCAAGCAGGGTTGGGGTGTGACGCTGGGGGACCTGTCAGCTCAAGGAAGATGGTCAAAAGTTCAGGCGGGTTGTTTTTCAAATTACAGGGAGTTGAAGGCAGTTCAGTTGGGTCTCCTGGATTTTTCCCCTTAACTTTGACGGGTCATCATGTGCAAGTTCCGACAGACAACAAGGTGGTCATGTGGTATGTGAATCACCAGTGGGGTTGCAGGGTTCCCTCCCTCAATCGCCTGAGTCTGGATATTTGCAACAGGGCAGAGAGGGAACTAGAATCTCTGACTGACATCTACTTACCTGGGAAAGAGAATGGGGTGGTAGGTTCCCATCCAAAAGCTCATTGTCTTGGATGATGGAGGTGTTTTGTCTACTGCAGAAGAGGTTTGGGACAACAAGAATAGACCTGTTCACCTTGAAAGACAATGCCAAACTAACACGTTTTTGCACAATTATTCCTTGCCGTGAGGCATGGTAATTGGATGCAATGCTGTTCCAGTGGCCGGAAAGGCTGCTTATTTCGTTTCCAGAATCCCTATGATTCCCAGGATATTGCAGACAATCAGGTAGGACAAGGCTATGGTAGTTCTGGTAGTTCCAGGTTGGCACCAGCGATCTTGGTTTGCCCTTTTATTGGGATTGGCGATTCGGCCACATTGGGAGATTCCATGTCACCCGTACCCCCAATGGGTCCTGGCCTCCTGGTCACAGTCCTTCTCACTCTGCATCTTTAAGCCTGGTTGTTGAGAGGTTAGGGCTGATGGATAGGGACTGTTCTGCAGTAGTGGTGAACTTGATTCAATAGTCTCACCAGCCTTGTACCTTGTAGGCTTATGCTAAGCATTGGGTGCACTTTGTTACATGGTGTGTTGGGTGGTGTTGAAGTAAGCCTCAGCAAGGCCTACTAGTGCAAGGGGTTCACCCTTCTCTGCACAAAGTCCTCAGACCATATAGGAAGAAGTTGGCACAGAAACTGAAATAAAAGACAACGTTTATGAAACCTCATGAGGTGGTACTACAGTTCAAACAGCACCCTTCGGTAATGTTTGAAGTAGCACACTGAACTGAGAGAGCATGGTCCTTTTATACCCACGCAGGGGCTAAAAGGAGGTGGTACAATTATAGAAGCAAGACTTGCATACATGTAAGGTCATGTGGAAATGCACAGTCGACAGGTAGGAGGGGCTAACAGTTTTCAAGGACTAACAGCTGCAGACCTTACTGGGCATGTGCAAAAGTGGGAGATGCTAAATATAACTTGTCACTAGGCAGATTTTCAAGAGTAGTTAACAGAAAGGTAGGACAGAGCACATGGTGAGCACATGGCAGCATGTGGCAGAGAAAATGGCTGCCATGAATACAAAATGGATTCCGCGAAATATTCACAATAGTTACTAAATAAAAGATGTCTTCTGCTAATGCTTAATCTAATCGCTATTAAGTTACAGCAGTGGGGTCTTGACATGGACAATGTTGATCCTGACTTTTGATGGATTTGATGTAGGTCTGTCCTCTTTGACTCTGAGAGAACAGTGGGCAGCACTACTGGCCTTGCTACTCCTCGGTTTGATCCTTTGGAGCAGCTAGTAGCGCAGCTCTTAAAATCCTGTTCTTTGAAGAGACCTAGACCTATTAGCAACAGCCCCTTCATGGGAGTTGCCTTCTGTTTCAAAAGCCTGCAAGGGGAGCCCTTTGAACCTCTAGACTTGGTGAAGATTTCCTCAGCTAGGAGGATTGGTGAACGGGGTGCCTTTTTAAGGTCTGAACCATTTTTGAGAATTTTGGCAGACAGGGTGATTTTGAGGGCTCTCCCTACTTCTTTCCCTAAGGTCTCTTCCTATTTCCACAGGTTGGCAGGGGTGGTCCACCCTGTTTTTCCCCCAATCCTACATCCGATGAAGAGGCTTTGTTACACCTCTTGGATGTTAAAAGGGCATTGTTGATTTACTTGGCTAGGATAAAGTGTTTCAGGAAGGTGGAGAGTCTGTTCATATGCTTTAATCCAGTGAGGAATGGTTTGAAGCCCTCTAATTCCATGCTTAGCTGATGAATCAAGCTGGCATTTCAGTTGGCTTATGAGCCTCGGAGACAGGTGCTTCAGTGTAGGGTGCAGGAAGATCCACTAGGGCCTTGTCCACTTCCTGGGCTGCGTTTGATGGAGTCTCTAAGGAGGAGATTGCCAATTTAGCCATCAGGGCTACTTCTCATCCTTTTATGGAACTCTATTGGTTTGAAATCTGGGCGGTGCCACTGTGTCTTTCGCCATTTCTATACTAACTTCTAGTATGATTTTATGTGCTGTCATACATTATTTTGTGTGCTATTTCTATATTAAAACATCCTGTTTCTGATTCTGGCAGGTTGGCCTTTGTTCTCTTTTGTCAATGCAGCCGATTCTGGCTTGGGTATCAGCTCATGATGTAAATATTGAGGTGAGGAAAACGGATGAGAAGGTAACGCCTTGGTTACTTACCAGTAATCGTCATTACTTCAAGTCCTTGTCATCCCTGCCCCAGTATGCTTCCCCATTCCTCCCTGCCCTTTGGGAACTGACTTCATTGGGTTTTGTGGCATTGGGATGCAGGATGTGATATGGGTCAACTTCCTCTTTAAGCACGCTGACGGGCAAGGGGAAGTCAGCCATGTTGGAGGGATAGAAACTAGTGTGCCAACTTTATTGACTTTGGAGTTTCTGGGAGGCTAAAGCTGATGATGTAGATACTGGGGCGAGGAAGACCATGACTCGGAGTAATAAAGATTACCAGTAAGTAAGCGTGGCAAGGTTCAACAAACAAGGCACCTTCTTTCCCTTCAATACTTATGTATTTAACAGAACCATTTTCACAGAGTTAAAATCTTTGAAAAACAGTTGTGGAACGTGGTCCACATGTGAGCAAGGAGCACCTGGCACAGGAAAGTACAGGCAGGTAGTCTTCTCTTAATCTCTTATCAACCTGCAAGAGTCCACCATTCTGCAAAAAGTATCAAGTTCCCCAAAAGCAGTGGCAACAATCAAGTACATGCAACACAGGTTTAGTATATAAAATCTAAAAGCAGGTAAATTAAAATAAAATAAAAATGTTTTGCAAAGCAATACCCTACCAAGCCGGAGCCCAACTTTCCATGCATCCATGCAAAGTATGTTCCTTTTTAGGTTGAGCCTGGGCACGGCGCATGCGCTGTCTGTTCAAGACATGTTGTGTTCAGTTTGTGAGGTTTTAGCCCACACTTTACTTGTGATTGGTTATATATTTTATATGTAAAGGGCTTGCTTATATGTAGTTGTTTCAGCTGTAATGTCCCTCCTTTTGTTGTGTTGTTTCCACCCATGGAGCATGCCTGCATTTCTTGTATCCTTTCACTTGAGTGTGTTTATGTTTGTTGTACACACTTTTTTTTAAATGGATTTTGTGTGCCATCCTTGGAGCATGCAGAATTGTTTCTGCCTCCCATGGATCACACCAGTATTACTTGTCTTCTCTTTTCAATTGAGTATATGAGTCTATTTATTTCTAATGGATTCTGTCGGCCGTCCAGTGACCATATCTGCATCACTTGTCTTCTTTGCAATTCGGGGTATTTTTGTTTTTTGTGTGCCTTATTTTTTTTTACGAATTTTGGGGGTCATTCTGACCCTGGCGGTAAAATCCGCCAGGGCCAACGACCGCGGGAGCACCGCCAACAGGCTGGCGGTGCTCTCTTGGGCATTCTGACCGCGGCGGTACAGCCGCGGTCAGAAACGGAAAACCGGCGGTGTACCGCCGGTTTTCCGCTGCCCTGGGGAATCCTCCATGGCGGCGCAGCTTGCTGCGCCACCATGGGGATTCCGACCCCCATACCGCCATCCTGTTCCTGGCGGTTTTGGCCGCCAGGAACAGGATGGCGGTATGGGGTGTCGTGGGGCCCCTGGGGGCCCCTGCAGTGCCCATGCCAATGGCATGGGCACTGCAGGGGCCCCCGTAACAGGGCCCCACCATGATTTTCAGTGTCTGCCATGCAGGCACTGAAAATCGCGACGGGTGCACCTGCACCCGTAGCACCCCTTCCACTCCGCCGGCTCCATTCGGAGCCGGCATCCTCATGGAAGGGTGTTTCCCGCTGGGCTGGCGGGCGGCCTTCTGGCGGTCGCCCGCCAGCCCAGCGGGAAACCCAGAATACCCACGGCGGTCTTTTGACCGCGCAGCGGTATTCTGGCGGTTCCAGCCAGGCCGCCGGCTTCCGCCGCCGGCCAGGGTCAGAATGACCCCCTTTATCTTTGTTTTGGCTAGGGGGTGTTATGTTTTTTGTCATATTTGTAATATGGCAAGGGTTGCTGTTTGTTTTGTTGTTATGTTTATGCTATGTGGTGTTGTGTTATATAGTATCAGGTTGTTTTTGTTGTTGCAGAATATTTTATATAGCTAGCTATGGGTGTTTAATTAATTTTTCCGTTTGGTTGGAGTAATGTATATTTTTGGGGCAGAGAGTGTTTGGTAGTGACTTATAGAGACTTGAGGCTTATTTAAAACTATGAACCCTTGTTGGTGCTCCGATATTTATATCGCTAGGCAGGGGTGTTTAATACATTCATCCATGTGGTTGGAGTTATGAGAATATTTTTGGCAGACTGTGTGTGATAGTGATTTAAATATTTCTGAGGTTGATGTAAGATTGTGTACCCTGTTTGTGCTCTGATATTTTATACCACCAGCGTCAGGTGTTTAATGGCTTTATCCGTGCTGTTGAAGCACTACGTATTGTCGCCAAGGGAGTTTAATGCATTTAAACATGTGATTAGAGTTATGGTTTTTTTGGGGAGGCATAGAGTGTGCAGTAGTTATTTAAAGAGACTCGAGGCTGATTTAAAACTATGCATTGTTGTTGTTTGTGCTCCTATATTTCACACCGCCAGCCATGGGGGTTTACTACAATTATCTGTGCAGCTGGAGTTATGTATTTTCTGGGGCAGAGAGTGTCTGGCAGTGATTTAAAGAGACTTGAGTCTGATTTAAAACTATGCACCCTCGCTTTTTGTGCTGTCATATTTCACAGTGCCAGCCATGGGTGTTTAATGCATTTAAAAGTGTGGTTTGAGTTATGTTTTTTTTGGAGCAGCGAGTGTCTGGCTGTGACTTAAACACACCTGATGCTGATTGAAAACTACGCACTGTCGCTTTTTTGTGCTCCAATATTTCACAGTTCCAACCACAGGTGTTTCATGCATTTTTTGTGCAGATGGAGTTATGTTATTTTAGGGCATAGAGTATGTGGTAGTCACTTAAAGAAACTTGAGACTGATTTAAAAATGTGCGCCGTGTTGTTTGTGTTAGCGTGTCTGTCCTCATTCGGTCTTTTATTGTTTAATTTATAAGGGGACGCGTAAGAGTTTCAATAGACCTTTTGACTACACTTAAAGTGATTCCACCATAAGTCCTCAATTCAATGCAATTATAACATCATAATCAATAAACATCATCAAATACTCTTTGGAGCCAGTAACCTTCACACACCATGACCCATTTAGCCACAAATAACCATACCTTTATGTAGCACAAAGGGTTACAAAGTTGCACAATGCATACATTGTGCCACTTTTTAAATTTGCGACTGCGATTTTTGCCTTGTTGGGCCACATTAGCATCAAAGGAAATTATGCTAAGATCACTCAAGGATGTGCTAGGGGCTCTTAAATCTGCCCCCATGTGTTTCCGAGGGGTTATCGTTCATTGATCTTTGTTGAGTATTCTTTTCCATTCCCTTATATCAGGGTAACCAATTCCATTGAATTTTCTGATTTTGGGGGAAAATCCTTGTGTAATGTTAGCCCCATTGGAGTATAATGAGAGTCCCTCTAGCTGTAATCAGATACTGAAGAAAAATCTGGAGACCTTACTGCTGCCTTGCTGTTCAGTTCTGGTCCAGTGCATTGATAACTCACAGGTGAAGTCAGTAACTTGAGAAACACGTAAGCAGGATGACATTGCTTTGTTGAAAAACCTTGCAGAGGACGGAAACAAGGTATCCCCTACAAAACTACAGCAAAGTCAGAGGGAATTTCTTTACTTGGGACACCACATTGAGAAGTGAGTTAGGAGAGTGTCCCAAGAATGTACCTCCACAGTTTTGAGAATGAATGCTCCCATGGCACAGAGAGAGAAGTCAGGATGCTTCTGGAAATGATAGGTTACTGTCGTCGGTGGATTCCCAACTTTTCCCTAGAGGCAAAGCCCTGCAGAGACTTACACACAATGATGTGACTGATCTGCTACCCTAGGACAAAGAATGCATGAGTGACTTCTTAGTGCTCAGAGAAAACCTCTGCCATGCTTCAGCACTGGGAATGCCTGATTGCAAGACTTTTGTTTTGTACTACCTCAAGCATACAGGAAGCATACGATCTGTGTTGACACAGACCTATGGGAAAGCAATACGGCCAATGGGTTACTTCTGTGCTTCACTTGATCCAGTGACTGCAGCACTTCCTGAGTGCCTAAAAACCAAAGCCACTGTTGGTGTTAGCATCCAGCAGTCTGAGGGCATAGTAATGGGCTATTCACTTACTATGATGGCACATTCATTGGAGATCTTACACATGCAAACTCAGCACATGACAAGCAACAGACTCACTAAATATGAGATAAATGATTTTGGGAGCAGAAAATGTTTTTCTTAGGAGGTACAATTTTTTTAACTCTGCTACTCTTTTGCCTCTTCTGGAGAGTGGTTCACTTCACTATGCCTTGTTTGCCTGATTGCCTTGTTGTTACTGAGTGGTGCACAAAGTCAAGATATGACATTTGAGATGGTCCTCTGGAAGAGCCCAATTTTACTTTGTTTGTGGACAGCTCTTGTTGAAGAGATGGGCGAGGGATTTTGAAAGCAGCTTAAGCTGTTTTCCCCATTGAAAGTGTGGTGGAAGCCTCCTATTTGTGCAATGTAACATCCACATAGGGGGCTGAACTAATCATACTTACTAGAGCATCCAGTGGTTCCTATAGTTTGAGTAGTCCACCACATCGGGTAGTTGTCATAGTGGGGTTTCCTGACCTCTTCTGCTTCCTCAATCAGGAATCTGAAATGTACCATTGACTTGCTTGAAGCACTGCAGCAATAGCAGTTGTGAAATGTGTAGCGCCCAAGAGTGGGGTGGGATTGTGTTCCTGCCAGAAAACGCTATGCAGGAGAAATGGCTAGGTATTGCACTTTTGAGCCCTGTACATTTAGCCAGAATGGGCAATGAGAAACTGACAATGACACTGTTTCTAACATTACTAAATTCTGTAAATACATATCTGAAGTTGGGAGAGTTACAGAATGAAATGCCAGAAACTGAGAAAGAAAAGTGAGTGAGCACTGGCGGGTAGAGCATCAGAATGAGATTTCGGTTTCATGGGTTGGATTACCTGTTTTACCTGATGCTATTCTGTCCCCAGTGGCCAGGGATTTCCATGGCTCTACCCATGAAGGAAGAGACACCATGGCTCTAACTCTGTAATTACTGGTATGATTCCGATTTCCATGCCATCGCTGAGAATTTGTCTCATAGGTGCATTACTAGCCAGTAGCTAAATGCCGGCAAAAGAACAGTTGTGACCATGAGTCACATAGAGAAGTCCAATTGGCCCTTTCATCACATGCAGTTAGGCTTTATAGAGATGTCCATCTACAATGGACTTCAGTACATTTTTGTATTAGTTTGCCTCTTCTGATGTTGGGTTGAAGAGTACTCATCCAGGAACTGTGATAGCATCATAGTTGAGAAATTATTATTGATTCAACTAGTCTACCTTAGGTTTTTTTTTTTTAGAGTAAGATCCAGGATGCATTTCAAGGATAAGGTAATAAAACTTTTGTGTGTAACTTTAAAGATTGACCAAAGATTCTACTGCAGTTAATGACCAGAAGCATCCGGCATTGTAAAGCAAATCAATGGTGCCCTGAAGTCCAAAATGGGCAAGGTGTGCTCCTCTACCTCTTTAAAATGCCAAATGCTCGTCCTCTTGTTCGTATGAACTTTCAAAGCACTACCAATCGAAAGTCTGCACTCCCCCACCCCACCTCTCAACATCCTGATATGGAGACCCATGAGAATTTCATCAGTGCCTTCAGCTTCGCTTGTGGAACATAACTGATGATATGGTTCTTGACTACTGCAAAGGATGAGGTGATGTGGTGGTTTCTGTTTTTTATCAGTTGACTTGGTGACCACATCTTCGAGACAAGAGTTGCATCATGACCTAAGTGCAGGCAGCTGCGTCCAGGTGTAGGAACACATCAGGAAAATGTGCCTTGATCCCCGTTGGAGAGGACCCTTTAAAGTCATCCTTGTGAGGAAAACTGTTGTTAAGTGTGGCGGATTACTGACTGGATCCATGCATTCCTTGCCAAGAGAGTGAGACAAGTGGGTGAACAAGTGGTGACAACAGCTGCCAATTTCGAAGAGTCAAACTCAAGCTCAGAACAGATGTTTAGAGGGAGGAGACGATTGAACACAAGACTCCCAAAATCAGACTGTAGCAATTCAACAGAGAATAACAACAAGAATCAGTGAAGCAGCTGAGATTGACAGTGTGCATCAGTAAGAAGACATTGCAAACACTTCAGATGGCAAAGTGCAGGGGGAAGAGAAGTGGCCAAAAAGTGGAGCGAGACTGAGAAAAGTCTTGACTGAAGAACACATTCCAGAGGGGATTGAGGAAGAACCAAAGCCAACAGAACAGCTTGCTAGTGATAAGGAACCACTAGAAGTCCTTAGACCTAAGAGGAAAAAGGTACCAAATCAAAGATATTCAACACCGGAATGGGCTTCCTTTGTCAAACGCAATTCTGATCTGAGGAGTTATGAAACTGAAACACATGCAAGTGCTTTTGAAAAGTCCCTATGACCAATACTACAGAGCTAAAGATTGAATAATTTGAGTGATGAACTCAGTGGCATACATCCTTATGTTTGAAAATTCCTGTTTTGTTGTGACTCCATAATCAGCTGATATCCTGTTTGTGTTTGAGTGCAGTGCCACTTCTTTTCGGCCTACATATCCAAAATATTCCAGCCTACCCTGTCTCATAACATTCGATTTTACTGCCTTGATAAAACATTAGCGAAGAGTCCATGGAACGCTCAAAAGAAAAATGTGAGCTTCTCCCTACTGTGCTTAAATTACATACAGTTATATGGCCTGCAGTCACCATTCAGTAGATTTGCTAATGTCTGTTTGCTGTTAGTTTGACGGTATGTTTATGGAAGGACTACTCATGAATAGTGTCTTTTAAGCTAAGAAAATACACCATGGGAGACCCAAGATCTGTTGATGCAGTGTCATGATGACCGCGGAACCAACTGAGGCAACTAAGACCATTCCCAGTAACTGAAGAATGCTTTTTCTTATGAACCAGAGAGCCTTTAGAATTGAAGTACCTCTTCCCATATGCTTAAACCAGCTCCCCTTTTAATTTGGTGGCATTGGATTTTCTGCTTCAAATTTGTCCTATGTGACTACTGTGGGACAGAAGTAAAAAGTAGCCATCTTTGTTACAGTTGTGGATCCAGTGCCTGCAATGCCACCTGAGTCAAGCTACCCTGGCTGATGAGGGGTGATAGCCCAAAACCGGACCCAGGATGCTTGTTTCTGATCCACAGAGGACCTGGCCTGGCAGTTCAGTCTGGACTGTTCCCATAGGGAGCAGGGTCAAAATTGATTTGCAAATAGCTGGGTCCAAACTGGAATGACATGGCAAGCAAAACAACTGATGGATTAATCCGGGGTCTGTGACTTGGGATGAATGTTTGATTTGTTCCACATTATGTCCATCATCTATTCGTTTTGCACTTGTCGCCCCAAGTTGTCATCTTTGTTACAGTTGTGCAACATTCTCTCCACAGAACCTAGGTCTAAAACACTACAGGTTTTCTCCAAACTTCATGACGCTGATCCCCATTGAACCCACTCTCTGAAATGTCAACTGAATTCAAGATCTCTGTTCATCCACAAGTAAGAGCAGCAGGACTTCCTCATTTCTGAAAAGCCAGGTATTTTTTGCTTACTTAAAATATTGCTCACTTCAAAATCTCTAATAAATAAAGTTTTATAAGAACATTTCTTCTTGCTTAGGGGACAAATTGTTATGAGTTACAAAATGGCTGCAGAGATCCTAATACTAGTGACAGAATGAGAGAGAAAATAGACCAAAGCCCCATTAGTGAATCATATAGCTAAAAATGGGGCCCATGTTTGCAATTCAGGGCAGTTTTGAACTTGTAAGGACGTTCTGAATAAGCGTTTTGGGAGGGATGAGAGACTGCATGCATTTGTGATTACTGCTGTTAGTGATTGTGGCAGTATTAGGGGAATCAACAGTAAAACCAGCCCACCAGACCATAAAAAGACCCACAAGCGAAAAGGTCCACGTACCGCCCTTTCAGGCAAGCCCTTCTGGCACTGCCAGATTTCCCATTAATTCAGTCCAACCCTGTAAAAAGCACTAAGCTCACTATGACTTAAGGCTAAGGATTTCTTGGCAATGTAGAAACAGGGAATTAGGAAATAAATAGTTATATGCGTTTTTACACCTAGGAATTCTGAGTAAACAATTTTATGGATCTGCAGCTTTGATAATTTTCCATCAAACTTCACCATTTGAATTTAGAGATTACAAGTGTCATGTCTGATGAGAATGAACACAAAGACTGATTCAGCTGGTACCAGGTGAATAATATTTTATACAGACAAAAAAGCTCATTTTTAATGGTTTGTAGCCACACGGTAACGTAATGGGTCCATCCTCTGAAGAGAAATGTCTAGGCCTTGAGAAAATTCCTGTTGCACCTGCATAATCCTAGGTAATTATAGTAATTGAGCATTACGCTTCTTACTCGAAATTCCTGAGATTTTGAAGGAAGAGCCAATATCGCAGAACAGGAGGTTGAAGCCACTGCACAGACTGGGTGACCTGCTCGTGTTTGGAAGAAGTAATGCAGGCTCCCTCTGCACAGTGTCACATGTTTTTTGACCGTCAGTTGTCGGAGGCTTTTCTGATTGGCTCAAAGAAAGCTAGCTCACATTGGCTGCAGCTGTTTCTAGCTCCAGGGAGGAAGACTCTGATTGGTTAAACCATGTACAGCCATGATTGCTGTCCTGGAGTGGGGGTAGGTTTCAAACTGGCACTCTTTAAGGAAAAACAAAGACCTGAATACAACATTACAACATTTTGAAAGCTGCATCAGCATAGGTTTCAGAGAAAAGGTGGGTACACAGGGGTTCAGTGATCTAAGGGGGATTAAAAGGATTACCCTATTGAGACAGGGGTGTTTAGGGTGCCCAGACCATCAAAGGAGTTGGCTAGTAGTGTAAGGTCAAGTAAGGGGTTACTTCATGGGGAAAGGTTGTGGAGAGACCTCATTTTTCTGTAATAGTTGTCACCCTAAATCCGGTGCATAGCAGTGGCTGTTGGTGGGATATTTAAATGGAGGTGCACAAAAGGCAAAACAAACATTATATATAAAAATAAGTTACACTTATCTTTCATATCTTTCATTGCCGGCCACACGTCCCTGATGTTTAGCAGCACATCCTCGGTGTTGTGTTGCTTGCTCCGGACTCCAGTCCGAGCGCAAGGTCTCACAGACAACAGCTTTTTCCAATCCAGATGCTGCTCTCTTGCTGTTAAGCTGCATGAGTGAAGTGTCTGGATTGGCTGGAGCGGGCTGCCTCAATGCTCTGAAAAGCACTGGTGGCCTCTGTATGACAGCTGTACTGGAGTAGTTTGAATTGCGCATGTCAGTTTGGTCATAGTACGGTAGCCAGCCAAACCAACATGCACACTTCAAACTGAAGTGACCACTCCTCACTGCTGCCAATCAGCAGCAGTGACACACTGGCCCTGCCCTCACAGTCTGTTTGTTGATAAAGAGTAAAAAATTAAATAACAATAAAATAATTTTGTTGCTATTTGATTTTCACACTTTCTGTGCAGCAGTGTGGGGGTGCAATGCTCCTCCGTTCCTATGGCGGAACCGCAGCTGGTTAGTTAGCAATATTCCAGAAGGTTCAGTGTCACAAGGGCCCAGGGAAGGAAGAGCTCACTGCACTCTGACTGCTTCTTTGCTTTTTTTATTACTGAAGCAGGGTTATTCGTAGAAGTTTTGTGTTACAAAACCAGGGATTTAGCCTCAATATCCATCCTTACAGCTCAGCCCCTGAGTCACAGGCTATGGGCTGCACTGAACACCAGGCTCACTCAGCTTTAGACTCTATGCATACCTCCCAAAGTTTGTACCTCCAGGTGTGGTGAGATTTAGAGGGATTCTGGTAGATAGAAGCAGGGTTGGGAGCACACTGCCTAACATCCCAGCAGAGTTCGCCGTTCTGTGTTATGGTAAATGTGATACACAATTAGCGCTTACTTCAGATTTGTCTGTAGTTTTTGACCAAGGTTGGTGCAGGTAGTGCAGTATATATCAAGATGCATATGCATGGTCCTGGATTTTGTCCTTCATCCGTAGATGGCAGTGAAATGTAATGTTGGGTTGCTGGAAAAGCTTCCTAAATCTTCACAGGTCACAGTGCCACTCACAAGCACACAGGTGCATCTCCACAGCTCATCAGCTTCCTGGCTCAGGTGAGCCTTATAAACAGAATGGGGGGTCAGGGCACATTGCCTCACAAACCTTCACAGGGACCCTCAGTTGTAAAGACTTTGGCAGCATTTCCAGCAACCTCAGATAAAAGTTTGCTTCTCTCTACAGATGAAGGAAGAACTCCAGAAACATATGCACGTGTCTAGAGACATACAACATTATCTGCACCAACATTGGAAAAAAACTACAGTTATTATTGAAATGAGTGCTAATTTTGTACCACATTTACCATAATGCACTGGGGGAACTGTGCTGGGATGGGAGACAGTCTGCCCCCAAACCTTTCACTTTCTCGAACTGCACACCCTTCGTATACCAAGACCTTATTTAATTGAATTCTTGCCAAATATCACTATTTTGATTTTGTTTAAGTTGATCTTAATTGCATTGTTATTACAGTATTGTGCCAGGGCTTTGAGAAAACTCTGTAAGCCTACTTCAGTGCGAGCTAGGATAACCATGTCATCTGGTTATTGGAGTATTTGAAGCTCCCGATTGACCAACCATGGTGGGCGTGATCTGGGGCTGATCAGGTTGCTTTCCAAATCTACCACAAAGAGGTTAAATTACAGGGATGCTAAGATATATCCTAACTTAAGACCTTTATCTATGGGGATTTTCTCTGAAGTGGACCAGTTTGGTGTCAGTTTGATTTTCAACCCAAATCCCACGGGACAGAAAGTCAATTGCTTTCAGTAGTCGAGGACCAATTCCCCAGCTGTGTAATTTGCCCACAGCCTGCCCCTTGGAGCATTGTTGAAGCTGTTAATGAAATCAATAAATGCTGTGTACAGTAACCATGCTTTTGGGCAAACAGCATCCTAAGTTAAACAGGACAAGGTGAGCAAATTGTCCTCATTGTGGCAGTTTCTTTGGAACCATAGGATCAATTATTATTCATAGGCCCACGCTTCTAATTCCTAATTCAGAAGTTGTGCATAACATTTCCCCTGTACATCCATTAACACTATCATTTCATAGCTACTCTGATTGTTGGCACTCCTTGTTATGAATTGGAACCAATCTTGAGTGACTGACTATGCACAAAACTTGCATCTTCCCAGCCATTGAGTGATTGTCTGTTGATAATTGTTAGAAATGGGTTCTTTGGTAGGCAGTCAAGTTACCCCATGTCCAAGCAAGGACCCTCACTCTAGTCAGGGTAAGTCACACACAATCCAAATTATCCTGTGCCCACCCTCCTGTAGCTTGGCACTGAGCAGTCAGGCTTAACTTAGTAGGCAATGTGTAAAGTATTTGTGCAATAAATCATGCAATATCACAGTAGAACACCATAGAAATACACCACACAGTGTTTAGAAAAATCTATAATACAATATTTATCTGATAAGATGCAGGTCAAAATGATCAAGATTCAAAAAGTATACGTTGAGATATCACTGTAAAAAAATTATAGAAAGTGTCTTTAGTCTTTGAAAAAGCAACATGTGTCTCTTGCAAGCACAAAGCACCTGGTTTGCTTTCAAATCCTCTGCAAGGGACCGCAGAGGAGTTGCGTGGAAAACAGGGAGGTGTGCGTCAACTTTTCCGGTGAACACAGGCGATGCGTCGTTGAGTTTTCACGCAGGGCAGGGCGTTGAAGTCCTGGGTGTGCAGGACGAAGTCACAGGGGCTGCGTCCATCCGGTGGGCATTGCATGGAAATTTCTGCTCCGCAGCAGGAGCTGCATTGATTCCTCTCAGGAAGTCGGGTTGCGTCGTTCTGACTCGGCTTTGCGTTGATCCAGTGGGCCATGCGTTGAATTTCCTGTCGCAATGCTGGCGCTGTGTCGTTTTCCTCTTCGGGAAGTCGGACTGTGTTGATCCAGTTTCTCACAGCGATGCAGGCTGTGTATCGTTTTTTGCAGGCTGTGCATCGATTTTCGCCACACAAGGAGTTTTTTTGCAGGAATTAAGTATTTTTGGTCCTGAGACTTCAGGGAACAGGAGGCAAGCTCCATCCATGCCCTTGGAGAGCATTTCTCAGCACAGCCAGAGTGCAGCAAGGCAGCAGGGCAACAGCAAGGCAGCAGTCCTTCTCAGAAAAGCAGTCCAAGTGAGTCCTTTGGGCAGCCAGGCAGTTCTTCTTGGCAGGTTGCAGGTTCTGGTTCACAGATTCTTCACTAGTGGTATTTTGTCCATAAGCGTCTGAGTTGGTAGGGTCAGAGACCCTGCTTAAATACCCAAATGTGCCTTTGAAGTGGGGAAGACTTCAAAGAGTGGCTTGGAAGTGCACAAGGTCCCCTTTCAGTTCCATCCTGTCTGCCAAGGTCCCAATAGGGGGTGTGGCAGTCCTCTGTGTGAGGGCAGGCTACTGTCCTTTGACATGTAAGTGTCAGGCCCTCCAACCTCCCAGCCCAGAAAGACCCATTCAATATGCAGGTGTATGTAAGTGTGACTGAGCATCCTGTGTTTGGGGTTGTCTGAGCGAATGCACAAGGGGGTTTCAACTAAACCTAGCCACACGTGGATTGTAAGGCACGGAAGGATTTAAGTGCAGAGGAAGGCTCAATTTCTAAAAGTGGCATTTCTAAAATAGTAATATTAAATCCAACTTCACCAATCAGCAAGATTTGGTATTAGCATTTTGGCCATACTAAATATGACCTTGTTACTCTTTTCAGATCAGAATCTACCACTCAAACAGTATATGAGGGTAGGCCTATTGTTAACCTATGAAAGGAGCAGGCCTCACAGTAGTGTAAAAACGAATTTAGGAGTTTTACACTACCAGGACATATAAACTACACAGGTATATGTCCTGCCTTTTATCTACATAGCACCCTGCCCTATGGGTTACCTAGGGCCTACCTTAGGAGTGACATATATATAGATAAAGGGGAGTTTAAGGCTTGGCAAGTACTTTTAAATGCCAAGTCAAAGTGGCAGTGAAACTGCACACACAGGCCTTGCAATGGCAGGCCTGATGCATTGTTAAGAGGCCACTTATGTGGGTGGCACAATCAGTGCTGCAGGCCCACTAGTAGCATTTAATCTATAGGACCTGGGCACATGTAGTGCACTTTTCTGTGGACTTACAAGTAGATTAAATAATTCAACTGGGTATACACCAATGTGACCATGTTTTAAGGGAGAGAGCATATGCACTTTAGCTCTGGCTAGCAGTGGTGAAGTGCGCAGTTCTAAAACCAGCAAAAACAGTGTCCAAAAAGTGTAGGGAGGCAGATAAAAAGTTAGGGGGGCTACCCTAAGGCTGTCAGGTCTAAAAGTAGTCCTCACCCTCTTTGACCAGCAGTAAGCAGACTCCAACACCCCAGTTTCTCAAGGGGCAAAGTAAGGATTTGCTTGAGCACATTTTTCCAATGAGTGACTACCTCATATTGACAACCCTCATTCCCACTAATAATGTTTGGATTCCCAATCCAATGGATAATTGGGTTGATAATAAGTTTTGGACAGTCTTCACTCAAGAGTGACACGCCAAAGGCAGAACTCATACCAAGGTGACAGGCTGTCAACCAACCTTCCAAACCTGGTAACAGGTTACAGCAGGCATCACGCCTGAGTGACATGATATGAGCAGGTCTCACAACTAAGTGGCAGACTATGGACAGGCCTTTTACACAACACATAGTCTGTAGACAGGCATTGTTCCCTGTACAAGCCTCATACCCTTGTGACAGGCTAGGGATGAAGAAGAGGACTAGGATGAGGAAGAACAAGAGGAGGAGGATGATCAGGAAGAGTAGAACAAAGGGGAAAGAAGACCAGAATTAGATTCAGCAGAACTAGGAGGCGAATGAGGCAAACCATCAAAAAGAGGACCAGGATCCCAGGGAGGACCAGAACTGTCAGGGGGAGGAATCCAGGCAGAAGAGGACCAGAGGGACATTTAAAAAGACAAGAAAAACCAGCACGAGAAGTAAGAGGATAAGCAAGTCGAGTATTCCTAGGACCAGGAAGATGACCAACAGGTGGACCATAATGGAAGATGCACCCATTGCACAAGACTATAAATCAGCAGCAGTCCTGTTGCTGACTGTATTTCCCTATGGCCAACCCTGTAGTCTGGTAGTTGAGTCTTCGGGTCTGCCTGGTGGGTTGTGAGATCCCCACATGAGAGTCCTGAGGTCTAACACAGATCCTGAGGTCTAACAGGGGGTGCAGCAGACAACAATAATAAAAGTGTGGGTTATCTTCTGGGCTACAGTAACTAGCTAAAGCAATCTGTATTGCCCCAGGAGCAGACGCAAACAGTAGCAGTCACAGCTGCCCTTGAAGTAGTGTATGGTGACATAGGGCCTGAAGATGTTAGCAATGGCAGTATTTGCTGAGATAAGGCCATTATCAAGTATCCATTAAAGCGGGTGCTGGCCAGGAGAAGTTACCAGCTGTTACGGTTGTGGCTGAAGGAGGAGCATAAATGGCAATAACATAAATAGCATAAAGAAAGGCATGCCCTAAAGACTTCAATGTCCAACTATAAAGTGTGTGTGTAACTGTTTCCTGCCATGTGAACAGCAGTCACCAGCAATAGCACTGCATGCTGTTTTGGGGGCAGCAGTCCCCTTCAGCTGTTATGATAACTGTCCTGGGGGCAGTAGTCACCAGCATTGGCAATGGTCCTGGAGGCCGGAGTCTACAGCAATAGTATTATATGCTGCTTTGAGAGCAGTAGTGCGAGCCATTATTGCAGGTTCTGTCCTAAGAGAAGCAGTCGCCACACTTGGCAGAGGTAACTGCCCTGGGGGCAGTGGTTACCAACTATGGTTGTGATAGCTGCCCTGCAGGCAGCATCACCGACCACATCAGTGCATGTTGCCCGGGGCACCAGACACCATTCCTGGTAATGGCCTTGGGGGTATAAATCATCAGTTATTGTTACAGGTTCTACCTGGAGCAAAATAGTTACCAACTACTATAACTTCCCTGCTTCTAAGGGCTGCCCTGGAGGCACTAGTCACAAACCATCACTAGGGGGAAGCTGTCACTAATCATTGCACTGCAGGCTGGTCTGCCGACAGCAGTCATCAATCATGGTTGTGGTAACTGCCCAGGGGCAGCAGTCCCCAGCTATAGCACGTTACCCGGGGGCCAGCAGCCACCAGCCATTGTTGCAAGTACTGACTGCCCTTGGGATAGAGTCAACACCCACAACACTGCACGCTGCTTTAGGGGGCTACAGTCACCAATTATTTTGGGGGTACATGCCCTTGGGGCAGCAATCAACAGCCATAGTACTGCATGCTGCCTAGGGGGCAGCAATCCATACGCACTGCTGAAGGGTCTGCCGAGGGAGCAGCAGTCACCAGCTTTGGTTGTAGTAATTGCTCTGGAGACAGTGGTTATCAGCCATGGCTGTGGTAGATGCCTCACCAGTCAGAGCACTGAATGATTCTTTGGGGGCAGTAGTCAGTACCCACTGTTATAGGTTCTGTCCTGGGTGCAGCAGTTACCAACAATGATTTTGGTAGTTGTGCTGGGAACAGCAGTCACCAATCATAGTGCTGCATGTTGCCCTGGGGGCAGCAGTCATCAGCCATTGTTATGGTAGCAGCCCTCAGGGCTGGGGTCACTGGGCTTTTCGTTGAATGCTGCCCTTGGGGCACCAGACAACAGCCATTATTGCAGGTTCTCCCATAAGGGCAGCAGTCTCCAGTCATGGGTGTGATTACAACGTGAGGGCACCAATTATCAGCTGTAGTTGTGGTAACTGGCCTGAGAGCAGCAGTCACGAGCCATACAAATGCAGGCTCCCTCAGGGGCAGCAGTCACCAGCAATAGCACTGCATGCTGCCTCGGGCCAGCAGTCACCAACCATAGCGGTGGTAACTGCCCTTGGGGCAGCAGTCACCAACCATAGCGGTGGTAACTGCCCTTGGGGCAGCAGACCTCAGTTAATATTACCGGCTCTGCCAAGGGGCAGCAGTCTCCCCTATGGTCGCAGAAAATGTCCTGGATACCCCAGTAACCAACCAAGGTTAGATAGGTGCCTGGGGGCAGAGGTCCCCAGCAATAGCACTGGTTGCTACTGAGAGGCAGCTGTTACCAGCCCCTGTTGCAGGTCCTGTCCTGGGGCAAGAGTCACAGTTACAGAGCCGTGTGCTGCCCAGGGGGCACCACTCATTAGCCATTGTTATGTGAGCTTCAATAAGGACAGGGGTCATCATTCAATGTAAAGGTGCTGCTCTTAAATCGTAAGTTATTTACGGGCCTGTTGACAGCCCCTGCAGTCGCAATTGAATGCAAGAAAACAAGCTTTGGAAACGCGAATAGAAATGGAATTAGTCGTTAGACATTAGGCAATTCTTGCTATGTTTTTGAAAATTATTATTCAAGAAGCTGCCAGTCCTTCATCAATCTAAATAAATGGTTAAAGGCAAAAATGTTTTTGGTCTCAAAAAAGCACAAATTACCGTAGTACTCCCTAGCACTGAAGGAGTACTTTGTGTGAGGATGTGCTCCTTCTGAAAGGGCAGTATGCCGCAATTCATGGTGCAGTCAACCAACGGCTAAAGTGGGTTGACGCAGTGCCCCCTGATGTATGCTGGAGTGGATGGAAGAGAAATCTGAATGAAACAACCACAGACGAATGAATGACATGTGACTGAAGCACCCTATGAGTAATTGTGTTACATTTATAATTTTATTAAAATCCAAATGTTTTGGCTAACGCAGACCTAAAAAAGCCGATCATTCTATAGCCTCTTGGCTTTGAGAAAGAAAGACTGCAAGAGAAAGAAAGAACATGAAAAGAATTAAGGAAAAAAAAGAACTCAAAAGTAAAAGAAAGAGAAAGACAGGGAAAGCGTTACAAGTGCTGCAAATAAAACACAATGAAGGCTGTTTTCTCTGTGAGCAAAGTTTATTAAAGAACCTTTGGTGAAACTGTGCAGATTAAAAGTGTTCTGAAGAATTGTTCGCTTATGAATTCACGTGGTATAATATTGAAGCTTTCGGTTTATGTACTGCATAGGTAGTGAAAAGCGGATAAATTAATACAGAACAGTTTCAAGTGGCAGCAAACTGTTATTCATTGGCTTGAGAAAGAAACTGATAAAGATGTAATGTGCCCTGTGCTGTCATCTGGAAGAAAGTGTCCTGCTATCACATCAGGCTCTAAACACAATTGCAGCATTGAAGTAATTACAAAGTACAAACCAAAAACGTGCACTGAAGGGACCTACCGCGTCTGTGGATGTGCTCATTGGGAGAGAGCAAAATGCAGTCACTCAAAGTGGAGTTAACCAGTGACTTTATTAATCTGACCCACTGCCTCCTGCTGTATGCTGTACTGAGTATGAGTGACACAACAGACTAATGGATGAAGAGATGTGGCTGAAAGCCCCTTTAAGTAAGTATATTAGACATATAATTTTAGAAAAGTCAAAGGTTCTTGACTAATGCTAAAAAGTGAAACTTCAGTATCTCAGGCCTCAGCCTAGTGGCTCACCATACCTACGTGGCCCAATGACAGAAGGGCTGGGCGACTTTGCGAGGTTGCTCACATTTTTGGAACCAGTCAGTAAGAGACACCAGGCTGCAGCCAATCCGAGCCTTCGGTGCTCCCAGGGCACAAGTGAGGGAAAAAGACCCCAGCCCCTACCCTCACAGAGTCAAAGGGTTGGTGTAGGAGGCTGACCTAGCTTGTAGTGGGTACCAAGGGGTACTTACACTCTGTACCAGGTCCAGTTATCCCTTATTAGTGTAGAAGAGGAGTTTCTAGCAGCTTAGGCTGATAGAAGGTAGCTATAGCAGAGCAGCTTAGGCTGAACTAGGAGACATGCAAAGCTCCTACTATACCACTGGTGTCATATGCACAATATCATAAGAAAACACAATACACAGATATACTAAAAATAAAGGTACTTTATTTTTATGACAATATGGCAAAAGTATCTCAGTGAGTACCCTCAGTATGAGGATGCCAAATATACACAAGATATATGTACACAATACCAAACATATGCAGTAATAGCAAAAGGAAGTAATGCAAGCAATGTATAGTTACAGTAGATTGCAATAGGAGCACATAGGTATAAGGGCAACACAAACCATATACTCCAAAAGTGGAATGCGAACCACAAATGGACCCCAAACCTATGTGAGCTTGTAGAGGGTCGCTGGGACTGTAAGAAAACAGTGAGGGTTAGAAAAATAGCCCACCCCAAGACCCTGAAAAGTAGGTGTAAAGTGCACCTATATTCCCCAGAGAGCACAGAAGTCGTGATAGGGGAATTCTGCAAGGAAGGCCCACACCAGCAATGCAACCAAAGTGGATTTCCGGACGAGAGTACCTGTGGAACAAGGGGACCAAGTCCAAGAGTCGCTACAAAGTCGAGATTGGGCAGATGCCCAGGAAATGCCAGCTGAGGGTGCAAAGAAGCTGCCACTGGATGGTAGAAGCTGTGGATTCTGCAAGAACGAAGAGGGCTAGAAACTTCCCCTTTGGAGGATGGATGTCTTACGTCGTGAAGAAGCTTGCAGAGGTGTTCCCACGCAGAAAGACCGCAAACAAGCCTTGCTAGCTGCAAGGGTCGCGGTTAGGGTTTTTGGATGCTGCTGTGGCCCAGGAGGGACCAGGATGTTGCCACTTGGATGAGGAGACAGAGGGGGCGTCCAGCAAGTAAGGGAGCCCTCACAGAAGCAGGCAGCACCCGCAGAAGTGCCGGAACAGGCACTACGAAGAGGAGTAAACCGGAGCTCACCCGAAGACACAAAAGGGAGTCCCACAAGGCCGGAGGACAACTCAGGAGGTTGTGCACTGCAGGTTAGAGTGTCGGGGACCCAGGCTTGGCTGTGCACAAAGGAAATCCTGGAAGAGTGCACAGGAGCCGGAGCAGCTGCAAATCATGCGTTACACAGCAATGCAGTCTAGCGTGGGGAGGCAAGGACTTACCTCCACCAAACTTGGACTGAAGAGTCACTGGACTGTGGGAGTCACTTGGACAGAGTTGCTGAGTTCCAGGGACCACACTGGTCGTGCTGAGAGGGGATCCAGAGGACCGGTGATGCAGTCTTTTGTTGCCTGCGGTTGCAGGGGGAAGATTCCGTCGACCCACGGGAAATTTCTTCAGAGCTCCTGGTGCAAGAAGGAGGCAGGCTACCCCCAGAGCATGCACCACCAGGAAAACAGTAGAGAAGGTGGCAGGATCAGCGATACAAGGTTGCAGTAGTTGTCTTTGCTACTTTGTTGCGGTTTTGCAGGCGTCCTGAGCAGTCAGCGGTCAATCCTTTGGCAGAAGGTGAAGAGAGAGATGCAGAGGAACTCTGATGAGCTCTTGCATTCGTTATCTAAAGAATTCCCCAAAGCAGAGACCCTAAATAGCCAGAAAAGGAGGTTTGGCTACCTGGAAGGAGGATAGGCTAGCAACACAGGTAAGAGCCTATCAGAAGGAGTCTCTGACGTCACCTCCTGGCACTGGCCACTCAGAGCAGTCCAGTGTGCCAGCAGCACCTCTGTTTCCAAGATGGCAGAGGTCTGGAGCACACTGGAGGGGCTCTGGGTACCTCCCCTGGGAGGTGCAGGTCAGGGGAGTGGTCACTCCCCTTTCCTTTGTCCAGTTTTGCGCCAGAGCAGGGCTGGGGGATCCCTGAACCGGTGTAGACTGGCTTATGCAGAGATGGGCACCATCTGTGCCCATCAAAGCTTTTCCAGAGGCTGGGAGAGACTACTCCTCCCCAGCCCTGACACCTTTTTCCAAAGGGAGAGGGTGTAACACCCTCTCTCTGAGGAAATCCTTTGTTCTGCCTTCCTGGGCCAAGCCTGGCTGGACCCCAGGAGGGCAGAAACCTGTCTGAGGGGTTGGCAGCAGCAGCAGCTGCAGTGGAACCCCGGGAAAGGCAGTTTGGCAGTACCCCAGTCTGTGCTAGAGACTCGGGGGATCATGGAATTGTCTCCCCAATGCCAGGATGGCATTGGAGTGACAATTCCATGATCTTAGACATGTTACATGGCCATGTTCGGAGTTACCATTGTGATGCGGTACATAGGTAGTGACCTATGTACAGTGCACGCGTGTAATGGTGTCCCCGCACTCACAAAGTCCAGGGAATTTGCCCTGAACGATGTGGGGGCACCTTGGCTAGTGCCAGGGTGCCCACACAATAAGTAACTTAGCACCCAACCTTTACCAGGTAAAGGTTAGACATATAGGTGACTTATAAGTTACTTAAGTGCAGTGGTAAATGGCTGTGAAATAACTTGGACGTTATTTCACTCAGGCTGCAGTGGCAGGCCTGTGTAAGAATTGTCAGAGCTCCCTATGGGTGGCAAAAGAAATGCTGCAGCCCATAGGGTTCTCCTGGAACCCCAATTCCCTGGGTACCTCAGTACCATATACTAGGGAATTATAAGAGTGTTCCAGTATGCCAAAGTGAATAGGTGAAATTGGTCACTAGCCTGTTAGTGACAATTTGGAAAGCAGAGAGAGCATAACCACTGAGGTTCTGGTTAGCAGAGCCTCAGTGAGACAGTTAGTCATCACACAGGGAACACATACAGGGCACACTTATGAGCACTGGGGCCCTGGCTGGCAGGGTCCCAGTGACACATACATCTAAAACAACATATATACAGTGAAATATGGGGGTAACATGCTAGGCAAGATGGTACTTTCCACCAGTTGGCAGGTCTATTTTATATTCTCAACTTTAACAAAATGTGTCTGAGAATAAATCCTGATTTTAAACTTTAATATAATGTGTTAAATATATGAGATTTTTGCTTCCAGGGACACAGCAATGCCGCCCCCAGTGTCAGTGGAATGTGTCCCTTGGATGGAATGCTCACGGCTGCATCACAAAGACGCCATGGCATTAGCCTCAAAACACATTCTGTTGTGAGGTCACCAGCTTCCTGCACACACTGAAGCCTCCCAGGGGGATGACGTCACAAGTGACATCACAATGGCTGCAGTTTTTGAAAGCGCTCAGAAGCAGCAGTTAGTTCTTGGCTTTTCCTGAGTGGAGCTGGTCAGGAGAGGCGACTCTTGTGGCTGGTGACCGGTTATTTCTGTTTCACGTAAGTTTTATGACCCTTGTCTTTCCTTTTCTGTGTCTTTTGAGTTGTAGGGTGAACTCCTACTTTTAGTCTTATTTTGATTTTGATTTCGCCTTCATTCCATCTCTTTCAGCTTTAAATCTCTAAAAGCAATAACCAAACCAGTGCAAAAGTAAGAGAACTCGACAGATAGTGCGAGGAGGAGAGAGAGGAAGGAAAGAGTGGGGTGGTCCCACGTGTGGGGTGGTCCCACATGTGGGGCCCACGGCTGAGTACAGAAGAGGAGCAGGCCAGTCAGAGCATGTGAGTGGAGGGTTTACTAGAAGCTGGTTAGTGCTTGGAGGGGAGAGGGTGTTGTTAGAGAGAGAGATGTACATTGTGCAAAAAGCAGAAACGTGAACATGTATTTTATTTACACTTCTGATCAGTCCTGACTGTAACCTGCAATGTATTTGTTTTTAAAATATGAACTAATATGGAAAAGTGACGGAAGTGTTTCAACATTTAGTATTAATGAGAAAGGCCTTTGATAACCCGGCTCCTCTTGTCTGAAGCCTCGTGGGAGTGTTTGAGCCATTGTAACCCGGAGCAAGGCTGCCCCCTGGGCTGAGGAGTACTTGTGCTCCACACTAGAGGGGCTCCACCCATGCAGGGCTGGACTGGGACCCCAAAGCAGCCCTCACCAACCCCCATAGGGTGCATAGGGAGCGAACCTGACCAATACAATGGGGCGTGGGGGGGTTCTCCCCTCAAAAACAAATCGGGAAAAGTGGCAAAAATGGTGCCTTCTACAACATATTTTTCATTATATATTTAATTGTATTCGTTTTTAAAACATACTAAATGATGACCTTACAGGGTACCAGGGTATGGCAGTCTTTATTGGGGTTCTTTGATGGTTCCCTCACCATCACCCTGTGACGGTGCCCCTCATCTCTCCCTAGCCCCTCTCTCATGCATTTAATTTGTTTAATAGCACCTCTCTAACCAGAGTAGGGTGTGGGGCACTTTACTTCACTCACACATAGAGACAATGAATCCTACAGGTGTAAATCAGTGAATAGAACATGTTACATAAGACAAAGGGGCTGCAAGGTGTAGGATTCACGTCATCCTTTTAAGAGTGCTTGGTCTGGGGAAGCATAAACTCCGGATTCAGACCATCGCACAGTGGTTAGGGTTGACTTTACTAATAACCATTTATTTCTACCCAAACAAACCCCTTTCAGCAAAATTAGGATAATCAAAGACTAGTAAAAACATAACCTGTATCACGCAGTTTGCACGCAGCTCTTTGTGGCAGTTCATAGCTCACTCTGCTATATTATGATTGTAACTTATAAACTGCACAGTAGCGAAAGGTGTGAGGGACAAGAGGTAAGACATGACGGGGAGGGGGTCAGTGATGAGGCTTGTCTAAGGGGTAAGAGGGTCAGAGGAGACACTGTCAGTGAGGAGGGGGACAAAGATGGGGATTCTCTGGACCAGAGATGAGATGGGACAGTGGGGGAGGGGGTTGTGCTGAGACGTGGCTCCTGAGGATGAGGAACCAGAGGCAGGGGCGTAGCTTCGGGGGTGGGGGTATTTAGGGTAGTACAACCCCCTAATAAATGTATGTTCTGATAAATAGTTAGGCATTGTGCGATATCAGTGTGATCTGAGCAGGATTTTTTGCATACACACAGACAGAAACATGCACATAGTTTCTCAGTCTCTGTCTTGAAACTCCTTAAAAATAAAGCTTATTTGACAAAATACAAAATATTGTGTTTTGTCTCTTGCGACTCCTACCAATCCGCATTCCTTTCCCTTTCCACTGCCCCTTAGGCCCCTCTCATGCACTTTGCTTGTCGTATAATTTATTTAAACATTTAATGCCAGCCTGTCAGAACATCTGAAGCCCCCCATATTACTGACCAAGCTACGCCCCTTACTAGAGGGGAGGCAGGGTTAAATGGGGTGGGCAACAGGAAGTGAGATGAAGCTACAGTATAAAGGTGTCCGACAGGAAGTGAGGTGGGCCCGCATTAGGAGCATGAGCTCAGGAGCCAATGAAACCCCTGGGATATATCACCCCAGAGTCTGGAGTAGGGGGGACTCAGGGGGCAGTATCCCTAGATGACGCTCTGAAGCTAAGCTGCACATCTCCAAGTCTTCCTGAAGCCTGTCCCAGAAGCTCTGGGGCCTCTGTGTTTTGTTAATGATTTCACTGCAGTCACTGGAACCTTGAGTTTCTCCTACAGTGGTCTTGGTTGTCAGGCCAGATGAGAAGGCCGGGGAAGCAGCGATGCCATTTTATGTTACTGGTACTTCTGGCTCACCTGAGTAAAGAAAGAGGATGATTTAGGAGAGGATCGACACCCCAATGGCTGCAATTAAATAATTGCCAAAAAGCAAAGAGGCCTTGCGGTCCCCACAGAGCTTCCTCCCTTGGGTACAGCTCTTCTCGGAGACCCAAGAGAAGTGCAAGATGGCTTCAGACCGACGAGCTCTGTCGCTGGGATTTATCTTCATTACAAATAGAAGAGCCCACCTTTCAGTCTCATGGCCGCTCGTATGGTTGTCTGTGAGTGTGTAGTGTCAGCTTGAGTTAAGATGTGATAAGTGTATTCATTGCACTCCATGTACTAACACACGTTTATGAAGTAACTGAATACAAATCCCGACCACTGGCGTTAAAGAAGAGAGACGGATGTTACCCTCCAGTGGCTGAACTGTACAAAGTGCACCAGGAAACCTTGTCTCAAATCCCAGCCCCGCACTGGACCATCTTGTGTGATGATCCGTCCATCACTTTATTAAACTTTGCATCATTTCCCTTACTCAGTCAGTCTGAGAGCACACTGCGGTATTTCAGCCGAGGATCGGCGCTCTGGTAATAGTTCTCTTGTATATGATTAACATAAAATAATCTTGCCTCACAATTAATAACTATATAGACTACATAAAAAGATAGAACAAACTGACCAAGTTTTAGGGTAACTCGTCTCAAAGATGATAGGGCATGTGGGTACTGAATGTTTCTTTTTAAAAAGAATATTACTTTCAATAGATGTTACTCAGTGCAGTAATATATAATGTATACTTAACAGATGAATGTTGATATTATAGTCTATCATATTTTGTTATGACATTTGTTGCCTGAGTTACCTCCTTTGATCTCGTGGCTCGTACTTTGAGTCTTAGCGCCAAGACCGGCCCTGACTCTCTCTCCCCAAGGCCTTCTGTCCCACCAGAAACGTAATCACTTCTTCTGCAGAGGATGGCAGTGGGTGGGAGAAGCTACAGGGACAGGGGGCAGAGGTGAGAGGAGACAGCGGGGTAGGAGGGCTGAGATGAGCAGGGGCAGCAGGGGAGGGGGCAGAATCAGGCTCAGGGCTGAGGAGGGTGGCAGCGGTGAGACTGCTCTATGGGGGAAGAGAGAGCAGAGGTGACAAGAGAGAGGGAGGCCAGAGATGAACTGTGACAGCACAGGGGGTGGGATGCGAGGTGAGTTGGGGGAGGATGACAGGTGGTAAAATAGGACAGTGGAGCAGGGGCCAGAAATGACACAGGGCAGAGGGGAGGGGCAGAGATGAGACTGGGCAGCAGGGGAGGGGGCAGTGATCAGCCGTTTGAGGTGGTGACAGGACCGTGGGGGCCGGAGGTGAGACGGGCAGTGGAAGGTGGGTTCAGGCGTGAGACAGGTCTACAGGGGTGATGGCCGAGGAGGTACAGGGCTATGAAGGGAGGGGGTTCAGAGGTGGGACAAGGATATGTAGGGGGGGTCAGAGGAGACCGCTCGGGAGGGATGGTCTGAGGTGAGGCGGGGCAGTGGGAAGAGAGGGGTGAGAGGGCAGACAGGGCACCAGGGCAGAGACAAGGCAGGGCAGAATGACGAGTGGCAGAGGAGACAGAGGGCAGTGGGGGCAGTCAGACATAAGACAGCAAGGAAGATAGCGCCCAGAGGTGCGAGAGGAGCCAGAGGTGAGACAGAAGAGTGGGGTGATGAGGACTAGATGTGACAGGGGATGGGGTGGCGGGGAGGCCCGAGTTGAGATTGGGCTACTGGGGAGGGGGAACCACAGGAGACAGAGTCAGACTGAGAAGGGGTCAGAGGTGAGACAGGGCTGCAGGAGAGAGGATGGGCAAAGGTGAGACACGGCGGCAGGGGTGTGGGCCCGGTCTGAGTCGGGGCAGCAGTGGAGTTGGTCAAGACCTTAGCTGGAGCAGTGGGTGGATGGGGTCAGAGGTTAGAGGGGAGGGCACAAGAGGGGAGTCAGGGCTACAGAGCGACGTGCAGAGGAGGCACAGGGCTACATGGAGGAGACCAGAGGCGTAACAGAGCGACATCAGGTTAAATAATACTGGGACAGTAGGTGGGGGCTCCAGTGACACAGGAGGCAGCGGGGGGAGGAGGACAGAGTGACAGGGAACAGAGAGAGGGGACCAGCGGTGAAACAATGTTACTGGGGTGGTCAGAGGAGACAGAGATGAGAGGAATTAGATGAGGGCAGGGTATGGGCAGAGAGCCGGAGGTGAGCGGGGACAAGGCGGGTGCAGAAGGGTAGCAGGGCAGTGGGGAGAAGGAGGTCAAAAGTGAGGGATCCAGAGATGAGTAAGGACAGTGGACTGAGGTGACAGAGGTGAGATGAGACAGCGAGGGGGGTGGACGACAGGAGGCTGTAGGGGGCGGGAGGTGATGTGGGACAGTGAGGAGGGGATCAGAAGTGAAACAGGCCTGCAGGGAAGGCGGCCAGATAAAAAGGTGAGACGGGGCAGTGGGAGTAGCGGGCTTGAGGTGTTATGAGCAACTGTGGAGGAGGAGTCGGAGGAGACAAGTGCTGAGTGGAGGAGGGGGACAGAGCAACTGTCTCCTACAGCCGGGTGTGGTGTGATGGGACCGCAGGGTGTGATGGGACAGTGGGTGTGATGGGACAGTGGGTGTGATGGGACAGTAGGGTGTGGTGTGATGGGACAGTGGGGTGTGATGGACAGTGGGGTGTGATGGGACAGTAGGGTGTGGTGGACAGTGGGGTGTGATGGGACAGTAGGGTGGGGTGTGATGGGACAGTAGGGTGTGGTGTGATGGGACAGTATGGTGTGATGGACAGTGGGGTGTGATGGGACAGTAGGGTGTGGTGGACAGTGGGGTGTGATGGGACAGTAGGGTGTGGTGTGATGGGGCAACGGGGTGTGATGGACAGTGGTGTGTGATGGGACAGTAGGGTGTGGTGTGATGGGACCGCAGGGTGTGATGGGACAGTAGGGTGTGATGGGACAGTAGGGTGTGGTGTGATGGGACCGCAGGGTGTGATGGGACAGTGGGGTGTGATGGGACAGTGGGTGTGATGGGACAGTAGGGTGTGGTGTGATGGGACAGTGGGGTGTGATGGACAGTGGGGTGTGATGGGACAGTAGGGTGTGGTGGACAGTGGGGTGTGATGGGACAGTAGGGTGGGGTGTGATGGGATAGTAGGGTGTGGTGTGATGGGACAGGGGGGTGTGATGGACAGTGGGGTGTGGTGGGACAGTAGGGTGTGGTGGACAGTGGGGTGTGATGGGACAGTAGGGTGTGGTGTGATGGGGCAGTGTGGTCTGATGGACAGTGGTGTGTGATGGGACAGTAGGGTGTGGTGTGATGGGACCGCAGGGTGTGATGGGACAGTAGGGTGTGATGGGACAGTGGGGTGTGGTGTGATGGGACAGTAGGGTGTGATGGGACAGTTGGGTGTGATGGGACAGTGGGGTTGTGGGGGCGGGGGGAGTCAGAGATGAACCATGAAAGCTTGGGGGTGGGGACCAGAGGTGACAAAGGTTGGGAGGTTGGGTGAGCTGGAGCAGCGGGGGGAGTACCAGAGCTGGGAAGGGGAACGGGGTGGTGAAGACTACAGGAGACAGGGGTCAAAGAGTAAATGGGGCCCGAGATGAGAAAGGGTGGCAGAGTGAGAGGGGCCAGAGGTGAGACTGGTCCATCAGTGTGAAGCTGTAGGAGACAGCTTCACGAGGGGAGACCATGAATAGTGCAGAGCTGTGGGGTGAGCGGGAGCAGTGGGCGGAGTATCTAGAAATAAGGTGGACAGTGCAGAGGGGGCAAGAGGAGGGTGGGGCAGAGAAGGAGGGGGCAGAGGTGAGTCAGGGCCCGGATCAAGGACAAGAGGAGACGTGGGAGAGCGGAGGGGCATCCAGTGGTGATCAGGGCTGCGGAGGACCAGAGCTGAGCTAGATGAGAGGGGGGCGAGGGGTAAGAAACGGCTGATGGCGGGAACCAGCCCCAAAGACCAGGATCTGTGGGTAGAGGAGGCGAGGCACAGAGGCAGAGGTGGTGCCTGGAAGGAGGGGCTCAGTGGTGAGGAGAGGAGAAACAGCAGGGACGGGGGCTACAGTGACGCGGGACAGGGTAGAGGGGCTAGAGGGGAGAAAGGGCAGCAGGAAGTGGGGGTTCAGAAGGAAGACAGAGCAGTGCGGGGTCATAGACTAGAGGGGCAGATGAGAAGGGGCAGATGTGTGGCCGGGCAGCAGAGGGAGAGGCGCTGGAGTTGTGCGGGGCAGTCACGGGGAGAGGGGAAGAGGTTAGATGAGGCCACAGTCGGAGGTCAAAGGAGACACCAGGCGATGGCCGAGATGGACACGAAGTGGCATAAAGGTCGGGGGTCTGGCGGCTAGCAGGGGGCGGGGGTGGGAGAGAGGGGGTAGAGCAGAAATACTGCAATATCGGGAAATTCACCATCAAAACATATCTGAATCCGAATTCGAGGATGTAGAAGACACCGACGACAGCACCACCGCCGATCCCAGACCACAGCACAACCCCACAAGGTGATCAGAGATGCCCCAAATCCCCCGAGACTCATTGCAGAAATGTGATTCACTAGAAGGATGAGAAATCTCACGGGCCAACGAGGGGAGATGTGATGGCGCCAGTTGAAAGACACTAAGTGCTCCACCTGATCAGAGGACACAACAACAAAGGACAACAAACAAGCGGGGGACAAATGTGAAGGTGGGGTGGACCCCGAGAGGAAGGCTGAAGGCACAAGAGAGGAAAGGCGGTCGTACGATAAGGGGTGGGCACGAACTGCACATGGAAAACTGTATTCTGAAGATCTCAGAGTGACGTCCCCATACCTGCTCAGTCTGGTGTTCAAGGTATCAGAGGTGGGGCAGTGAGGGGACCACACCGGTGTGATGGTGTAGCAGGGGGAGTGGTAAAGAGGTGCGATGGGACAGGGGACAGAGGGGAGAAGGAACAGTGAGGCAGACGAGGGCCAGGAGGCAGCAGGGCACAAGTCGGGGTACACGTGGGTGGGCAGCATTCACCCACTAATTTCACAGCGAAGATGCCGCCCACTGCGTGGCCAGTACTTAATTTGTGATTGTTATTTCCGGTGCTGAGCACCGGCTCTTATTTTTTAGGGCCGACGCTTATTCTTCTGCCTCAAGCATTTGCTGCGAGCAAAAGAGACATATGGCAAAGACGAGGAAGAGAAAAACTAAAAAGCGTCACAAAGGTGGAAAGCAGAAAGCTGCAAGAGTGAGCTGAAGGGGCAGGGAGTGGCTTTAAATGGACTGAAGAGGCCCGAGATGGCTTCAGGATTATGCTGCCTCAGTATTCCGTGTTCGCACATTTAAGTGCAGCAGCCACGTGTTTAACAGGAGGGCTTTGGGCACCGGCACGTTTTTATTTACAAATTAAGCACAGGTTGGGCCTCAGTAAAATAATTGTCCACGTGTAATTTGCGGACGCCGGACCCAGCAGCATCTGCACCTTGTCTGTTTTCCCTTCACAACAGCAACGTACTGGCAGGAAGGGGGCGCCCATGTTTAAAATTCCAGCTGGGCCCAAGCCAAAGATGGCATTTAATGGGCCATAAGCTCTGCTGCTGTTTCAGACTGATCCTGGATGGGAGCTACCGGGACCTCACACATAGGTGCCACTGCAAATTAGAGGAAACAGAGGCACAGGATATCTTTTCACAAGTAGTTCAAGAAGCTGTGATTTGGAGGCAAGCTTTTGACTTTGTTCAATTGCTGTGCATATTGATGTGTATGCACCTTTAGAATGTGCAATGCATTCCACTGGACCAGTATTTACACACACACCCAAAAAAATTAAATAGCATATTTTTTTACATTATCTTTTTTACATCACTACTCATCCCACCGAGGGTGTCTGGCTGCTTTACTTCACACACACACACTTTAAATGATCAATAAATCATAGAAGTGTGTAATTCAATGTGTAGAATGTAATTGTAATTATATTTATATAATGCTTACTACTCCTGACAAGGCGTCAATGTGCTTTTCAGGGAGTAGCACGCTACTGTGGAACCCCAAAAGGATTAGTGGTGGATTAGTATGGGGAAATATCACAATGTTACAGACTGTAAGGATCACAATTTGAACGAGTCACATGTCATTCATAGACCATTGTGCTATATTAGAAGGGTTGCCATTTATGAACTGCAGGTAACATAAGGATCTTTGTTAAATTCAGTAACCCACTTACCTTTTTACATAAAATAAAAATCTGTCATCTGCATTTACAAGGTGTGCTTTGCAAAAAACACATGAACGCTATATGCTGCTTTGAGTCAAAACTTTGACTTGACAAACTTTGATCTCTCCAGCAAGTGCATTAACCACCAGAGTTATCTTACCATTACTATTATGCCATTAGATTTACCGGACACACAGAGATCTCTGCGCAGGTGCCTTAAACCCAGCAAGATATTTTAAAATGTAGTCTTTGCCACCAATTAAGCCAGAATTGATTTACTGTCACGTTTCTTCTTGTTGCCATTTTTGTTGTAGCAGTTTAATAAAAAAAAGTATAAGTTGAATGTTAGACTCCATACCATGACTCTGCCACTTGTGATTCTACCCCATTCCATTGCCACATCTTGATCCCAAACATATGGGTGTCCAAAGTAAAGATTTTCAAACTCCAGCTCTGCTGTAAGAATTGCACGCACAGCAGTCGCAAAGCTGCAAAGCCGTTTCAGCAGCGGGACGTAGCTTCAGGGGATGGAGTGGGGTACTCCTTTCATTAGTTTTTAGTCAGATCTTGGCCTGATAGTAAAAGTGGGATCCACTGTGCGCTGCAACAGTGACAACAGTGACCTCAAATTACTACAGACCGAGTATTGATGGGCGAGTCACTATATTAAAAGGGACAGCTGAGCAAAGAGTCTGGCTTGGCTCTTGGAGCCCAGCATGAGCAGAGCCATGAAAATATTTGCCATGTAAATAAAGCAATATAAAATTGTGACAAAGTTGCCTCAACATTTCAAAACAGTGCATTTTTGTAACATGTGGAGGCTTTTCACCTTCATATTCAGATTAGATTAATGAAGTTCTTAACAGTAATAGTTTAAAAACTTGAACTTAGACATATTGAGTTCATCCCCACATGCTGATAATGTCATTAGTGAAATCACACTGAAGTTTACGAAAAAGTGATGGATGGAATGAATGCTTGTGGGTATTCTGGTGGAACAGATTACAGGGAGAGCTATCCTTGGGTGGATTAGTGAATGTGAGTTTGGTTTACCTATAGTTATGCCAAGAATAAGAACAAGATAAATATCTGCTTCTAGTTGTGGGTGACAACCTTTTGGGGGCAGTGTGTGTGCCTAGCTTTCAGCACTTAGTGGTTTATCTACTGTAGGTAGTGAGACACCAAATGTCATCCCAATGTGAGATGTTATTTCCTTTAGACAGGGAACTCAAGTCACAGGCTTAAGTAGTGATCAGCTTTCATTTGTTGCATCTTGTGGGGGACTCGAATGTACTCATGACATACCTGCTAAAGATATGTGCGAGGTCTTAAGCTCTGACGTCACTTCTTATGATATCACTTCCTCTGAGGTTATGGGTTGTGATGCCACTTCCTGTAATGTCATGCTCGATGTAGCAGGTCCAGAGGTGACACAGAAGAGCAGGGGAATGGTGAGACAGGGCTGGTGATGGGCGAGGGGCTAGAGGTGAGGCAGGACTACTAGGACCAGTGTGCAAAAGCCGCCTCAGACCTATTGGAGGAGCAGGGCCAGTAACAAGATGGAGCTATAGGGGCCTGAGAGTACCTGGAGGGGTGGGGGTCAGAGGAGTGACGGCAGTGGTTGGAGGGTGGATGGGATAGGAAGCAGGGGAGGGGCCCTCACATGACATAGGACAGCACCGGAGGGGCCCAGAAGTGAGAGGGAGCAGCAGGAGTGGACGAGAGTTGTGATTGGGCATCAGATGTAGGAAGGCTACATAGAAATGGAGACAGTGTAAAGAGGGACCCGAGGTGAGACGGGCAAAAGGGTGAGTGGGGTCAGAGGTCTGACAGGTCTGTGGGTGTGCTGATCAGACAAGGCGGAAGGCTATGATGGGTGGGCAATAGAGGTGTGACAGGACTATCGGGCAAAAAGGGACCAGCGACGGAAAGGGACATTGGGGGAGGGGCACAAAGGTGAAATGGGTGGGAGAAGCTGGCAGGAAGGGAGGACAGTGGGGGAGAGGGCACTCATTGGTGACCAAGAACTGGAGCATTTCTGAGGTGAGAGAAGGCAATGGTGGGAGGGGCCTAGATGGGGGTGTAAGATACGAGGGGAAAAGAGGGCAGAGGAGACACAGCACTATGGAGGCGGGGTAAAGGTGTGATAGTCCCGCTGGGGCAGGTATGCAAGAGGTGACATAAGGGGAGGGGTCTCAGTTATGATTGGTCATTAAGGGGTGGGGCCAAGGTGAAATTGGTCAGTGGGGAGATGGGGACACCGGTGACAGGACAGAATTTTGAAGTGTCTAGACATGAGAGGGCAGGAGGAGGAGGAGCTCAAGATTCAGAGTGCTGTTGGGGGGCAACACCAGTGGGGAGAAGGTGCTGGTATAGGAGTGGGGCAGGGGGAGGTGGACTAAAGGAGACAAGGGATGGAGGGACCAGAAGTTAGATGGGACAGAAGTGTGACGGGGCTCCAGGTGGATCGGTGCCTAAGGTGACGTGGGACTGTGAGTGGAGGGGTCAGAGGCAACACAGGCAGGGGATGGACTGGGACAGAGTTCAGAAGAGGCTTCAGGTGGAACACAAGCACTAAGGAGCAGATGGCACAATGGGGAGCTAGACGTGAGAAGGGACAGTGGTTGGAGGGTGAACAGGACTGGTATGGAAAGGTGGAGAGGGGGCTAAGAGAGGAGGTAGGGCAGAGCGGACATGGTGGGGTGGATGCCAGTCAAGACAGGGTGCCAGTCCTTTCCCTTCTTGCCAGTGCAGGCTTGGGGTCACACCCACCTCAAGTTTCTTAGCATGAGCAAGGAACATCTATTCAGTAAATGGAGTAGTTGTGTGCTGTGTGCGACATAAATTATATTCATTCATGCATTCAATTATTCATTCATTAATTCAGTGAGAGGTTAAGACCAGAAGTGAAACAGGACGGTGTTGTAGGGGGGGCAAATATGAGAAAGGTTATTAGAGGGAGTGGGCCAGAGGGGGCATGGGGCAGTAGAAAATGGTAGCCAGTGGTGAGGTAGGGCAGTGGGGGATAACTATGAGACATGACAGCAAGGTAATGGGGAATCTAGAGGTGAGGCAGTACTATGGGGGAGGGTAGATAGAGCAAGGTAGGGCTACTGGGGCAGGGGGGCAGAGGTGACATAAGGAGGGAGCTAGAACTTAGACAACACAGCAAGAGAGAGGGAACAGTCACAAGATGGGTCACCGAGGTGGGGACACCTTTGAGGGGGACCAGGAGATACACTGAGAGTAGCGGGGGAAAGTGGAGACATTCGATGTCGGACACTGGGGAAGGGAGAACGCATTTGAGACTGAACACCAGAGCAAGAGGAGCGATGGGGCAAAGGGAGTTGGAAGCAAAAGGTAAAATGGGACAGTGGGGAAATGCAGTGAAGATGTGGATTGGGGCTGCAGTGGGACAGGGTCCAGAGGAGAAACAGGGCTACAGGCTCCAGAGGTGAGACAAGGCACGGTGCACAATCACAGGTGACACTGCACAGCAGGGGGCAAAGGAGAGACAGATCAACAGAGCCATGGGCTCTAGCGAAGAGATAGGGTGACAGGGGAAGGGCCACACTAGACAGTGCTCCAGGGGAGGAGTCAGAGTGGGAGGGCAGGAGTTGGGAGAAAGATCGAATATGTGAAATGGGAGAGCAGGAAGAGCCAGAAGTTGAGACAGTGCAGCGAGGGCTGGGGGGGTCAGACATGAGGTGGCGCTGTGAGTGAGGTGGAGCCAGCGGTGGGGTGGGACAGCAGAGCAAGGGGTCCAGAGATGATGCAGGACGGCATGCAAGGAGATCGGATTGGTGGCAGCGTGCAGCATGGGTAGGGGCTGCAGGTAACAGGACAGTCGAACCGCCCAGAGAATAGATCATCCTATGTGAGAGATGCCCCAAGAAGGCGCAGTGTAAGAGGGAGAGGGGCCGGAGGTGTGACAGGGTTACTGGTAGGGCAGGACTAGAGGTGAGAAGGGGTTGAGAGAGGCCAAAAGTGAAATGGGACAATGGGGGAGGGGCCAGATGTGAGAAGTGAAAGCGGAAGGAGGGGTCAGATGTGAAATGGCGCAGCGGGCAGGGGGAACCAGAGGCGAGCTGTGACTTCCAGGGGAGGGGACAGAGGTGTGACACAACAGTGGTTGCAAAGGGTGGTAGAAGTGACGCAGCCCACCAGGGAGGGGCCCAACATGAGATGAAACAGTGGGTAGAATGGAGCTGAGCTGGGAGAGGCTTCAGAGGGACAGTCAGAGCAGCGAGGAGGGGAGATGAGACATGGGATGCTTCTTTTGGGAGCCGGGGCTAGAAACATTTGTCATGAGAAGTGTACTCGATGTGAGAAGGCGCTACTGGGGGAGTGGGTCCAGAGATTTGACAAAGCTGTAAGAGTGGAGTGGGGGAGCTGAGAAGCGGGATATCAAATATGAGCTACAGTAGGGGAGCGGACATACCAACTTAATTAATAAAATATTTTGCTGTGGTGGGGTGGAGGGACCTTGGGGCTTGTAGCCTCAAGCTGAGAATTACCTAAGAAGCACTTCCTCCCCCTCTCCCTACTAACCTATCTCCTCTCCTAGAAAGAAAGCTTGCTGAGGTTGGCACTGATGTCTTGGGGTGTTTTCACACCACTTAATGGTCACTGACTTTTCAAAGATTATGAAGAGGAGCTGGAAACTCATTCTGTGCAGTGGTTTCCGGCTCATCCTCCCTGCCACCGTGTAATATCAGCTGTCCTCTGTTTGTCCACAGGTCACTCATGACAGCAGGGAGGGAGCCCAAAGGTGAGGCCGGGCAGCTGGGCGAGGGAGATTTGAGATAACTTGAGACAGTCCGGGAGGTGGGCTGGAGGTGAGACATCTACTGGGAGAGGGGGCCGCGTTAGATGGCCTAAAGACCAAAAAAAGAGACATGGGACTGAACTGAGGGGGGCTGGTATCAGTGGTGAGACTGCACAGTGGAAACAGGTAGGCTAGAGGTGAAACAGGGCAGCGTGGGAAGAAGGGGCAGAGGTGAGACAGATAAGATGGGCAGGGGGCAGGAGTTCACATAGGGCTTCTGGGTGGATGGAGCCAGAATAGAAATGGAGGTACTGAGGGCACGAGAAGAGCAAAAGAGGGGACAATATTGACACCTATTTTAAGCATGGAGAGGGAATTCTAGGCTGTGGGTGGTGTGTGCAGAGGTGACAGGGGTTATAAGCTGAGGAGAGGGGCAGAAGTGAGAAAGGGTGAGAAGGAGCTGCTGGTAGGAAAAGAACCAGTGAAGTCACAGAGTTAGAGGGGGGAGGGGACAGATGGATCTACAGTGCTGGGTAATAGAGTTGAGGCTGTACAGCAGTGAAGGTTGTTTAGGGGTGAAGGATAGCAAGGAAAAGCAAGAGTTGGAATGGGGGCTAAGGGGAGAGGGACCATAGGAGTTACATGTCTCCTAGTGGGCTTGCCTGGTTGGGCGGTGGCCTGCCCATATGTGCATGGGTTGGTGTTGGGTAACTGTATATTGAGGCAGGGCCGACTGTTGAAAAATGGCCTCTCTGAAGGGTCACCCCAAACTTTTTGTCTTTCTCCTCTTCTTTTTGTCACCTCGATTTTGCTGGCTTTAGGATTCTGGACGCTTTACAACTGCTAACCACTGCTGAAGTCCATATGCTCCCTCCCTAAAAACATGGTAACATTGGATCACACCCAATTGGCATATTTAACTTAATTGTAAGTCCTTACTAAAGCGCACTACATGTGCCCATGGCCTTTAAATTAAATGCTACTAGTGGGCCTGCAGCACTGATTGTCCCACCCATATAAGTAGCCCCTTAACCATGACTCAGGCCTGCCATTGCAAGGCATGTGTGTGCAGTTTCACTGCCACTTCGACTTGGCATTTAAAACTACTTGCCAAGCCTTAAACGTACCTTTTTCTACATATAAGTCACTACTAAGGTAAGCCCGAGGTAACCCATAGGGCAGGGTGCTAAGTAGGCAAAGATAGGACATGTACTTATGTGTTTTACATGTGATGGTAGTGAAAAACTCATAAATTGTCCACTACTGTGAGGCCTGCTCCTCTCATAGTCTAGCATTAGAACTGCCCTCATATACTTTTGAGTGGCAGTTTCTGATCTGGAAGAAGTGGCCCTGTCATGTTTGGTATTGCCAGAATGGTAATAGAAAATCCTACTTATTGGTGAAGTTGGAATTAATATTGCTATTTTGGAAATGCCACTTTTAGAAAGTGGGCATTTCTCTGCACTTACTACCATCTGTGCCTTACAGTCTGTCTCCAATCCACGTCTGGTCTGGGCTGGTTGACTGCCCCCCTTGTGCATTCCACCCAGACAACCATAGACACAGGACACTCAGTCACATCTGCATACTGAATGGGTTTTCCTGTGCAGGAAGGGTAGAGTGTCTCCCTCATACATTTTACAGGCCAGTGACTTGCCCTCACACAAAGGACTGATAACCCCCAACAGGGATCCTGGCAGGCAGGACTGGGCTGAAAGGGGAACTTATGCACTTCAAAACAACTCTTTGAAGTTTCCTGCACTTCAAATGCATTATTGGGTATGTAAACTGTGTTTCTGACCCCACCAAATCAGACACTTCTGGACCTACACCTGCAATCTGTCAGATGAACTGCCTTGCTGCCCAAAGGACTCTTCTAGACTGCTTTGCTGAGAAGGACTTTTACCTTGCTTGTTGTCCTGCTGCCTTGCTGTTCCTTTGACTTTGCTGGAAGAACTCTGCCTTCCTCCTGAAGTGTTCTCCAAGGGCTTGGATTGAACTTCCCTCCTGTTTTGTAATTCTAAAGGGCCAACAATGACTTCACCTCTTCAAGAAAATCCTTGTGTGTCGAAAACCGGTGCAATGCCTGCAGAAATCAATGCAAAGCCTGAATCGTGGCTGGGAAATCGCTGCATCGCCGACCGGAACAACGCAGCACTGAATCCCCGATGGAAAAGTCAACACAGCTCCTACCTTGGAATGGAAAATTCTACACATCACCTAATGTAGCAATGCAGCACCTGCTCCTTTTACTAGCACGTGAAGGATTTTCAAGGCATTGTCCCTGGGCGTCAAAATATCCCTTCATCGCAGTGAGGAACCAAGCCTGCGTGCCTGAAAAATGACACAACCCCTTGCAGCGTAGAAAGAAATTACGTATCGTCTATGCCATGCCGGAAAATCCAACACAAAACCTTATTTTTCCACGCATCGCCTCCTCTGTGGTCTCCATGGGTTGTTATTATTGATGCCTCGCAGGTACTGTGTGTTACAAAGAAACAACTATAGATTTCTAAGGATTGAGACTCTTTTAAAACTTTTAAATGTGATATTTCAATTTGTGCTTATAGGATTTATGTCGTTTTCACCTTATTTTATTCAAATAAATATGATCTATTGCTCCAAATCTGTGGACTCTATTTTTGTGGTGTTTTCACTGTGTTATTCTATGGTTTATTGCACAAATACTTTACACATTGCCTTCTAAGTTAAGCCTGACTTCTCAGTGCCAAGTTATTAGAGGGTGGGCACAGGATAATTTGGATTGTGTTGTGACTGGCACTGACTAGGATTGTGGTCCCTACTTGGATAAGGGGGTATACTTCTGCCAACTAGAGACCCCATTTCTAACACCAACTAACACCTTAGAGGTCCCTGTCCCTGACAGCAAGTGAAGCGGAAGAGCAGCCGGTGGTTGCCAGCCCTGTCAGCCCTGTCAGGGCGGCGAATGCCCCAGGGCCCCTGCTCGGCTGATTGCGGCCTGTGGGGGGGCAATGAGATATTTTGAGCCTGCACGCAAGGCTGTGCTGTTCTGCAGGAGGAGCTGCCCAGATACACAGATGTGAACTGTTCCCTGATGGACAACTGGGGCCCCGAGGTGAGTGACTGGACCTGTCCTGCATTGCAGAGGAGTGGCCGACTGGTGCTGGTTGAACCTCTTGAGGGGGTGCTTGACTGTATTGAGTACTTTATTCCTTGGCGCACAAGGGGAAGAATAAGCAGCAGGGGACTCCTGAGTGCAATACAATGGAGCATTATGCGATTCTAGCCTCTGTATCGCAGAACACTAAGCGCCTTAGCTCTGGCCGGGGTGGCTCTCAGGAGGCACTTCGCGTTTCGTTGATATACCTGAGGATGTGTGGCTGGAGGCATGGGATAAAGTACCTAATGAGTGCAATTCTACATGGAAAACTGGGTCACGCAAACCATCTGCACAGGAAGGTACTGACCTGAGGACAGGAGAAGCATCGGAGACGGCCCTCCGTCAGTACACTGGGAGGCCTGAACCTGGCAGAGTGGGTATACAGGTGGATGGTGTCATGGCCCTTCCCTGCCACTTCATCGGAGGAGACTGCACTCCAGACAGAGTCCATGGCCAGAATACTTACAGACCCATAATACTTACAGTCGACTGGGCCTTTTCCTGGTGGGAGGATTTGATTGTCCCCGGATAGGTGCAGTGCTACACATGACAAGGTTTCTCTCAGATCATGCCCCTGCTTTATTGACTTTGAATTGGAGTGGGAGGGTTGCCAGAACGTGGACATGGAGCATGCCATCGGACTTACTCTTTGACGTGGCCAGTAAGGTGGACCTTGAAACTGCTATAGATAATTATATGGCCACAGATTGGGGAACCAGGGACACTAGAGCAGTGGAGTGGGAGGCATTAAAGTAATCAGGGGAGAGTGCATAGGTACAGTCTGTGGAACGTGCAGACGACTCATAGGAGACCTGAAAAAACAAGAAGACCAGTTGGCTGATCTCCCCAAGACAGGAGCTCCATACGGCTGAGGTGTATGGGGAGATGTAAGGAAATGGCTCCCTGTTGCAGTTACCCCCCACTTTTTGCCTGATACTGATGCTGACTTGACTGAAAAGTGTGCTGGGACCCTGCTAACCAGGCCCCAGCATCAGCGTTCTTTCACCTAAAATGTACTATTGTCTCCACAATTGGCACAACCCTGGCACCCAGGTAAGTCCCTTGTAACTGGTACCCCTGGTACCAAGGGCCCTGATGCCAGGGAAGGTCTCTAAGGGCTGCAGCATGTCTTAGGCCACCCTAGGGACCCCTCACTCAGCACAGACACACTGCTTGCCAGCTTGTGTGTGCTGGTGGGGAGAAAATGACTAAGTCGACATGGCACTCCCCTCAGGGTGCCATGACAACCTCACACTGCCTATGGCATAGGTAAGTCACCCCTCTAGCAGGCCTTACAGCCCTAAGGCAGGGTGCACTATACCACATGTGAGGGCATAGGTGCATGAGCACTATGCCCCTACAGTGTCTAAGCAAAACCTTAGACATTGTAAGTGCAGGGTAGCCATAAGAGTAAATGGCCTGGGAGTCTGTCAAAAACGAACTCCACAGCTCCATAATGGCTACACTGAATACTGGGAAGTTTGGTATCAAACATCTCAGAATAATAAACCCACACTGATGCCAGTGTTGGATTTATTAAAAAATGCTCACAGAGTGCATCTTAAAGATGCCCCCTGTATTTTACCCAATTGTTCAGTGCAGGACTGACTGGTCTGTTCCAGCCTGCTGTTGAGAGATGAGTTTCTGACCCCATGTGGTGAGGGCCTTTTTGCTCTCTGAGGACAGAAACAAAAGCCTGCTCTAGGTGGAGGTGCTTCACACCTCCCCCCTGCAGGAACTGTAACACCTAGCAGTGAGCTTCAAAGGCTCAGGCTTCGTGTTACAATGCCCCAGGGCACTCCAGATAGTGGAGATGCCCGCCCCCTGGACACAGCCCCCACTTTTGGCAGCAAGTCCAGGGGAGATAATGAGAAAAACAAGGAGGAGTCACCCACCAGTCAGGACAGCCCCTAAGGTGTCCTGAGCTGAGGTGACCCCTGCCTTTAGAAATCCTCCATCTTGATTTTGGAGGATTCCCCCAATAGGAATAGGGATGTGCCCCCCTCCCCTCAGGGAGGAGGCACAAAGAGGGTGTAGCCACCCTCAAGGATAGTAGCCATTGGCTACTTCCCTCCCAGACCTAAACACACCCCTAAATTCAGTATTTAGGGGTTCCGCATAACCTAGGAAACTAGATTCCTGCAACCTAAGACGAAGAAGGACTGCTGAGCTGAAAAACCTGCAGAGAAGATGGAGACACCAACTGCTTTGGCCCCAGCTCTACCGGCCTGTCTCCCCACTTCCAAAGAACTGCTACAGCGACGCGTTCCACAGGGTCCAGCGACCTCTGAAGCCTCAGAGGACTACCCTGCATCTAAAAGGACCAAGAACTCCCGAGGACAGCGGCTCTGCTCCAAAGAAGAAACATCTTTGCAACAAAGAAGCAACTTTGAAAGAACACACGTTTCCCGCCCGAAGCGTGAGACTTTGCACTCTGCATCCGACGCCCCCGGCTCGACTTGTGGAGAACCAACGCTACAGGAAGGACTCCCCGGTGACTGCGAGCCCGTGAGTAGCCAGAGTTGAACCCCCTGAGCCCCCACAGCGACACCTGCAGAGGGAATCCAGAGGCTACCCCTGACTGCGACTGCCTACTTCTAAGAACCCGACGCCTGGTAAGGACACTGCACCCGCAGCCCCCAGGACCTGAAGGATCCGACCTCCAGTGCAGGAGCGACCCCCAGGTGGCCCTCTCCCTTGCCCAGGTGGTGGCTGCCCCGAGGAGCCCCCCCTTGCCTGCCTGAATCACTGAAGAGACTCCCATTGGACTACATTGCAAACCTGATGCCTGTTTGCACACTGCACCCGGCCGCCCCCGTGCCGCTGAGGGTGTACTTGTTGTGCTGACTTGTGTCCCCCCCCGGTGCCCTACAAAACCCCCCTGGTCTGCCCTCCGAAGACACAGGTACTTACCTGCTGGCAGACTGGCACCGGGGCACCCCCTTCTCCATTGAAGCCTATGCGTTTTGGGCACCACTTTGACCTCTGCACCTGACCGGCCCTGAGCTGCTGGTGTGGTAACTTTGGGGTTGCTCAGAACCTCCAATGGTGGGCTACCTTGGACCCAACTTTGAACCCTGTAGGTGGTTTACTTACCTGCAAAACTAACAAACACTTACCTCCCCCAGGAACTGTTGAAAATTGTACTACGTGTCTAGTTTTAAAATAGCTTATTGCCATTTGTGTGAAAACTGTATATGCTATTTTGCTAATTCAAAGTTCCTAAAGTTCCTAAGTGAAATACCTTTCATTTAAAGTATTGTTTGTAAATCTTGAACCTGTGGTTCTTAAAATAAACTACGAAAATATTTTTTTCTATATAAAAACCTATTGGCCTGGAATTGTCTTTGAGTGTGTGTTCCCCATTTATTGCCTGTGTGTGTACAACAAATGCTTAACACTCCCCTCTGATAAGCTTACTGCTCGACCACACTACCACAAAATAGAGCATTAGAATTATCTCTTTTTGCCACTATCTTACCTCTAAGGGCAACCCTTGGACTCTGTGCATGCTATTTCTTACTTTGAAATAGTACATACAGAGCCAACTTCCTACAGGAGACCTTAGTATCTTCTAGAGATATATATTCCCTTTGGGATACCCTAGACAAGACTGGCCTAAAATCGTATTGCCAAATGTTGCACAGGGATGGAGATAAATCAAGCAGGCTGCTAGTGTGGCTACTTTGACGGGAGATGGAGATAACCCCCATCTTGACCATATGTAATGCGCATATTGCTCTAGGCCCAGTTACTGGGTAGGTTTCCATGGGACAATGACATGACCTGTGGGGAGGGATCAGAGGGGGAGGGTTGATACCCCTGAGATTATTGACCTGGTGAGAAAAAACTATGGTTAAAAGGAGGCCAGGGGACCCTCAGGGCAGTTATGAGAGTGGGCCAAGGTCACTCTGGAGAAAAGAAGCTAAAAGTGAGACAGGACAGCAGCTTGAGCAGTGCCAAAGGTGAGATTGGACAGCCGTGTGTGAGGGGGCCAGAGGTGAGATGGGGCAGCGGGTGGAGTGGACTTGACGGGAGATGGGACAATGATGGTCCTAATATGAGATGAGTCAGTGGGGTTGGGGCCTAGAGGTAAGACAAACTAATTGGTGGCTGGGGGCAGAGGAGAAACAGGTTTGGGGGAATCGGGCCGACTATACAATGGGACTACTGGTGGAGGAGAGTGTCAGACCTCCGTTCATGGGCCACATGGCAGTCAGGGAATACTAGGCCTCAGCCACACTGGCTGGTGTCATTTGCGTCTTACATCCCAGAGCCTGTCCTACTGTGGCTCTGCAAACGGGGACAACTACATCCCTTTCCACACTTGACTCTCAGGGTGTTAAAGGTGAGGAGTCACAGGCTTCTCAGTGAGGCAGTGTGGGTGTGCTCAAGGTGAGAACTCAACAATCATTTAGCAACACCAGACTAACTTAGGACCATATGTACGAACACATTTTCCCATAGACACAGAATGGGCAAAACTGCTTGCTACATCTGGCCCTTAGTTCACATCTTTTCTAGAAAGAATGTACTTCATTTGCTCAATGGTACTCAATATTGCACTCTACTAGTAACAAAACCAAGTCAGAGTTTCACTACTCTGGAAGGTGCTGCACACTCCCTGCTCCCCTGCAGTCCCTCCACTGTCCACAGGCTCTTCTATCTCTATGGGAAAACAGGAGCAGCATGAATTTAGCGCAGTTGCAGTTTAGTCACTAACAGTTTGTGCGCTCAGTCATAGTCTCTTACCCTGTTACAGGTGAATTAGAGTCTTACTCAGGCTGCCCAGTAGCACACCCACATGCTCTGAGGAGTGGCAGTGTGCTGCCAGGCAGCTCCGGAGTACCTTTTGCCAAGGGCATTGGGCTGCTTTGGGCTATGTGCCCATTCTTATTCTTTATCACTGGTGCCTGAGTTAGCAGTCCTGAGATGGTGAAGACCTGTCTGGAAGGGCAGTGAGTGCCATCATTCAGGCCGCTTTAGTTGACAGTTGAAGCCCATGCCAGGCCAGTTGGGACACAGAGTTTTGCAACATTTGGCAGGCGCACCCACCACAGTTTGCCCTGAATAAGGCCAATGCAGTCACCAATTGGGCTAGTCACAAATTCTGTAATTACAGCACTGCATGGGCTGAACGTAACCCGTAACCCGATCCCTGGGCTATAGAAATGATATCATTATGAAGTCATGGTACCTCCCTGGAACCATCAGGAAAGTCTGGGCAGACTTTCTGAAGCATGGATTAGCAAGATCACTCTCTTGCAACTGAACCTCCTACTGTCACTGGGGATGTTCTGAACCTTACTCTTTCCTGGACTGTCTCTCCTGCAGGATGGACAGGCTTCTTTCTTCTCTCAGCAGACTGCAGGCTTCTAGACACTGTAAGGTTTTCCTTTCACATGTCATTTCCAGACTCTTCTCCCTACACAGCCCCTGTGCAGAGTGATGCTCCTCACAGCAGAACTGTCTCCATCCTGGTACACCAACAAGAGAGGCACAAATGAGATGTGAGGTTTCTTTACCTGGCTGTCATTAGCCCCATAGAATGGGTACTCTGGGAAGGAAAAAAGGGGCAGGCCACACCTAAAGGTTTAATCACCTTTGACAACATACTCTACTGTACCACCCTTGACCCTACCATTCAGCAACTGGCACTGTTCAGAGGACTATTCAACAGCTACTTGTTAACCAAAAGGTCTGATAGAATATCTAAAGGAGTCTTGTTGTCTCTATCCATGTGCCAATGTCGAGGTCATGTTAGTACAATTCATATGCAGGATGTTAGTGCAAAACTTTGGGCAAGCACATAGAAGCAGAATGTCAAAGGATTGGTTCAGTAGGCCTTCCCTCCAATGATTTAGATCTGGTCACACTATTAATTCTCAAAACAAGAATGCTGCCACCACCACTCTCTATGCAAAACCCACAACAAGGAGAGTAGCAATCTATCAGCTAATTAGGGGGTGCTTACTGAGCTCCTCCAGGTCACAAGAGACTTCCAGGGCCTACTTGTAGTCATAGAACAGGCCTGGGCATCTGCACCTATGGTAGATTAGCATGACTCCAAGGCCAAAAATCAATAGTCGGGATACCAGATACATGCAGTCAGGTACTGAGAGCTCAGGAATATACCCGTTTATCATGCAGGGATATTCCTTTCCCAAAAGAGGACCAGGATTGACATGGGGATACAAAGATGAGACCGTATAACTAGTGGAGGTCTCAGGGTATATGAGAAAGAAAGGGGAGGGTGGTCAGAATGGCTGGGTAGAGCAGGGTGCTAGAGGTGAAACAATGCTGCTGATGGGAGTGGGGCCAGCAGTGGCATGGGCAAGGAAGCCAGATGTGTGATTGGACAGCTGGGCGAGAGACCATAGATGAGATGTGAGACAGCTGGCAAGTGGTCCAAATGTTAGACAGGACAGCAGGGGAGGAACTAGAAGTTGGATGTGGCAGTGGGGCCCAAGGGAGGGTACATATGAGATAGGGCTGCAGATAAAGGGGAGATTGAGGTGGTATGCAACAGCTGGAGGAAGGTGTTAAGGGGAAACAGAGGCTTATGGAAGGAGGGGTACAGAGGTGAGAACATGCAATGGGGAGATGGCAGCAAGAGGTGACACAGGGCAGGAGGAGTAGGGGGCCTTGTGAGAAAGTAGCCTCTTTCTAGCCTTGTTACCCCCACTTTTGGCCTGTTTGTGAGTGTATGTCAGGATGTTTGTCACTGTTTTCACTGTCTCACTGGGATCCTGATGGCTAGGCCCCAGTGCTCATAGTGAAAACACTATGTTTTCAGTATGTTTGTTATGTGTCACTGGGACCCTGCTAGTCAGGACCCCAGTGCTCATAAGGTTGTGGCCTATATGTATGTGTCACTGGGACCCTGTCACACAGGGCCCCAGTGCTCATAGGTGTGCATGTATGTGTTCCCTGTGTGGTGCCTAACTGTCTCACTGAGGCTCTGCTAACCAGAACCTCAGTGGTTATGCTCTCTCATTTCTTTCCAAATTGTCACTAACAGGCTAGTGACCATTTTTACCAATTTACATTGGCTTACTGGAACACCCTTATAATTCCCTAGTATATGGTACTGAGGTACCCAGGGTATTGGGGTTCCAGGAGATCCCTATGGGCTGCAGCATTTCTTTTGCCACCCATAGGGAGCTCTGACAATTCTTACACAGGCCTGCCACTGCAGCCTGAGTGAAATAACGTCCACGTTATTTCACAGCCATTTTACACTGCACTTAAGTAACTTATAAGTCACCTATATGTCTAACCTTTACCTGGTAAAGGTTAGGTGCAAAGTTACTTAGTGTGAGGGCACCCTGGCACTAGCCAAGGTGCCCCCACATTGTTCAGAGCCAATTCCCTGAACTTTGTGAGTGCGGGGACACCATTACACGCGTGCACTACATATAGGTCACTACCTATATGTAGCTTCACAATGGTAACTCCGAATATGGCCATGTAACATGTCTATGATCATGGAATTGCCCCCTCTATGCCATCCTGGCATAGTTGGCACAATCCCATGATCCCAGTGGTCTGTAGCACAGACCCTGGTACTGCCAAACTGCCCTTCCTGGGGTTTCACTGCAGCTGCTGCTGCTGCCAACCCCTCAGACAGGCATCTGCCCTCCTGGGGTCCAGCCAGGCCTGGCCCAGGATGGCAGAACAAAGAACTTCCTCTGAGAGAGGGTGTGACACCCTCTCCCTTTGGAAAATGGTGTGAAGGCAGGGGAGGAGTAGCCTCCCCCAGCCTCTGGAAATGCTTTCTTGGGCACAGATGTGCCCAATTCTGCATAAGCCAGTCTACACCGGTTCAGGGACCCCTTAGCCCCTGCTCTGGCGCGAAACTGGACAAAGGAAAGGGGAGTGACCACTCCCCTGACCTGCACCTCCCCTGGGAGGTGTCCAGAGCTCCTCCAGTGTGCTCCAGACCTCTGCCATCTTGGAAACAGAGGTGCTGCTGGCACACTGGACTGCTCTGAGTGGCCAGTGCCACCAGGTGACGTCAGAGACTCCTGCTGATAGGCTCCTTCAGGTGTTAGTAGCCTATCCTCTCTCCTAAGTAGCCAAACCCTCTTTTCTGGCTATTTAGGGTCTCTGTCTCTGGGGAAACTTTAGATAACGAATGCATGAGCTCAGCCGAGTTCCTCTGCATCTCCCTCTTCACCTTCTGATAAGGAATCGACCGCTGACCGCGCTGGAAGCCTGCAAACCTGCAACATAGTAGCAAAGACGACTACTGCAACTCTGTAACGCTGATCCTGCCGCCTTCTCGACTGTTTTCCTGCTTGTGCATGCTGTGGGGGTAGTCTGCCTCCTCTCTGCACCAGATGCTCCGAAGAAATCTCCCGTGGGTCGACAGAATCTTCCCCCTGCAACCGCAGGCACCAAAAAGCTGCATTACCGGTCCCTTGGTTCGCCTCTCAGCATGACGAGCGAGGTCCCTCGAATCCAGCGACACTGTCCAAGTGACCCCCACAGTCCAGTGACTCTTCAGCCCAAGTTTGGTGGAGGTAAGTCCTTGCCTCACCTCGCTGGGCTGCATTGCTGGGAACCGCGACTTTGCAGCTACTCCGGCCCCTGTGCACTTCCGGCGGAAATCCTTCGTGCACAGCCAAGCCTGGGTCCACGGCACTCTAACCTGCATTGCACGACTTTCTAAGTTGGTCTCCGGCGACGTGGGACTCCTTTGTGCAACTTCGGCGAGCACTGTTTCACGCATCCTCGTAGTGCCTGTTTCTGGCACTTCTCCGGGTGCTACCTGCTTCAGTGAGGGTTCTTTGTCTTGCTCGACGTCCCCTCTCTTTTCAGGTCCAATTTGCGACCTCCTAGTCCCTCCTGGGCCCCAGCAGCATCCAAAAACGCCAAACGCACGATTTGCGTGAAGCAAGGCTTGTTGGCGTCCTTCCGGCGGGAAAACACTTCTACACAACTCTCCAAGGCGAGTGGGATCGGTCCACCAAAGGGGAAGTCTCTAGCCATTTTTGTTCCTGCAGAAACCTCAGCTTCTTCTGTCCAGTCGAAGCTTCTTTGCACCCGCAGCTGGCATTTCCTGGGCATCTGCCCATCTCCGACTTGCTTGTGACTTTTGGACTTGGTCCCCTTGTTCCACAGGTACCCTAGATTGGAAATCCACAGTTGTTGCATTGCTGGTTTGTGTCTTTCCTGCATTATTCCTTTAACACTACTCTTTTGTCCTTAGGGGAACTTTAGTGCACTTTGCACTCACTTTTCTGATGGATACAACTACCTGTGGATTCCTCACCTGATGAATACTCCCATGGCGCCAGCATTTGACGGAAATCTTCTTACTAGTCTCTGCACGTCGACGAGGACGTCACTCTAGCCCACGCGACGCCGTCTGACGTCATACAGGCAATAAGAAGTCCTCGCCGACGTGCCGATGACAGTTCCCTTTTTTCCGTGCATTCGAAACGGTTATCTTCGAGGGAGTTACTGTTACCTTCGTGGTTACAGTGTATTGTCTGCTGCATAGTCTTCTCTGCGGTAACAATGTCTCAGAGGAAGTCGGGTTTCAAGCCCTGTCGAGAGTGTGGGGGCAAGATGTCAGTTACAGATCCTCACTCCGACTGTCTATGGTGTTTGAGCTCCGACCACGACGTCTCGACTTGCGATTCATGTCAACACATGAATCCGAAGGCCCTCAAAGAGCGCGAGGCCAAGTTATTCATGGCAAAGTCAAAGAAGAAGGAGAAACATCATAAGAAGTCTTCTTCGCCAAGGTCTCACCGGCGTCATCGAGACTCCCGGCGCCGTAGAGACTCACGACGTCACTCCAGCAAGGAGTCTCATTCGAGGTCACCTTCGGCTCGGCGTCGGAGGACTTGGGAGGTCAGCCCCACGGTCACGCCGCATCCATCGACGCCGTTGCCCTCTCCGGCGTCACCGACTTCACCTGGTCAGGCGTCAGTGATTGAGGTGGTGCAGCCTCTTGTGTTTTCTCCGGCGTCGCAGACGTCGAGGCCGGCGTCGGGGTCGCCCTCGATCCAGGCACCCCAGTATCCGGCTTTTCCCACTCCTGGAGCCGATAGTACCGCGTTTCTTAATGCGATGTATACCATCTTTCAGCAGATGGCTCCAGGAGCTGCTCCGGCTGGTCCTTCGGGGCCCTTGGCCTTTTCGTTGGGTGATCCTGCGCCTCTTCGGCCGGCACCCTTTATGCCCTTTCTCCCTTTTGGGAATGTGGGCTCGGCGCCGGTGCCGGCGTCGGTGGCCGCTCCGGTGGCTTCGGATGTTTCGGCCCCGGAGGTTGCCCCTCCGTCGAAGTCAGGATTTTGCCCTGTGACTCCGGTTGGTCCATCGGCTCCAAGACCTCGTCCTCCGGCTCCTGCCTCGGCGCCGAAGCTGCCTGTGGCGCCGGACGCGGCGTCAGATGCTTCTGGAGATCGGCGCCGTTCTTCGACGTCGGCGGAGGCCATGTCGACTCCGCGTATCGAGGAGAGACTTCATTCGAGGAGGCGTGCTCTCCGTCTTTTAGAAGAGCAAGAGTACCAGCGAGTCCTAGAGGAGGGAGAGATTGAGGACTCTGGAGACGGACTGCATGGTCTGGATACAGCCAGTGGGCTGGACACTTCCCCTGAGTGGGACCTTTCATCTCCAGGGGAATATACGGAGGAGGCTGCTTCCTTTCATGCTGTGGTGAGGAAGGCAGCGAGCTTTTTGGACCTGCCTTTGCCGGTGGCAGAGGCAAAGCAGAATTTGCTGACAGAGGTATTGCATCCGGCCTCTGCTGCAGCTGAGCCTCTCTTGCCATTTAATGAGGCTTTGCTGGATCCGGTGTTGGAGGTGTGGAAGAAGCCGGTGTCTTCCTCGGCCGTTCATAGGGCTGTGGCCAGGAGGTATCGAGCTGCACCATCTGACCCTGGCTTTCTCTCTAGACACCCTACGCCGGAGAGCTTGGTGGTGCAAGCCTCCTGTTCCTCAAAGTCAGCGCCTGGTTCCTTCCCGACGGTGCCTGGAGACAGAGACTCCAAGAAACTGGATGCGCAGTCCAAGAAAATATTTTCGTCATGCAGTTTGGCGTTGAAGGCCACCAACGCCACGTGCATTCTGGGGAGGTACATCCATGCGCTGATGGATGATATTTCGTCTTCATTCACGGAGCTTCCCCAGGGTCTTTTGGATGTGGTCTCGGATGCCCAGGCTGCCGCGACCCAGATTATCCAGTCTGGGCTGGACACGACCGACTCGGTGGCCAGGGCGATGGGCACGGCTGTGGTGGCAAGAAGACAGGCCTGGCTCCGAAACTCAGGGTTCTCTGCGGATGTGCAGTCGACCCTGCTGGACCTCCCGTTTGATGGGGACAGACTGTTTGGAGCCAAGGCAGATTCAGCCTTGGAACGAATTAAGGAGAGCAGAGCCACAGCCAAATCGTTAGGACTGCAAGCTCCTTCTTCCTCTGCCTCTTCTAGAATTTTCAGGAGGTTTCGGGGATTTGGGCGTGGCTCTTATTCCTCTTCCTTTCGGGGGAGGTTCCAGCAACCCGCCTCTTCCCTCCCCTATAGGTCATTTAGAGGGAGGGGGAGGGGTGGGGTCCGTACCAGAGGAGCCTCTCAACAGCACTCTGCCTCTTCCTCGTCCTCTGGAGGGGTGCAGCAGGGGAAGCAGCCATAGGCTTCCACCGTTTCCCACTCACTCCTCTCCTGTAGGGGGAAGATTACAGCGTTTTCTCCACAAGTGGAAGTCTATCACAACGGACACTTGGGTTCTCGGCATTGTGGGAAAAGGCTACGCCCTTCCCTTTCGGGAGTTCCCGCCCCTCATCCCGCCCCGCCCATCTTATTGTTCAGAAGAACACCTCCTGTTGCTAGAACAGGAGGTTCAAGTCCTCCTTTCAAAGGGCGCGGTAGAGTTGGTCCCAGAGCAGGAAAAGGGTCGAGGTTGTTACTCAAGATACTTCCTGATTCCCAAAAAGGATGGTCAGTTGAGACCAATCCTGGATCTGAGGATCTTGAATTGGTTCCTCAAACAGGAAAAGTTCAAGATGCTGACCCTAGCACAGGTGCTTTTGGCGTTGAACAAGGAAGATTGGATGGTGTCTGTCGACTTGCAGGATGCTTACTTTCATATCCCGATACTCAAGTCGCACAGGAAGTATCTCCGGTTTGTGGTAGGGTCGCAGCACTATCAGTTTGCGGTCCTCCCGTTTGGTCTTACTTCAGCACCTCGAGTCTTCACAAAGGTGATGTCAGTGGTTGCGGCGGAGCTCAGAAGGAAGGGGATAGCAGTATTCCCTTACTTGGACGACTGGTTGATCAAAGCCAAGTCCCCGGAGCTTGTGTCGCATCATCTGCAGTCAACAACCCAGTTGTTGTTCGACCTGGGCTTTTCGGTGAACGTGCCCAAATCTCACCTGGAGCCCTCTCAGCGCCTCCTGTTCATAGGGGCAGTACTGGATACAACATTGAGTCGAGCCTTTCCTCCGCCTCAGCGGATTCAAGATATTCAGGAATTGGTTCCAATGTTTCGAAATGGAGCGGTAGTTCCAGTCCTCAAGGTCCTTCGTCTGCTCGGTCTGTTCGCCTCCTGCATTCTGTTGGTCACGCATGCTCGCTGGCACATGAGGGCTCTTCAGTGGTGCCTCCGAAGGCAGTGGTCTCAACACAAGGGAGATTTAGAAGGTACTGTCAAGATCTCCAGAGATGCTGCTGTGGAATTGAAGTGGTGGATTGCGGGCAACAATCTTTCACAGGGGAAGCCGTTCGCGCAGTCGCCACCAGTGGCCACGGTAATAACGGATGCCTCCACCCTAGGATGGGGAGCTCATCTGGGGGATCTGGAGATCAAAGGGCTTTGGTCTCCAGAGGAACAGGTGTTTCATATCAATCTGTTGGAGTTACGGGCTGTACGTTTGGCTCTCAAGGCCTTCCTCCCATCCCTTCGTGGTCAGTCGGTACAGGTCCTGACGGACAATACTACCACGATGTGGTACATAAACAAACAGGGAGGAGTAGGGTCGTACCTTCTCTGCAGAGAAGCTCTTCGGCTATGGTCCTGGGCAAAGGACCATCAGATTTGCTTGGTGGCAAATCATCTGGCCGGGGTCTTGAATGTACGTGCGGACAGTCTCAGTCGCCAATTCTCAGCAGACCACGAGTGGCGTCTCCATCCAGATCAAGTCTGTTTAATCTTCCAGATGTGGGGGTTTCCTCGGATAGATCTGTTTGCCACTCGGGAGAACGCGCATTGCCCGTTATTCTGCAGCCTCCAGTATCCGATGCAGGGAGCGTTGGGGGACGCGTTTCAGATAACCTGGTGCGACCAGTTGCTTTACGCGTTTCCCCCCATACCCTTGATTCCTCGAGTGTTGAGGAAAATTCGCCAAGACCGGGCCCAAGTCATCTTAATAGCTCCGGATTGGCCAAGGAGGGTATGGTACTCCGACCTTCTCCAACTCTCACTGTGCCCTCCGCTCCGTCTCCCTCTCAGGGCAGACCTCCTCTCGCAGTCGCAGGGGCAGGTTTTACACCCCAACCTCCAGAGTCTGCACCTACATGCTTGGAGATTGAACGGGGCAACCTGAGTTCCTTCTCTCTCCCGCCTGATGTAGTGGATGTTATCTTAGCGGCCAGGCGACACTCCACTAAATCTATCTACGCTAATAGGTGGTCTAAATTTGTTATGTGGTGTGGAGAGAGACAGATTGATCCCTTACATGCTCATCTGTCACATGTTTTGTCTTTTGCACTGTCTCTAGCGCAGAAAGGTTGTGCAGTAGCTACCATTAAGGGTTATTTGTCGGCCTTGTCAGCCTTCATTTGTCTTCCAGACCAACCATCGTTATTTAAATCCCCTATTGTTCTCAGATTCTTGAAAGGTCTTCTGAATCAATATCCTCCAAAACCATTCGTTATGCCTCAATGGGATTTGTCCTTGGTCCTGACTTTCCTTATGGGGTCCCCTTTTGAGCCTATGCATTCTTGCCCCTTAAGGTATTTGGTTATTAAAACAGTATTCCTGGTAGCTATAACATCTGCAAGGAGAGTGAGTGAGTTGCAGGCCTTATCGGTTAAACCCCCTTATATAACGTTTTATGGGGATAAGGTGGTGTTGAGGACCAAGGCTGCTTTCCTTCCGAAGGTTGTTTCACCCTTCCATTTGGCTCAGACAATCACTTTGTCCACGTTTTATCCTCCGCCTCATCCTTCAAAGGAGGAAGAAAGACTACATCGCCTGGACCCAAAAAGGGCGTTGAGCTTCTATATCGACAGAATGAAGGATATCAGGCTGGACGATCAGCTGTTTGTCGGATACGTGGGCAAGAGGAGAGGAAAGGCAGTCCACAAGAGAACACTCTCCAGGTGGGTTGTTCTTTGCATTAAAATCTGTTACTCTTTGGCAAAGAAGGATCCGCCTGAGGGCATTAGAGCTCACTCCACCAGAGCTAAGTCGGCCTCTTCGGCCTTGGCCAGGGGTGTTCCTGTGGTTGACATCTGCAAGGCCGCAACTTGGTCGTCCCTTCACACTTTTGTGAAACATTACTGTTTGGACTCTGAGGTCAGAAGGGACGGTCATTTTGCACGGTCAGTGCTGCAGGATTTCTTGGTTTGACCATTTAGGCACCCACCGCCGGGCGTGGTACTGCTTTGGGACTCTATTCATCAGGTGAGGAATCCACAGGTAGTTGTATCCATCAGAAGAACGAGTTACTTACCTTCGGTAACGACTTTTCTGGTGGATACATTAGCTACCTGTGGATTCCTCACGGTCCCACCCGCCTCCCCGTTGCCTTTTTGGTCTCTCCAAGCAATCCTTGAGTGTGCTCCTTTTGGTCTTCAAAGTTGCAATACATTTTGCATGTATGATATTTGTATATACGTGTATATTTATATATAAATCTATATATATATTGGGTATATACATGATTCGTATGTATAAATATATTTATTTGTTTAAAAAAAAAAAAAAAAAAAAAAAAAAAAAAAGGTTATATTAAATCTACAGCTATTTTATTGCAATGTTGTGTGATTTACAATATTAAGAGATGTTGCTTTGCTCTTTCATTGCATTGGGTTATTATTATTATTCTCATGCACGTAAAAAATGTTGGTACTGTCATCGGCTCGTCGGCGAGGACTTCTTATTGCCTGTATGACGTCAGACGGCGTCGCGTGGGCTAGAGTGACGTCCTCGTCGACGTGCAGAGACTAGTAAGAAGATTTCCGTCAAATGCTGGCGCCATGGGAGTATTCATCAGGTGAGGAATCCACAGGTAGCTAATGTATCCACCAGAAAAGTCGTTACCGAAGGTAAGTAACTCGTTCTTCAGGGTCTTGGGGAGGGTTATTTTTCTAACTCTCACTATTTTCTAATAGTCCCAGCGACCCTCTACAAGGTCACATAGGTTTGGGGTCCATTCGTGGTTCACATTCCACTTTTGGAGTATATGGTTTGTGTTGCCCCTATCCCTATGTTTCCCCATTGCATCCTATTGTAACTATACATTGTTTGCACTGTTTTCTAAGACTATACTGCATATTTTTGCTATTGTGTATATATATCTTTTGTATATTTCCTATCCTCTCACTGAGGGTACACTCTAAGATACTTTGGCATATTGTCATAAAAATAAAGTACCTTTATTTTTAGTATAACTGTGTATTGTGTTTTCTTATGATATTGTGCATATGACACTAAGTGGTACTGTAGTAGCTTCACACGTCTCCTAGTTCAGCCTAAGCTGCTCTGCTAAGCTACCATTATCTATCAGCCTAAGCTGCTAGACACCCTATACACTAATAAGGGATAACTGGGCCTGGTGCAAGGTGCAAGTACCCCTTGGTACTCACTACAAGCCAGTCCAGCCTCCTACATTGGTTGTGCAGTGGTGGGATAAGTGCTTGAGACTACTTACCACTCTTGTCATTGTACTTTTCATAAGAGAAAAATATACAAAACAAGGTCAGTGTATATACACATAGCCAAATAATTTAGCATTTCCTCTTTTCACTCTTTTCTAAGTGCTGAAAAGTACTTCTAAAGCTTTCAAAAAGTTCTTAAAAGTTTAAAAAGTTTTTTTCTGTCTTTCCAAAAAGTTCTGAAAACTTTTTTCTCTTTTCTATCACTTTAACTCTCTCTAAAAATGTCTGGCACAGGCCAAAATGTTGATCTGTCCAAACTTGCATATGACAACCTTAGCTGGAAAAGAGCAAGGAGTCTCTGTATAGAGAGAGGTTTGAGTGTAGGGAAGAATCCTTCCTTGGAACTGTTACTTAACATGCTTAGAGAACAGGATAAGGCCATAGGTGCCTCATCTGTTGAAAAAGTACCTAATAGTTCTCAATCTGATTCAGGGACTCCCCCAGGAAAAGATTCAGGAAAGAAACTTCCTAGCCTGCCCATTACTAGACAATCTAGCATAGTTGGTAATGATGATGAGCCACACCATATAAATAGTGTTGTCTCACATCATAGCAAAAGCATTTATTCTCACCATACTGGTAGTAATGTTTCTGTTAACCAAGCTGTTAGGGTGGCTTCTGTAAGGGACAGGTCTCCTTCTGTTCATTCCCATCATAGCTCTGTTTCTAGGAATGTCCCTCCCACCAACCCTGATGACAGAATGTTAGAGAGGGAACTCAATAAGTTGAGGGTGGAACAAACCAGACTGAAGCTTAAAAAGCAACAGCTGGATTTGGATAGACAGTCTTTTGAATTAGAGAAGGAAAGACAGAAGTTGGGTTTAGATACCCATGGTGGCAGCAGCAGTATTCCCCATAGTCATCCTGCAAAAGAGCATGATTCCAGGAATCTGCACAAGATAGTTCCCCCTTATAAGGAGGGGGATGACATTAACAAGTGGTTTGCTGCACTTGAGAGGGCCTGTGTTGTACAGGATGTCCCTCAAAGGCAGTGGGCTGCTATCCTATGGCTATCATTTAGTGGAAAAGGTAGGGATAGGCTCCTTACTGTGAAAGAAAATGATGCCAATAATTTTACAGTTCTTAAGAATGCACTCCTGGATGGTTATGGCTTAACCACTGAACAGTACAGGATAAAGTTCAGAGAGACCAAAAAGGAGTCTTCACAAGACTGGGTTGATTTCATTGACCATTCAGTGAAGGCCTTGGAGGGGTGGTTACATGGCAGTAAAGTTACTGATTATGAAAGCCTGTATAACACAATCCTGAGAGAGCATATACTTAATAATTGTGTGTCTGATTTGTTGCACCAGTACCTGGTAGACTCTGATCTGACCTCTCCCCAAGAATTGGGAAAGAAGGCAGACAAATGGGTCAGAACAAGGGTGAACAGAAAAGTTCATACAGGGGGTGACAAAGATGGCAATAAGAAGAAAGATGGTGAAAAATCTCAAGATAAGCATGGGGATAAGGGTAAAACCAAAGATCCCACTTCAAATCTTAAACACTCTTCAGAGGGTGGGGATAAAACTAATTCTTCCTCTTCTTCTCAACCCACACACATTAAAAAGCCTTGGTGCTTTGTGTGTAAAAATAGAGGCCATAGGGCAGGGGATAAGTCCTGTCCAGGTAAACCCCCTGAGCCTACCACCACTAATACATCAAGCTCTAGTGCCCCTAGCAGTAGTGGTACTAGTGGTGGGACTGCTGGCAACAGTCAAACAAAGGGTGTAGTTGGGTTCACTTATGGGTCCATCATAGAAACTGGGGTAGTCAGTCCCAAGACAGTTTCTGTCACACCTAGTGGCATTGGCCTTGCCACACTGGCTGCTTGTCCCCTTACAATGGATAAGTACAGGCAGACAGTTTCAATAAATGGTGTTGAGGCCTTGGCCTACAGGGACACAGGTGCCAGTTTCACTTTGGTGACTGAAAACCTAGTGCACCCTGATCAACACATCATTGGACAACAGTATAAGATTATTGATGTCCATAACTCCACTAAGTTTCTTCCCTTAGCTATAATTCAGTTTAATTGGGGTGGAGTTACTGGCCCTAATCAGGTGGTGGTATCACCTAGCTTACCTGTAGACTGTCTCTTAGGTAATGACCTAGAGGCCTCAGGTTGGGCTGATGTAGAGTTTTATGCCCATGCAGCCATGCTGGGCATCCCTGAGGAATTGTTCCCTCTCATTTCTACTGAAATGAAAAAGCAAAGGAGAGAAGGCCTGAAAACTCAGGAACCCTCTCCATCAACAGGTAAAAAGGGTATCACAGTATCCCCTAACCACCCTACCATTCAGGATACCATTCCTGTGGTGGGAGAAACCTCTCCTGGGGTGGCACCTGTTCCAAGGGAATCATCAGTTGGCAAAACTGTACTCCCTGAGGTGGAAGTACCTCTCTGTGGGATAACTAACATTGGTGAGAAAAAGAGCACCATTTTAGTTAACATGGAGCATCCCTCCAACCCTCCCAGAGAAACTTTAGTTCAGAAACTCTGCACTGCCTCACAACACTTAGGACAGCATCCCTGCCCTAGTGTGGAGCTGATAGGACAGCATCCCTGCCCTGCTCCAACCCAAGAGAAACAGCATCCCTGTTCTCTCTTCCAGCCATATGGACAAAGTTTTTGCCCAGCTATGGCTTTTCTGAGACAGCATCCCTGTCTGGCATTTCCATCACTACAAATAGGTTCAGTGGACAATTCCCACTGCTCTAAACTAAAACTTACTGATAGAAACTCTGAAAATACATTTTCACATTGTTGCTTAGCTAAAAAACTTCAAACAGGGTGGTTTACATCCCCACAGGGAAGTAACCATATAGTGGATGATAAAGGGAGTAACCAGTCTATTGCAGAGCTACTCTCTACTTATCACCACTTAGACAATAAAGTCTCAACTGGCCAAGGTTAGCCTTATTGTCCTTCGTTTGGGGGAGGGGTTGTGTGAGAAAGTAGCCTCTTTCTAGCCTTGTTACCCCCACTTTTGGCCTGTTTGTGAGTGTATGTCAGGATGTTTGTCACTGTTTTCACTGTCTCACTGGGATCCTGATGGCTAGGCCCCAGTGCTCATAGTGAAAACACTATGTTTTCAGTATGTTTGTTATGTGTCACTGGGACCCTGCTTTTCAGGACCCCAGTGCTCATAAGGTTGTGGCCTATATGTATGTGTCACTGGGACCCTGTCACACAGGGCCCCAGTGCTCATAGGTGTGCATGTATGTGTTCCCTGTGTGGTGCCTAACTGTCTCACTGAGGCTCTGCTAACCAGAACCTCAGTGGTTATGCTCTCTCATTTCTTTCCAAATTGTCACTAACAGGCTAGTGACCATTTTTACCAATTTACATTGGCTTACTGGAACACCCTTATAATTCCCTAGTATATGGTACTGAGGTACCCAGGGTATTGGGGTTCCAGGAGATCCCTATGGGCTGCAGCATTTCTTTTGCCACCCATAGGGAGCTCTGACAATTCTTACACAGGCCTGCCACTGCAGCCTGAGTGAAATAACGTCCACGTTATTTCACAGCCATTTTACACTGCACTTAAGTAACTTATAAGTCACCTATATGTCTAACCTTTACCTGGTAAAGGTTAGGTGCAAAGTTACTTAGTGTGAGGGCACCCTGGCACTAGCCAAGGTGCCCCCACATTGTTCAGAGCCAATTCCCTGAACTTTGTGAGTGCGGGGACACCATTACACGCGTGCACTACATATAGGTCACTACCTATATGTAGCTTCACAATGGTAACTCCGAATATGGCCATGTAACATGTCTATGATCATGGAATTGCCCCCTCTATGCCATCCTGGCATAGTTGGCACAATCCCATGATCCCAGTGGTCTGTAGCACAGACCCTGGTACTGCCAAACTGCCCTTCCTGGGGTTTCACTGCAGCTGCTGCTGCTGCCAACCCCTCAGACAGGCATCTGCCCTCCTGGGGTCCAGCCAGGCCTGGCCCAGGATGGCAGAACAAAGAACTTCCTCTGAGAGAGGGTGTGACACCCTCTCCCTTTGGAAAATGGTGTGAAGGCAGGGGAGGAGTAGCCTCCCCCAGCCTCTGGAAATGCTTTCTTGGGCACAGATGTGCCCAATTCTGCATAAGCCAGTCTACACCGGTTCAGGGACCCCTTAGCCCCTGCTCTGGCGCGAAACTGGACAAAGGAAAGGGGAGTGACCACTCCCCTGACCTGCACCTCCCCTGGGAGGTGTCCAGAGCTCCTCCAGTGTGCTCCAGACCTCTGCCATCTTGGAAACAGAGGTGCTGCTGGCACACTGGACTGCTCTGAGTGGCCAGTGCCACCAGGTGACGTCAGAGACTCCTGCTGATAGGCTCCTTCAGGTGTTAGTAGCCTATCCTCTCTCCTAAGTAGCCAAACCCTCTTTTCTGGCTATTTAGGGTCTCTGTCTCTGGGGAAACTTTAGATAACGAATGCATGAGCTCAGCCGAGTTCCTCTGCATCTCCCTCTTCACCTTCTGATAAGGAATCGACCGCTGACCGCGCTGGAAGCCTGCAAACCTGCAACATAGTAGCAAAGACGACTACTGCAACTCTGTAACGCTGATCCTGCCGCCTTCTCGACTGTTTTCCTGCTTGTGCATGCTGTGGGGATAGTCTGCCTCCTCTCTGCACCAGAAGCTCCGAAGAAATCTCCCGTGGGTCGACGGAATCTTCCCCCTGCAACCGCAGGCACCAAAAAGCTGCATTACCGGTCCCTTGGGTCTCCTCTCAGCACGACGAGCGAGGTCCCTCGAATCCAGCGACACTGTCCAAGTGACCCCCACAGTCCAGTGACTCTTCAGCCCAAGTTTGGTGGAGATAAGTCCTTGCCTCACCTCGCTGGGCTGCATTGCTGGGAACCGCGACTTTGCAGCTCCTCCGGCCCCTGTGCACTTCCGGCGGAAATCCTTCGTGCACAGCCAAGCCTGGGTCCACGGCACTCTAACCTGCATTGCACGACTTTCTAAGTTGGTCTCCGGCAACGTGGGACTCCTTTGTGCAACTTCGGCAAGCACTGTTTCACGCATCCTTGTAGTGCCTGTTTCTGGCACTTCTCCGGGTGCTACCTGCTTCAGTGAGGGTTCTTTGTCTTGCTCGACGTCCCCTCTCTCTTCAGGTCCAATTTGCGACCTCCTGGTCCTTCCTGGGCCCCAGCAGCGTCCAAAAACGCCAAACGCACGATTTGCGTGTAGAAAGGCTTGTTGGCGTCCTTTCGGCGGGAAAACACTTCTGCACGACTCTCCAAGGCGAGATGGATCGGTCCACCAAAGGGGAAGTCTCTAGCCCTTTTCGTTCCTGCAGAAACCTCAGCTTCTTCTGTCCAGTCGAAGCTTCTTTGCACCAGCAGCTGGCATTTCCTGGGCATCTGCCCATCTCCGACTTGCTTGTGACTTTTGGACTTGGTCCCCTTGTTCCACAGGTACCCTAGATTGGAAATCCACAGTTGTTGCATTGCTGGTTTGTGTCTTTCCTGCATTATTCCTCTAACACTACTCTTTTGTCCTTAGGGGAACTTTAGTGCACTTTGCACTCACTTTTCAGGGTCTTGGGGAGGGTTATTTTTCTAACTCTCACTATTTTCTAATAGTCCCAGCGACCCTCTACAAGGTCACATAGGTTTGGGGTCCATTCGTGGTTCACATTCCACTTTTGGAGTATATGGTTTGTGTTGCCCCTATCCCTATGTTTCCCCATTGCATCCTATTGTAACTATACATTGTTTGCACTGTTTTCTAAGACTATACTGCATATTTTTGCTATTGTGTATATATATCTTGTGTATATTTCCTATCCTCTCACTGAGGGTACACTCTAAGATACTTTGGCATATTGTCATAAAAATAAAGTACCTTTATTTTTAGTATAACTGTGTATTGTGTTTTCTTATGATATTGTGCATATGACACTAAGTGGTACTGTAGTAGCTTCACACGTCTCCTAGTTCAGCCTAAGCTGCTCTGCTAAGCTACCATTATCTATCAGCCTAAGCTGCTAGACACCCTATACACTAATAAGGGATAACTGGGCCTGGTGCAAGGTGCAAGTACCCCTTGGTACTCACTACAAGCCAGTCCAGCCTCCTACAGGCCTCAGGTAAGACAAGCCAGAAGGGGAGAATGCTGCCAGATGTGAGATGGGATAACACAAAGAGGAGGCAAGATGACAGATGGGACCGCAAGGGGAAGGGGGGGTAGAGGAGGAGGCAAAGGTAACATTGGACTGCAGAGTAGGGGTTCAGTAATGAGAAACGTTTATAGGGGATAGTAGGATACTGGGTGGGCACAGAGGTGAGATGGGCTAGCAGGGGCCAGGAGGGGTCAGAGAGGAGACAGTGTGAGAGAGGACCTGCATACGTGAGATTGGACTGAAGTTTCTTAGAGATGGGCAGGAGTGGAAGGAGGCCAGAAGTGAGATGGGCCATCAGGGGGAAGAGGTGGGACAGTGCACCTGTGGGTCAAGCTGCATAGAGGTGAGTTGGGGATTGTTTTAGAAATGAAATGGGACAATCCAGCAAAGTGTGCCAGAGGTGACATTGACCAACGGGCACAGGAGGACTGTGGTGATAAGAGTTTACAGAGGAAGGAGTTCAGAGTAGTTACAGTTCTAAAGAGGGTAAAGGGTGCAGAGATGAGAGTTGTCAGAGGTGTTCCTTGGTGTACAAGGAATAGCTCAGGATGGTGGCCTGAGATGAGACATGGCAGCAAGGAAAAGACCAGACAATACAATGGACTTGGAGAGGATTGTGTCCTGTGGTGATCCAAGACAGAGGGGGCAGTGGTGAGATATGACAGCAGAGGCTCTGTAGGTAATACTGTACTGTTAGAGAGGGTGGCCAGATATTACTCAGGGGAGGGGATGCAGTTGTGAGATTAAAATCCTGGGGAGGGGTGCAACAGGGGAGATGTGATAGTATGGGGATGAGGACCAAAATAGGTCAGGAAAGCAGTAGTAGTAGTTTGTTCCTGAAAGCCCAGGAGTGATAGACACCTTCCTGGAACTCACGCCTTGTTAGCTGAGGTGGTATACATACCTTGCCTTACACTTTTTGGGCCAAGCAAGGGAGCAAGTTTCGTTAACTATCAAGCCCCCACAACGTGGATCCATGGATCCAGGGGGACCAACAAGTGGCATTTAGCTGTGACTTCTGGCCCTCCAGTCACCTGGCCCTCTACCCACTGACCAGATGGTTCGTGCCTGCCACCGACCATATAGACAAGTCCAACCAATGACCAGTTGGCCCATTCCAACAACTAATTTGGGGGCCCATGCAGCCTCTGATCAGAGTGCCCAGGGACATGGGCTTTACCAACCAGAGTTGAAATACACATTCCAGACAGTAATAGGAATCCCCCACCCGTTCAGGACCTTCTTCAAGCCAACAACTTGCTTCATGACCGTCATAACCCCTGCCAGAGGGCCATGGGGGCTTGCAGGGGTTTCTGGGCCCAACTGTGGTGGTTGAGGTCTTTTAGTCCTCATGTCCCAATGCCAAGCCTGCTGTAGATCCTAAGCTGCGAGGCCAAGTATCTTTCTGCACTTGACTCTCAGTGATAGCTGTGGACAAGCAGTCAAAGGCTCCGTTGGGAAGGGGAGGAAGTGTAGATACAGATTAGTGAATAGGGCTCATAACTCAAAAAGAGCATAGGAGTATCAATAAAGCAATGTCCATTCAAATACTTATTTTTGTAATAAAAAATAAGTATTTTGTTTCTAACTCTGTGCGTTCAAAGAAAAATATGACATTCATAAGCAATAACACAAGTCCCCTTGAGGTTGGGGGTTATAGTGTTCCACTACAAATCCCTGTCCCATTGCTACTCGTTGTAATGTGGTTTGGGTTATTCCCGACTCACAGATGTCTGCATGCAGCGAGTGCTCACTAGCAGGCCTTTACTCAAGAGTCCACTCCAAAAGTGTCTTTGGCGCAGCAGCAATCTTAGCAGCAAGTTGCACCCCCTTCCACCCAGCCATCAGGGTCTGAAAGCCGGTAACTAGTCTGACGCACTCCAGAAGCAAGTATGTTTGCAGTGTCCCAGAGGGTGCCCTTTCCACAAGCACTCGCAAAGCTCCAGGCCAGCTTGGCCTGTATTAAGAAGAAACAGCAACACCTGGGAAATGCAGGCACTCCTTGAGCTTACGCAGCTGGCTCCAGCTGGGAATGGAGGTGCTCTGGTGCTTCTCCTACATGGTATGTTTTGTGTTCCCCATTGGGAGAGGATAGTAGATTCCAATACTCCCAGTGATATGAGGATGCACCTACACATTCCTCCTCAGTTCAAAGGGGCAGGCCGGGTGCAATCGGTGATGCCTCCTTTTACACATGGAAACAAACACAAATGATGGACGGAATGCGGAACTAATCAAACATTCACCCCCAGTCACAGATCTGGGTTTAATCCGTCAATTCTTTTACTCACCATGCCACCCTAGTTTGGACCCAGCCATATGCAAATCAGTCTTGACCCTGTTCCCCATGGGAACAGTCCAGTGTGAACTGCCAAGCCAGGTCATCCCTGAACCAGAAACAAGCATTCTGGGACCAGTTTCAGGGTATCACCCTTCATCAGCCAGGCTAGCTTGAATCCAGTGTTACAGTGAGCCCGGGACCCACGTCTGGGCGTACCCGGCGCACTTATGGCGACAAAAACAAATAAACATAAATGAAGGGTCACAGCTTTACAGTTCTCTGGAGACAGTCTGATTCCCACAGCACATTAAATAGTGGCAACTCCTCCTGCCATTTGGGGTTGCTGCAGTATTTCCAAATGAGGCACGCGCCTTTACCGCATGGGAGGAAGGGTCGCTGAAATGGTGCTTCACAGGCTTCACTCTCCCTGCATGGCAATTAGTTCATGGCTATCTTAAGATGCCCTCTCCTGGCATATGGGGCTTGCTGACTTGGATTTGCCCTTGTCCATTTACCAAATTGATGCAGCAGGCATCTACTCACACCTCACACCAGGAGAACTCTTAATAGGGCTCCCCACTGGACCTTGCTCCCTCCCACACTCTCCTCTTCCTCGCAGGGCACACTAGTGTTGGAAAATAGACACTGGTGCTCCAGAGCAGGTGGTCTTGGTTTCCCAGAGTGGTGTCCGCTCACCTACCAGGAATACTAGCAGGCCTTGGCCCCTTAGTCCTGGTATCAGGCAGAAGTCTTGCAGAGCTATCCCTCCTGACACAGCCCCTTTGGCTGCTTGGCAGATGGCCAATTCTTGGGGTCTCAACCTCCTGTTCTTATAGCCATTTCCAGACAATGTATTTTAGAGTCTGGGTCTATATAGGCTTATGTTGGGGTTCTGCTTCCTTTGAAGTGTACACGTCTCCTCTCCCTCTTAAAATGCCTTCTGCCACAGCAGGAGAGATTCTGAAGCTGATGGTCTCACAACACAGTCCATGGAAGTGACTAGAATTCACATCTGGATGTCAGCCACAGTGATATGTGCATCAAAAGGTTAATCCCGGGCTCCCAGCCCTACTCTTTACGATTCCCATATTATGCCAATCTTCTTCCTGAGATGTGTGCATGCAGCTTTCCTCAGTGAAGCAAAGAGCACCCTTTGAAGTGAAGGGACGTCTCTCTCTCCCTTCTCCAGTGTGCCCCACCGAGCTCACAAGAATCCAGCTATATACACACCTGTCTGGGGGATTCCTCTGCCTCCTCATGTTTTCATCAGGCAGGCTTGGGCTTCTCAAAATTGATCCCAGGGTCCTCCCTGTAATATACTATTACACGAACAATTGCAGTCTGTGTATGCACAAGGCATTCACAAAGTCCAGCACTGTTACCTTAATGTATTGTGCCACCTCATGCACATATAAATTTTACATACACACTCACTCTGCACACACTGCTCAGTACTGTAACCTTTCTGCATTGTGTCACTTGCAGGCACACATACAGTCAGCATGCACATTCCCCTTGAAGGCGCTGCACAACACTACACTCATCATGTATTTACTCCTCGCAAGTATACGTACACCTTTTACTAGCGCTCACCATGCATGCACCGCCTAGCTTTACATCTCACATGTCATGCACTTCTTGCAGGTTCACATACACCCAGTGCATGTCCTCACCATGCATGCACTGCACAGCAATATATCTCTCATGTATTGTACTTACCGCTGGTACACATACACCCAGAATGAGCACTCACTGCAAGGGACTGCTATAACTCTCTACTGTACAATACCTGGGCACACATACAACCACTGCAGAGCCACCTCTCCTGCACTGCGAAGCACTTCACATCTAACCGATGTAGACCTAGGGTGAGTTAAATACACAGCAGCAAAACTTTAAAAAGTTGAGTGAGCCCTTAGGCGCCACTTTAGTGACACAGGTTAAAAAGGACCTATTCACTTTACACTGTATGCTGCGTATGCTGCCACCTTTGCTCTTGTGCTGCTTAACTCCTGGTGAAGGTAGTGTCCTTCCACCACTTTTAGGGTAGAGCTTTGGGTGCCACTTGTGGTCCAACAAGACCACAATCCATGAGACGAGCATATGTTATGGCTCACACGCACAATCCATGTTAGCCAATGAAAACAAAAATCAGCATAAGGGTTGCAGACAATAGTACACTGGGGCACTCAGGAAGGGTGAACAGGTCCATAACCATGCAGAGGACTTTTCCATCCCAACACCTGGACCTCTGCTGTCCCTTGCTCAGGCTATGTGGTCAACCCACTGACCTGAAAAGAGGGGTGCCCCAACACTGTACCGGGCAATGCAGGGTGGGAGGAGAGGTGACACACCATAGATCACATGAAGGAATCCCTATCTTTGGGGCCATGTATCCTCACCAGCAGCAACAAAGGGACTCCTGAACACAGATGCCCACTGATAGAGACAAAAGCTTGGCTCAGCTTGGTCGCCATGCCTGAACTGAGATCTTAATCAGATGCAAAAGCATGGGGAGCCAGGCTGATCCTCTGGACACAGGTGCTCCTGCGTGGCAGGCGGCAAAACCTTTTGCAGGTTAGAGGCCAAGGACCATGGCTGGCCCGAGCAGAAGCAGACACCTAAGACCTGTGCATTCAGGCAGTCCTGAGAAACTACATGTAGGAAGTTGGCTCTTTATGTACTATTTCAAAGTAAGAAATAGCATGCACAGAGTCCGAGGGTTCCCCTTAGAGGTAAGATAGTGGCAAAAAGATATAATTCTAATGCTCTATTTTGTGGTAGTGTGGTTGAGCAGTAGGCTTATCAGAGGGTAGTGTTAAGCATTTGTTGTACACACACAGGCAATAAATGAGGAACACACAGTCAAAGACAATTCCAGGCCAATAGGTTTTCATACAGAAAAATATATTTTCTTAGTTTATTTTATGAACCACAGGTTCAAGATTTACAATCAATACTTCAAATGAAAGGTACTTCACTTAGGTATCATAGGAACTTTGAATCAACAAAATAGCATGTACAGTTTTGGCAAAAATGACAATAAGCTATTTTAAAACTAGACAGTACAAATTTCAACAGTTCCTTGGGGAGGTAAGTATTTGTTAGATTTGCAGGTAAGTAAACCACCTACAGGGTTCAAAGTTGGGTCCAAAGTAGCCCACCATTGGGGGTTCAGGGCAACCCCAAAGTTACGACACCAGCAGCACAGGGCCGGTCAGGTGCAGAGGTCAAAGTGGTGCCCAAAACGCATAGGCTTCAATAGAGAAGGGGGTGCCCCGGTTCCAGTTTGCCAGCAGGTAAGTACCCGCGACTTCGGAAGGCAGACCAGGGGGGTTTTGTAGGGCACCGGGGGGTACACAAGTCAGCACAAAAAGTACACCCTCAGCGGCACGGGGCGGCCGGGTGCAGAGTGCAAATAGGCGTCGGGTTTGCAATTGGTTTCAATGGGAGACCCAGGGGTCTCTTCAGCGAAGCAGGCAGGCAAGGGGGGGGGGGGCTCCTCGGGGTAGCCACCACCTGGGCAAGGGAGAGTTCCACCTGGGGGACGCTCCTGCACTGGAGGTCGGATCCTTCAGGTCCTGGGGGCTGCGGGTGCAGTGTCTTTACCAGGCGTCGGGTTCTTGGAAGCAGGCAGTCGCGGTCAGGGGGAGCCTCTGGATTCCCTCTGCAGGCGTCGCTGGGGGGGTTCGGGGGGTCAACTCTGGCTACTCACAGGGTCGAGGTCGCCGGGGAGTCCTCCCTGTAGTGTTGTTTCTCCGCAGGTCGAGCCGGGGGTGTCGGGTGCAGAGTGGAAAGTCTCACGCTTCCGGCGGGAAACGTGCAGTCCTTTAAAAGTTGTTTCTTTGTTGCAAGTTGTAGTTTCTTTGGAACAGGGCCGCTGTCCTCGGGAGTTCTTGGTCCTTTTAGATGCAGGGTAGTCCTCTGAGGCTTCAGAGGTCGCTGGACCCTGGGGAGCGCGTTGCAGATTCTCTCGAAGTGGGGAGACAGGCCGGTAGGGCTGGGGCCAAAGCAGTTGATGTTTCCGTCTTCTCTGCAGGGCTTCAGGTCAGCAGTCCTTCTTCGTCTTAGGTTGCCGGAATCTATCTTCCTCGGTTCTGGGAGGCCCTAAATACTCAATTTAGGGGGGTGTTTAGGTCTGGGGAGTTAGTAGCCAATGGCTACTAGCCCTGAGGGTGGCTACACCCTCTTTGTGCCTCCTCCCTGAAGGGAGGGGGGCACATCCCTAATCCTATTGGGGGAATCCTCTATTTGCAAGATGGAGGATTTCTAAAAGTCAGAGTCACCTCAGCTCAGGACACCTTAGGTCTTGTCCTGACTGGCCAGTGACTCCTCCTTGTTTTTCTCATTATCTCCTCCGGCCTTGCCGCCAAAAGTGGGGCCGTGGCCGGAGGGGGCGGGCATCTCCACTAGCTGGGATGCCCTGTGGCGCTGCACAAAGGGGGTGAGCCTTTGAGTCTCACAGCCAGGTGTTACAGTTCCTGCAGGGGGAGGTGAGAAACACCTCCACCCAGTACAGGCTTTGTTCCTGGCTACAGAGTGACAAAGGCACTCTCCCCATGTGGCCAGCAACATGTCTGGTGTGTGGCAGGCTGGTAAAACTAGTCAGCCCACACTGGAAGTCGGGTATGTTTTCAGGGGGCATCTCTAAGATGCCCTCTGGGTGTATTTCACAATAAAATGTACACTGGCATCAGTGTGCATTTATTGTGCTGAGAAGTCTAATACCAAACTTCCCAGTTTTTAGTGTAGCCATTATGGAGCTATGGAGTTCGTGTTTGACAGACTCCCAGACCATATACTCTTATGGCTACCCTGCACTTACAATGTCTAAGGTTTTGCTTAGACACTGTAGGGGCATAGTGCTCATGCACTTATGCCATCACCTATGGTATAATGCACCCTGCCTTAGGGCGGTAAGGCCTGCTAGAGAGGTGACTTATCTATGCCATGGGCAGTGTGAGGTTGACATGGCACCCTGAGAGGAGTGCCATGTCGACTTAGTAATTTTCTCCTCACCAGCACACACAAGCTGGTAAGCAGTGTGTCTGCGCTGAGTGAGGGGTCCCCAGGGTGGCATAAGACATGCTGCAGCCCTTAGAGTCCTTCCCTGGCGTCAGGGCCCTTGGTACCAGGGGTACCAGTTACAAGGGACTTACCTGGATGCCAGGGTGTGCTAATTGTGGAAACAAAGGTACAGTTTTAGGGAAAGAACATTGGTGGTGGGGCCTGGTTAGCAGGCCTCAGCACACTTTCAAATCATAACTTGGCATCACCAAAGGCAAAAAGTCAGGGGGTAACCATGCCAAGGAGGCATTTCCTTACACTACAGAAGTATGCTACTGATCCAGGCATACTTCTTTCAGACAGTGAAGCTTGAGCATCTGCTTGGTGCTCTGCAAGGTCCTCTGCGGACCCCTATTTGGGCTGATCTGAGGATCTCACTAAACTATCCAATTATTAGTAGCTATGGGAGGTGCATACAAACTGCAGTGACTTCATCAATGAGAGCTTATAACCCCCACACACTGGGAATTCTTTAGTCACAAGAAATAATTGTAATCCTCAAGCCCCTATCATGAATGGGGGTCAACAGGATACCCACACCTGTCTGTTAAGGGTAGACTTGTGTTAATCCATTCAATTAAGCCATTGCAGAGCCCTAACATGTAAGAGCATCATAAACCTATTATTGCGTGATTACATATGGCTAAATGCCTCTAAGACTTTCAACGTCAACCACTTTGGGGTCGCATAACTTGTTAGCTAGAGGTTTCTCACTTGTTATCGGAACTAACCGGACACATTTTTCCACCAACTATGAACAGCCATGCACACCTCCCACAGAACTGAGAAAGAAACACCAATCTGCCAACACTTCTATGTGCAAGCTCCAGGAAGCTGATTGATGGGTCATAAAAATAAGACCACTGGATTGCTTTGTTGTAGGAGGATGGCCTGGTTTATAGTGGGTACCTGATGGTACTTACACCTTGTGCCATGTCCAGTAATCCCTTATTAGTAGATTAGTAGTGTTCTAGCAGCTTAGGCTCATAGAGGTAGCTGTAGCAGAGCAGCTTAGGCTGGACTAGGAGACATGCAAAGCTCCTACTATACCACTTATATCATATAGGTACTATATCATAAGAAACATAATACGCAGGGTTACTAAAAATAAAGGTACTTTATTTTGGTGACAATGTGCCAAAAATATCTCAGAGGATATACTCCCTTAGGAGGTAAGTAAAATACACAAAATATGCACACAAACCAAAATCAGGTAAGTAACAGTTAGAAAGTAGTGCAAACACTGTAGAATACACTAGGATGCAACAGGCCTAGGGGCAACACAAACCATATATTCTGAAAGTGGAATGCGAACTACAAATGGACCCCTAGGCTAGTGTAGTGTGTAGAGGGTCGCTGGGAGTGTAAGAAAACACTAAGGGTGTCCAAGATACCCCACTCCAATACCCTGAAAAGTAGGAATAAAGTTACCCTACTTACCCAGAAAACCACTAAAGTCGTGATAGGAAGTTCTGCAAAGACAACAACTGACTACAAAGCACTGAAGATGGATTCCTGGACCTGAGGACCTGCAAAGTAAGGGGACCAAGTTCAAGAGTCGTAAAGGTGTCCGGGGGGGGGGGGCAGGAGCCCACTAAACCCCAGATGAAGGTGCAAAATGGCTGCCTCTAGATGGAAGAAGCTGAAGATTCTGCAACAACAAAAGGTGCTAGGAACTTCTCCTTCATGCACAAGATGTCCCATGGAGTGCTTGAGGATGCAGAGTTGTTTCTTTGGCAAAAGACTGCAAATAAGCCTTGCTTGCTGCAAGATTTGCAGTTGAAGAAAAAGGATGCTTCCCACGCCCAGGAATTACCAGGATGTCGCCACTTGGGAGAGGAGACAGAGGGGGCCCTCAGCAACATAGAGAGTCCACGCACAAGAAGGTAGCCCCCAAGGAAGCACTTGAACACAGGTTCAAGAAGTCTGAACATGGTGGTCACCTCAACGCTGCAAAAGAGGGTCCCACGAAGCCGGAGATCAACTCAGGGAGCTGAACATTGCAGGACAGAGTGCTGGGGACCTGGGCTTAGCTGTGCACAGAGGATTTCATGGAACTGTGCACAGAAGCCCTAGTAGCTGCAGTTCACATGGTGCACGGGATTACTGTCTGGAGAGGGAAGGCAAGGACTTACCTCCTCCAAATTTGGACAGTTGGACCACTGGACAGTCTGGGTCACTTGGGTCCACCACCTGTGTTCCAGGGGCCACGCTCGTCAGGACAAGAGGGGTCCCAGATTACCGGTGACGCTGAAGTTTGGTGCCTGCTGGAGCAGGGGGAAGATTCCGTCAACCCACATGAGGGTTTCCAGTGCAGGATGAAGGCAGGCAGCCCCCAAAGCATGCACCACCAGGAAACAGTCGAGAAAGCCGGCAGGATTAGGTGCTACAATGTCACTGGTAGTTATCTTGCTACTTTTTTGCAATTTTGCAGGCATCCTGGAGCAGTCAGCGGTCGATCCTTGGCAGAAGTCGAAAAGAGAGGTACAGAAGAACTCTGATGAATTCTTGAATGTCGTTATCTGAGGAAAAGCCCACGGGAGAGACCCTAAATAGCCCTCAGAGGAGGATTGGCCACCTAGTCAGGTAAGCACCTCTCAGGAGAGTTCTCTGACGTCACCAGCTGGCACTGGCCAATCAGAGGCCTCCATAGTGCCCTCACACCTCTGGATCCAAGATGGCAGAGGTCTGGGACACACTGGAGGAGCTCTGGGAACCACCCCTGTAGTGGTGATGGACAGGGAAGTGGTCACTCCCCTTTCCTTTGTCCAGTTTCGCGCCAGAGCAGGGACTAGGGATTCTCTGAACAAATGTAGACTGGCTTATGCAAGGAGGGCACCATCTGTGCCCTTCAAAGCATTTCCAGAGGCTGGGGGAGGCAACTCCTCCCCAGCCCTTAACACCTATGTCCAAAGGGAGAGGGTGTAACACCCTCTCTCAGAGGAACTTCTTTGTTCTGCCTTCCTGGGACTGGGCTGCCCAGATCCCAGGAGGGCAGAACCCTGTCGGTGGGGTGGCAGCAGCGATAGCTGCAGAGAAAACCCCAATGGACTGGTTTGGCAGTATTGGGGGTCCATAGTGGAGCCCCAGGGATGCATGGGATTGGCACCCCAATACCAGATTTGGCATGGGGGGACAATTCCATGATCTTAGCCATGTTACATGGCCATATTCGGAATTACCATTGTGAAGCTACAATGTAATGGTAAGCGTGTAATGGTGTCCCCGCACTCTAAAATACCAGGGAAATGGCCCTAAACTATGTGGGGGCATCTTTGGTAGTGCAAAGGTGCCCTCACACTTAGTAACTTTGCACCTAACCTTCAGCAAGTGAAGGCTAGACATATGGGTGACTTATAAGTTACCTAGGTGCAGTGAAAATGGCTGTGAAATAACATGCATGTTATTTCACTCAGGCTGCAATGGCAGTCCTGTGTAAGGTTTGTCTGAGCTCCCTATGGGTGGCAAAAGAAATGCTGCAGCCCATAGGGATCTCCTGAAATCCCAATACAGTGGGTACCTAGGATCCATATACTAGGGAATTATAAGGGTGGTCCAGTGTGCCAATTAGAATTGGTAAAAATGGTCACTAGCCTATAGTGACAATTTTAAAGGCAGAAAGAGCATAAGCACTGAGGTTCTGGTTAGCAGAGCCTCAGTGACACAGTTAGTCACTACACAGATACACACATTCAGGCCACTAACTATGAGCACCGGGTCCTGGCTAGCAGGATCCCAGTGAGACAGGCAAAAAAAAACTTACATACATGTCAAAATGGGGGTAACATGCCAGGCAAGAGGGCACGTTCCTACACAACCCCCCCCCCCCAAACAAGGGACAATAAGGCTAACCTTGCCCAGATGAGTCTACACTGTTTAAGTGGAAATATCTGGAGAGTCCATCTGCATTGGAGTGGGTACTCCCATGTGCATGTTCCATGTGTAGTCCATTCCCTGTAGGGAGATGAACCACCTCAACAATTTAGGGTTTTCACCTTTTATTTGTTTAAGCCATAATAGAGGTTTGTGATCTGTCTGAACAATAAAGTGAGTACCAAACAGGTATGGTCTCAACTTTTTCAGGGCCCAGACCATGGCAAAGGCCTCCCTATCTATGGCAGACCAACGCTTTTCTCTAGGGGTCAACCTCCTGCTGATAAAAGCAACATGTTGATCCTGGCCCTCAGTGTTAAGCTGTGATAGAACTGCCCCTACCCCTAACTCAGAAGCATCAGTCTGGACTATTAATTTCTTGGAGTAACAAGGGCTTTTTAGGACAGGTGCGGAGCACATGGCCTGTTTAAGCTCATCAAAAGCCTTTTGACAGCTAGCTGTCCATAATACCTTTTTAGGCATCTTTTTGGATGTGAGGTCATTAAAAGGGGCAGCAATGGTGCCATAGTTCTTAATGAACCTCCTATAGTACCATGTGAGGCCTAAGAAGGCTCTCACCTGGTTTTGAGTTGTAAAGGGAGTCCATTCCATAATGGTCTGGATCTTCCCCTGCAGTGGTGCCCAGATAAACCACTTTCCCCTGCCCCATCTGGCACTTTGAAGCCTTGATAGTGAGGCCTATCTTTTGCAGGGCCTCCAAAACTTTCCATAGGTGGACCAGGTGATCATCCCAGGTGGAGTTAAAGACAGCTATATCATCTAGATATGCTGCACTAAAAGCTTCAAATCCTTGGAGGACTGTATTCGCCAACTTCTGAAAAGTGGCAGGTGCATTTTCCAATCCAAAGGGCATAACAGTGAACTGATAGTGCCCTCCAATGGTTGAAAATGCTGTTTTGGGTTTAGCATCTTCTGCCAACTTAATCTGCCAATACACTGCAGTTAAGTCAAAAGTGCTTAGATACTTGGCAGAAGCCAGTGTATCCATCAGCTCATCTGCCCTGGATAGGGTGAGCATCAGTTTTGGTTACTTGATTGAGACCTCTATAGTCCACACAAAACCTCATTTCTTTTTTACCATCTTTACTGTGAGGTTGGGGGACAAGCACCACTGGGCTAACCCAGGGACTTTCAGAAGGTTCAATCACTCCTAAATCTAACATTTTCTGAACCTATTGTTTAATGCAGCCCCTGACATGGTCAGGTTGCCTATAAATCTTACTTTTGACAGGTAGACTGTCACCAGTGTCGATTATGTGCTCACACCAGGTAGTTGTACCTGGAATTAGTGAGAAGAGGTCAGAGAAGTGATCTAAGATATTTATACAATTGTCCTTCTGCTCAGCATTAAGGCAATCTGCAAGCATGACTCCCTCCGCTAAGCAATCAGTTTCAGTGGTGGAGAAGAGGTCAGGGAGAGGGTCACTCTCTTATTCCTGCCCCTCATCAGTGGCCATGAGCAGGGTTAAGGCTGCCCTGTCATAATAAGGTTTCAGGCGGTTGACTTGAAGTACCCTAAGGGGTACCCAGGTCTACCAAATAGGTGATCTCAACTTTTTTCTCCACTATGAGATGGGGTCCACTCCATTTGTCCTGGAGTGCTCTTGGGGCTACAGGCTCCAATACCCACACCTTCTGTCCTGGGTGGTACTGAGTCGGGACAGCCTTCTGGTCATGCCTTTGCTTTTGGAGCTCTTGGCTGGCCTGAAGATTTTTCCTGGCCTTTTTCATGTACTCAGCCATTCTAGATCTTAGGCCACGTATATAATCCACAATGTCTTGCTTGGGAGCTTTTAAAGGTTGTTCCCAACCCTCCTTTACAAGAGCAAGGGGACCTCTTAAAGGGTGCCCAAAGAGGAGTTCAAAGGGGCTAATGCCCACTCCTTTTTTGGGGTACTTCCCTATAAGCAAAAAGGAGGCATGTCAACAGGACATCCCATCTCCTTCTGAGCTTTTCAGGGAGTCCCATGATCATGCCTTTGAGAGTTTTATTAAACCTCTCAACCAGACCATATGTCTGTGGATGATAAGGAGTAGTGAACTTGTAAGTTACACCACACTCCTTCCACACAGCTTTGAGGTAGGCAGACATGAAGTTACTACCTCTGTCTGACACCACTTCCTTAGGGAAACCACTCTGGAAAATATTCCCAGGAGGGCTTTTGCCACTGCAGGAGCTGTAGTGGTCCTTTAAGGTATAGCTTCAGGATACCTGGTGGCATGGTCCACTACCACAGGGATAAACCTATTGCCTGAAGCTGTTGGAGGGTCAAGGGGGCCGACAACGTCACTCCTACCCTCTCAAAGGGCACCCCAACCACTGGGAGTGGAATTATTGGCAGGTCACACAGGAGCGACAAAACTCCTTAGTGTCCTCTGACATATGAGGCCAGTGAAACAATGGAACAAGTCTGTCTCAAGTTTTACTCTGGCCCAAATGCCCAGCCAAAGGAATATCATGAGCCAAAGTCAGAAGAAACTCCCTATACTGCAAAGGGGTGACCAATCTCCTGGCAGCTCCAGGTTTAGGGTCCTTTGACTCAGTGTAGAGGAGGTTATCTTCCCAATCGACTCTATGGCTATCAGTGATATCCCCATTCTGCTGTTTGACAGTTGCTGTCTTAAACTCTCTTGTGTGGGACAGGTCTGCTTTGCCACACTCAGCTCTTCCCTAGCAGGCCCCCCTGCACCCAAAAGCTCAGCAGTGTCTGCTGCCAGCTCATCTGGTATAGGTTCTGCACAGGGAGAGGATTCCTCTACCTCAAAAGGGGAATCTTCTGGCGAGGGAGGGATAGTGGGCAAGGATTTACCCTTTCTACCCCTATTTTTTGGGAGCACTTGGTCCATTTTTCCAGGATCCAAGTTTCCCTGTCCTCCTTGCTTCTGGGCCTGAGCCCTTGTGAGAGCAAAGATATGCCCTGGAATGCCCAGCAGCGCTGCATGAGCCTCCAACTCCACTTCAGCACAAGCTAATGTCTCCAAATCATTGCTTAGTAAGCAGTCTACAGGTAAATCAGTGGCTACCACAACTTTCTTTTGACCACCCAGTTGAGATTCACAACAGCCATGGGGTGGCTAAGAGTGTTGTTATGAGCATCAGTCACTTGGTACTGCTGACCAAGTAGGTGTTGTTCAGGGTGAACCAGTTTCTCAATCACCATAGTGACAATGGCTCCTGTGTCCCTGTAGGCCTCAACCTCAACACCATTTATTAGGGGTAGTTGCTTGTACTTACCCATATTAAGGGGACAAGCAACCAAGGTGGCAAAGTCAATACCACCATCAGGGACTAAAACAGCCTCTGTGGTCTCCCTAACAAGACCAACCCCAAATACATTACCAATGGTGAGCCCAGCTACACCCTTTGATTGGCTATTTGTAGTATTCTTCCCACCACCACTGCTATTACTAGGGGCACTAGAGGACGCAGTTGGGGTTGTGGTGGTGGGAGCCTTGATGTTTTTCTTTGGACAAGTGGAATCACTTGCGCAATGGCCCGATACTTTTACATAAATAACACCATGGCTTCTTTTGATTGTTTGAAGAGGATTTGGACCCACCTCCTCCAGAGGATTTTTGTGAGCCTGATGAAGACTCAGAATTTTTTTTATGTTTGTCCCCACCCTTGTCAGAAAACTTACCATCCTTATTCTTGCCATCCTTGTCACCACCTGTATGAGCTTTTCTGCTCACTCTTGTTCTGACCCATTTGTCTGCCTTCTTTCCCAATTCTTGGGGAGAGGTCAGATCTGAGTCTACCAAGTACTGATGTAACAAGTCCGACACACAATTATTCAAAATATGCTCTCTCAAAATAAGATTATATAGGCTTTCATAGTCAGTCACCTTACTGCCGTCTAACCATCCCTCCAAGGCCTTCACTGAACAGTCTACAAAGTCTGTCCAGTCTTGAGAGGAAGGACTCTTTTCTGGTATCTCTGAACTTTATCCTTTATTGTTCAGTGGTTAAGCCAAATCCATCTAAGAGTGCATCTTTCAAAACTTTGTAGTTGTTGGCATCACTTTCCCTGACAGTAAGGAGTCTGTCCCTACCTTTGCCAGTGAAAGATAGCCACAAGATAGCAACCCACTATCTTTGAGGGACCAACTGTACCATAGACTCCCTCTCAAGTGCTGAAAACCACTTGTTTATGTCATCCACCTCCTTGTAAGGAGTGACAATCTTATGAAGGTTCCTTGAATCTGTTTCTCTAACAGGATGACTATCAATAATACTGCTGCTGCCACCATGGGAAACTAACCCCAACTTTTGTCTTTCCCTCTCTACAACTAGAGACTCCCTGTTTAAGGCCAACTGCTGCTGTCTCAGCTTCAGTCTGGCCTCTTCCAACCTCAGCTTTCTGAGTTCCCTGTCTAGGGTGTTATTCTCAGGGTGGGAGGCTTGGGAATTATCTGACACAGAGGTGATGTGGGAATGGGCAGAAGTAGACCTATCTCTAACTACCCGAACTCTAGTTACCTGGCCCTTTAGAGTGAAAGGTGCCCTACTAGTGTGTGGCCCCCTCCCACTACCAGCTTCACTAGATGGCCTGTTAGTAGAAAGGTCTTTGGAAGTACCTTCCCTAGAATCCTCAGGGCCCTCCCGTGATTCTACTTGGGTACCCTCCTCCTCCACCTCCTGACCTTGGGTGGGACCAGACTGGTTCTGGTCACTTTCAACAAAAGTCTAAGGAGAAGATCTTTGTTATGGTTCTTACCAATCCCTAAACTTCTTTCTATGCAGAGACCCCTCAAACTTTTAAGGTTTAAAATATCATATGTTGTCTGCACAACTTTGGGAGTGGCCTCTATTACAGACATAGTTGCAAGAAAGAGTTTAGGAGAGAGATAAAAATTTAGCAAACTTTTAAAGAAAAGAGAAAAACTTTTTAAACTTTTCGGAAGCTTTTTAGAAAGATTTTAGAGAGAAAGTAAAACTGTTTAGGTTAACTGTGTATATTTCTAAGTATTTAGAATATGGTTTTCTTATGAAAAGCACCAATGACAAAGTGGTAAAGCAGTTACAAGTACTTATCCCACCGATGCACCAACAATGTAAAAGGCTGGCCTGGCTTATAGTGGGTACCCAATGGTGCTTACACCTTGTGCCAGGTCCAGTTATCCCTTATTAGTAGATTAGTAGTGTTCTAGCAGTTTAGGCTCATAGTGGTAGCTATAGCAGAGCAGCTTAGGCTGAACTAAGAGACATGCAAAGCTCCTACTATACCACTTAAATCGTATAGGTACTATATCATAAGAAACACAATACTCAGGGTTACTAAAAATAAAGGTACTTTATTTTAGTGACAATGTGCCAAAAATATCTCAGAAGATTTACTCCCTTAGGAGGTAAGTAAAATACCCAAAATATACACACAAACCAAAATCAGGTAAGTAAACAGTTAGAAAAATAGTGCAAACACTGTAGAATACAATAGGATGCAATAGGCCTAGGGGCAACACAAACCATATACCCTGAAAGTAGAATGCAAACCACGAATGGACCCCTAGGCTAGCGTAGTGTGTAGAGGGTCGCTTGGAGTGTAATAAAACACTAAGGGTGCCCAAGATACATGTAGGAAAGTACCATCTTGCCTGGCATGTTACCCCCATATTTCACTGTATATATGTTGTTTTAGATGTATGTGTCACTGGGACTCTGCCAGCCAGGGCCCCAGTGCTCATAAGTGTGCCCTGTATGTGTTCCCTGTGTGATGACTAACTGTCTCGCTGAGGCTCTGCTAACCAGAACCTCAGTGGTTATGCTCTCTCTTTGCTTTCCAAATTGTCACTAACAGGCTAGTGACCAATTTCACCAATTCACATTGGCATACTGGAACACCCTTATAATTCCCTAGTATATGGTACTGAGGTACCCAGGGTATTGGGGTTCCAGGAGATCCCTATGGGCTGCAGCATTTCTTTTGCCACCCATAGGGAGCTCTGACAATTCTTACACAGGCCTGCCACTGCAGCCTGAGTGAAATAACGTCCAAGTTATTTCACAGCCATTTACCACTGCACTTAAGTAACTTATAAGTCACCTATATGTCTAACCTTTACCTGGTAAAGGTTGGGTGCTAAGTTACTTATTGTGTGGGCACCCTGGCACTAGCCAAGGTGCCCCCACATCATTCAGGGCAAATTCCCTGGACTTTGTGAGTGCGGGGACACCATTACACGCGTGCACTGTACATAGGTCACTACCTATGTACCGCGTCACAATGGTAACTCCGAACATGGCCATGAAACATGTCTAAGATCATGGAATTGTCACCCCAATGCCATCCTGGCATTGGGGAGACAATTCCATGATTCCCCGAGTCTCTAGCACAGACTGGGGTACTGCCATACTGCCTTTCCCGGGGTTCCACTGCAGCTGCTGCCAACCCCTCAGACAGGTTTCTGCCCTCCTGGGGTCCAGCCAGGCCTGGCCCAGGAAGGCAGAACAAAGGACTTCCTCAGAGAGAGGGTGTTACACCCTCTCCCTTTGGAAAAAGGTGTCAGGGCTGGGGAGGAGTAGCCTCCCCCAGCCTCTGGAAATGCTTTGATGGGCACAGATGGTGCCCATCTCTGCATAAGCCAGTCTACACCGGTTCAGGGATCCCCCAGCCCTTCTCTGGCGCTGGACAAAGGAAAGGGGAGTGACCACTCCCCTGACCTGCACCTCCCAGGGGAGTTGCCCAGAGCTCCTCCAGTGTGCTCCAGACCTCTGCCATCTTGGAAACAGAGGTGCTGCTGGCACACTGGACTGCTCTGAGTGGCCAGTGCCAGCAGGTGACGTCAGAGACTCCTTCTGATAGGCTCTTACCTGTGTTGCTAGCCTATCCTCCTTCCTAGGTAGCCAAACCTCCTTTTCTGGCTATTTAGGGTCTCTGCTTTGGGGAATTCTTTAGATAACGAATGCAAGAGCTCATCAGAGTTCCTCTGCATCTCTCTCTTCACCTTCTGCCAAGGAATCGGCCGCTGACTGCTCAGGACGCCTGCAAAACTGCAACAAAGTAGCAAAGACGACCACTGCAACCTTGTATCGCTGATCCTGCCGCCTTCTCGACTGTTTTCCTGGTGGTGCATGCTGTGGGGGTAGTCTGCCACCTCTCTGCACTAGAAGCTCAGAAGAAATCTCCCATGGGACGACGGAATCCTCCCCCTGCAACCGCAGGCACCAAAAGAACTGCATCACCGGTCCTCTGGGTCCCCTCTCATCACAACGAGCATGGTCCCTGGAACTCAGAAACTGTGTCCAAGTGACTCCCACAGTCCAGTGACTCCTCAGTCCAAGTTTGGTGGAGGTAAGTCCTTGCCTCCCCACGCTAGACTGCATTGCTGGGTACCGCATGATTTGCAGCTGCTCCGGCTCCTGTGCACTCTTCCAGGATTTCCTTTGTGCACAGCCAAGCCTGGGTCCCCGACACTCTAACCTGCAGTGCACAACCTCCTGAGTTGTCCTCCGGCGTTGTGGGATCTCCTTTTGTGACTTCGGGTGAGCTCCGGTTCACTCCTCTTCGTAGTGCCTGTTCCAGCACTTCTGCGGGTGCTGCCTGCTTCTGTGAGGGCTCCCTGTCTTGCTGGGCGCCCCCTCTGTCTCCTCACGCAATTGGCGACATCCTAGTCCCTCCAGGGCCACAGCAGCATCCAAAAACCCTAACCGCGACCCTTGCAGCTAGCAAAGCTTGTTTGTGGTCTTTCTGCGTGGGAACCCCTCTGCAAGCTTCTTCACGACGTGGGACATCCATCCTCCAAAGGGGAAGTTCCTAGTCCTCTTCGTTCTTGCAGAATCCACAGCTTCTACCATCCGGTGGCAGCTTCTTTGCACCCTCAGCTGGCATTTCCTGGGCATCTGCCCAATCTCGACTTTGTTGCGACTCTCGGACTTGGTCCCCTTGTTCTACAGGTACTCTCGTCCGGAAATCCACTTTGGTTGCATTGCTGGTGTTGGTCTTCCTTGCAGATTTCCCCTATCACAACGTCTGTGCTCTCTGCGGAATATAGGTGCACTTTACACCTACTTTTCAGGGTCTTGGGGTGGGCTATTTTTCTAACCCTCACTGTTTTCTTACAGTCCCAGCGACCCTCTACAAGCTCACATAGGTTTTGGGTCCATACGTTATTCGCATTCCACTTTTGGAGCATATGGTTTGTGTTGCCCCTATACCTATGTGCTCCTATTGCAATCTATTGTAACTATACACTGCTTGCATTACTTCCTTTTGCTATTACTGCATATTTTTGGTATTGTGTACATATATCTTATGTATATTTGCTATCCTCATACTGAGGGTACTCACTGAGATACTTTTGGCATATTGTCATAAAAACAAAGTACCTTTATTTTTAGTATGTCTGTGTATTGTGTTTTCTTATGATATTGTGCATATGACACCAGTGGTATAGTAGGAGCTTTGCATGTCTCCTAGTTCAGCCTAAGCTGCTCAGCTATAGCTACCTTCTATCAGCCTAAGCTGCTGGAAACACCTCTTCTAAACTAATTAGGGATAACTGGACCTGGTGCAGACTGTAAGTACCCCTTGGTACCCACTACAAACCAGACCAGCCTCCTACAATACCCCACCCCAAGACCCTGGAAAGTAGGAGTAAAGTACTACTATTTCCCCAGAAACACACTAAACTCGTGATAGAGGATTCTGCAAAGATCACAACAGTCTGCAACGCACTGAAGATGGATTCCTGGACCCGAGGACCAGCAAAGGAAGGAGACTAAGTCCAAGAGTCAGAAAAGTGTCGGGGGGGGCAGGAGCCCACTAAACCCCGGATGAAGGTGTAAAATGGCTGCCTCCGGATGAAAGAAGCTGAAGATTTTGCAACAACAAAAGGTGCTAGGAACTTTTACTTCATGCTCAAGATGTCCCATAGAGTGCTGGGGGATGCAATATTGTTTCTTTGGCAAAAGACCACAAACAAGCCTTGCTAGGTGCAAGAGTTGTGGTTGAAGTAAAAGGGTGCTGCCCGGTCCCAGGAAGGACCAGTATATTGCCACTTGAGAGAGGAGACAGAAGAAGCTCTCAGCAATGTAGAGAGCCCATGCACAAGAAGATAGCACCCACAGAAGCACTTAAACACAGGTTCAAGAAGTCTGAACATGGCGGTTGTCTCAACACTGCAAAAGAGGGTCCCACGAAGCCGGAGATCAGCTCAGGGAGCTGAGCATTGCAGAACAGAGTGCTGGAGACCTGGGCTTGGCTGTGTACTAAGAGTTTCTTGAAAATGTGTACAGAAGCCCTAGTAGCTGCAGTTCGCGCAGTGCACAGGATTACTGTCTGGAGAGGGGGGGGGCAAGGACTTACCTCCTCCAAATTTGGACAGTTGGACCACTGGACAGTCTGGGTCACTTGGGTCTACCACCTGTGTTCCAGGGGCCACGCTCAACAGGATGAGAGGGGTCCCAGAGTACTGGTGGCACTGAAGTTTGGTGCCTGCTGGAGCAGGGGGAAGATTCCGTCAACCCACTGGAGATGTCTTAGTGGCTTCCAGTGCAGGATGAAGGCAGGCAGACCTCAAAGCATGCACCACCAGGAAACAGTTTAGAAAGCTGGCAGGATTAGATGCTACAATGTCTTCTTGCTACTTTGTTGCAGTTTTGCAGGCGTCCTGGAGCAGTCAGCGGTCAATCCTTGGCAGAAATCGAAGAGAGAGGTACAGAGGAATTCTGAGGAATTCTTGCATGTCGTTATTTGAGGAAAAGCCCACTGGAGAGACCCTAAATAGCCCTCAGAGGAGGATTGGCCTCCTAGTCAGGTAAGCACCTATCAAGAGGGGTCTCTGACGTCACCTGCTGCTACTGTCCACTCAGAGGCCTCCAGAGTGCCCTCACACCTCTGGATCCAAGATGGCAGAGGTCTGGGATACACTGGAGGAACTCTGGGCACCACCCCTGTGGTGGTGATGGACAGGGGAGTGGTCACTCCCCTTTCCTTTGTCCAGTTTTGCCACAGAGTAGCGACTGGGGGTTCCCTGAACCTGTGTAAACGGGCTTATGCAAGGAGGGCACCATATGTGCCCTTCAAAGCATTTCCAGAGGCTGGGAGAGGCTACTCCTCCCCAGCCCTTAACATCGATTTCCAAAGGGAGAGGGTGTAACACCCTCTCTCAGAGGAAATTCTTTGTTCTGTCTTCCTGGGACTAGGCTGCCCACACTCCAGGAGGGCAGACCCCTGTCTGTGGGGTGGCAGAAGTGGTAGCTGCAGAGAAAACCACAGAGAGCTGGTTTGGCAGTACCCAGGGTACATAGTGGAGTCCCAGGGATGCATGGGATTGGCACCCCAATACCATATTTGGCATGGGGGGACAATTCCATGATCTTAGCCATGTTACATGGCCATATTCGGAATTACCATTTTGAAGCTACAATGTTATAGTAAGCGTATAATGGTGTCCCTGCACTCACAAAGTCCGGGGAAATGGCCCTGAACTATGTGGGGGCACCTTTGCTAGTGCAAGGGTGCCCTCACACTTAGTAGCTTTGCACCTAACCTTCAGCAAGTGAAGGCTAGACACATAGGTGACTTATAAGTTACTTAAGTGCAGTGAAAATGGCTGTGAAATAACATGCACGTTATTTCACTCAGGCTGCAGTGGCAGTCCTGTGTAAGGTTTATCTGAGCTCCCCATGGGTGGCAATTGAAATGCTGCAGCCCATAGGGATCTCCTGGAACCCCAATACTGTGGGTACCTAGGTACCATATACTAGGGAATTATAAGGGTGGTCCACTGTGCCAATAAGAATTGGTGAAAATGATCACTAGCCTATAGTGACAATTTTCAAGGCAGAGAGAGCCTAAGCACTGAGGTTCTGGTTAGCAGAGCCTCAGTGACACAGTTAATCACTACACAGATACACACATTCAGGCCACAAACTATGAGCACTGGGGTCCTGGCTAGCAGGATCCCAGCGAGACAGGCAAAACCAAACTTACATACATGTAAAAATGGGGGTAACATGCCAGGCAAGACGGTACTTTCTTACATTTGTTTATTGTTGAAACTGTGAAGGTATCTAATCATCTTCAAACCTTCAACTGTAATTCTTGATTTATGAACACATTCTAGGCACATGCTTTTGCTTTGGTCCATTTTGTGCCAATCGAAGAACTTCAATTTTAGCAGCACAATACTAGAGGACTGAAAAACGTATATAGTTTGCTATAGCGTATTTTTCAAAATTACCACAAAATTATGCAAAATTACACATAATTAGCAGAAATTCATCTTGTACTCAAGAACTGACCTGGATAGTTATTTTGGGTAAAAATTCTACTAAAAAATGTAATTTCAAATTTATTTCCAATCTCTTGTGTTTAAAACTCTGTATTCATATTTAGATTTGTAGTTTTGCTCTCAAGAATAACCCGAACAGTGCACTCAGTTAAAAAAATGCCTCAAGTTTGTTGACCAACCAGAACTGCTCCTGATCAAAATATAGCAGCTCACATTCAGATTTCTAGTTTCACCCTCAGCATATCTTAGTTGTAGAATTAATATAGTTATGTATATAAAAGTTAGAGCCATCAAAAGAATCATATCTGATTTATTGAGCCATTTGGGGGCTCACTGTACTAGCTGTGCAAACTTACATGAGCACATGGATGTCATTTGGGGGTCTTCTAGAGTTGCAACTGTGTCACCTGGTACTACCTTTGTGACCCCTGGCTTAAAAGGGGACAAAGGTAGCATCAGTAACAAAGGAACAGAAACCTAGAGGCTCTGTGGCAGCGTTCCTTGAGGTTATAATACTTACAGTTTGCAAGTGTTATAATCGAGCCTGCTAAGCAGAAGTGTAGTTGAACAATGCCCCAGAAGACCTAAGCAGGCCTGGTGGCTTTCAGTTTTGCTTTGTTATGTTATACTAAACTGTACAGAAGACATTTGACTCGATTCACACACTGCACTTTCTAGTACTTTTTTCAGCACTGCAAAGCAATTTACAAACTATGTGTGAAGTTTTACAACTCCTTCTCACAGGAGAAGCATTATGTTGATAAAAGGTTTTTGTTTTAAGCTGCAGTAAACCGCTCTGTAATCTGTAATGGGCAATCACGAACATGTTTAGTTATTTATATCCAAGCTGGGGTATGTGTCAAAAGTGAAGGGATTCTAAAGGTTCCCCAAAACACCTAACCCACCGCAATCCTAATAATCACACTGTGGATACTTTTAGACGGTAGTAGGGCCTGCCTGACCAGAATAGTAGGTTTGGCATCATGTATTTGATTGCATTTTTAAAACAGTAACAGAACTTAATTGCAATGTGTTAGAAATTGGGTCTTTGGTTGGCAGTCAGGTTACCCCCTTTCTAAGCAAGGACCCTCACTCTAGTCAGGGTAAAAGAGAATCACCCTCAGCTAACCCCTGCTTACCCCCTTGGCAGCTTGGCACGAGCAGTAGGCTTAACTTCAGAGTGGTAGGTGTAAAGTATGTGTACCAACACAAACAGTAACTTAATGAAAACACTACAAAATGACACAACACAGGTTTAGGAAATTAGGAAATATTTATCTAAGCAAAACAAGACCAAAATGACAAAAATCCACAATACACAAGTCAAGTTATCAATTAAAAAGCAAAAATAGTCTTTATGTAGTTTAAAACACACACTAACACCGTTATCGTGAAAATGTACCTTGGGTGCGTCAAAAATAACCCAGCACGGGCGAGTGTACGTCAAAAAGGGCTTGCAATGCGCGATTTCGCTCACGAGTGAGACCTTGCATCGTTTCTCTTTTCGTCGGGTCGGGTGCTTTGTTTCTTCTCTCCGCAGGAAAGCGATGCGTCGATCCGGCCAGCACTCTCGGGTCCGGGCAGGCCTTGTGTTGTTTTTACACACCCACCAGTGTTTACATCGGAAATCCAGCTGCACGATGATCCAAAAACCATGCAGCGCAGGTTGCGATTTCACCAGCCTCCGTCAGAGATGCTGCGCTTTGTTTCTCCAGCTCCGTGTGGCGACTCTTTGGTTCCTTTACAGACGACCATCGATTTTTAGCCACGAGGCCGGTGGTGCGTCGATTTCCCAGCCGCAGATCGGAGTCGGGTCGATCTTTTCCCCGCACGGAAATTCTGTGCGTGGATTTCTTCCTCTTAGGCTGCCAGCTTCTCCTTTCAGCAGGAACTGGATGGGCACCACAGGGCAGAGGAGGAGTCTCCCCATAGACTCCAGGTGCCAGCAGAGAGAAGTCTTTGCTGTCCCTGAGACTTCAAACAACATGAGGCAAGCTCTAAATCAAGCCCTTGGAGATCTTCACAAGATGGAAGGCACACAAAGTCCAGTCTTTGCCCTCTTACTCTGGCAGAAGCAGTAACTGCAGGATAGCTCCACAAAGCACAGTCACAGGCAGGGCAGCTCTTCTTCCTCAGCTCTTCAGCTCTTCTCCAGGCAGATGTTCCTCTTGGTTTCCAGAAGTGTTCTAAAGTCTGTGGTTTTGGATGCCCTTCTTATACCCATTTTCTCCTTTGAAGTACGCCTACTTCAATGCAAAGTCTCTCTTGATTGTGAAATCCTGCCTTGCCCAGGCCAGGCCCCAGACACTCACCAGGGCGCTGGAGACTGCATTGTGTAAGGGCAGGCACAGTCCTTTGTTTGTGTGAGTGACCACTTCTCCCCTCCCTCCTAGCACAGATGGCTCAACAGGAAATGCAGACTACACCCCAGCTCCCTTTGTGTCACTGTCTAGTGAGAGGTGCAACCAGCCCAACTGTCAAACTGACCCAGACAGGGAATCCACAAACAGGCAGAGTCACAGAAATGGTATAAGCAAGAAAATGCTCACTTTCTAAAAGTGGCATTTTCAAACACACAATCTTAAAATCAACTTTATTAAAATATGTATTTTCAAATTGTGAGCTCAGAGACCCCAAACTCCACATGTCCATCCGCTCCCAAAGGGAATCTATACTTTAATCAGATTTAAAGGTAGCCCCCATGTTTAAGGAAATGCCTCCTTGGCATGGTTACCCCCTGACTTTTTGCCTTTGCTGATGCCAAGTTATGATTTGAAAGTGTGCTGAGGCCTGCTAACCAGGCCCCAGCACCAGTGTTCTTTCCCTAAAACTTTACCTTTGTCTCCACAATTGGCACACCCTGGCATCCAGGTAAGTCCCTTGTAACTGGTACCCCTGGTACCAAGGGTCCTGATGCCAGGGAGGTCTCTGAGGGCTGCAGCATGTCTTATGCCACCCTGGGGACCCCTCACTCAGCAACGACACACTGCTTACCAGCTTGTGTGTGCTGGTGGGGAGAAAATGACTAAGTAGACATGGCACTCCCCTCAGGGTGCCATGCTAACCTCATACTGCCCATGGCATAGATAAGTCACCCCTTTAGCAGGCCTTACAGCCCTAAGGCAGGGTACACTATACCATAGGTGAGGGCATAAGTGCATGAGCACTATGCCCCTACAGTGTCTAAGCAAAACCTTAGACATTGTAAGTGCAGGGTAGCCATAAGAGTATATGGTCTGGGAGTCTGTCATACACAAACTCCACAGCACCATAATGGCTACACTGAAAACTGGGAAGTTTGGTATCAAACTTCTCAGCACAATAAATGCACACTGATGCCAGTGTACATTTTATTGTGAAATACACCCCAGAGGGCATCTTAGAGATGCCCTCTGAAAACATACCGGACTTCCAGTGTGGGCTGACTAGTTTTGCCAGCCTGCCACACACCAGACATGTTGCTGGCTACATGGGGAGAGTGCCTTTGTCACTCTGTGGCTAGTAACAAAGCCTGTACTGGGTGGAGGTGCTTCTCACCTCCCCCTGCAGGAACTGTAACACCTGGCGGTGGGCCTCAAAGGCTCACCCCCTTTGTTACAGCGCCACAGGGCATCCCAGCTAGTGGACATGCCCGCCCCCTCCGGCCACGGCCCCACTTTTGGCAGCAAGGCCGGAGGAGATAATGAGAAAAACAAGGAGGAGTCACAGGCCAGTCAGGACAACCCCTAAGGTGTCCTGAGCTGAGGTGACTCTGACTTTTAGAAAGTCTCCATATTGAGATGGAGGATTCCCCCAATAGGATTAGGGATGTGCCCCCCTCCCCTCAGGGAGGAGGCACAAAGAGGGTGTAGCCACTCTCAGGGCTAGTAGCCATTGGCTACTAACCCCCCAGACCTAAACACACCCCTAAATTGCGTATTTAGGAGCCCCCAGAACCTAGGAAAACAGATTCCTGCAACCTAAGATGAAGAAGGACTGCTGACCTGAAGCCCTGCAGAGAAGACGGAGACACCAACTGCTTTGGCCCCACTTTGAGAAAAACTGCAACAGTGACGCGTTCCCCAAGGGTCCAGCGACCTCTGAAGCCTCAGAGGACTACCCTGCATCTAAAAGGACCAAGAACTCCTGAGGACAGCAGCCCTGTTCCAAAGAAACTACAACTTGCAACAAAGAAACAACTTTTAAAGGACTCCACGTTTCCCGCCGGAAGCGCAAGACTTTCCACTCTGCACCCGACACCCCCGGCTCGACCTGCGGAGAAACAATACTACAGGGGGGACTCCCTGGTGACTGCGAGCCAGTGAGTAGCCAGAGTTGACCCCCCTGAGCCCCCACAGCGACGCCTGCAGAGGGAATCCAGAGGCTCCCACTGACCGCGACTGCCTGCTTCCTAGAACCCGATGCCTGGTAAAGACCCTGCACCCGCAGCCCCCAGGACCTGAAGGATCCGACCTCCAGTGCAGAAGTGACCCCCAGGTGGCCCTCTCCCTTGCCCAGGTAGTGGCTACCGTAGGAGCCCCCCCTTGCCTGCCTGCTTCACTGAAGAGACCCCTGGGTCTCCCTTTGAAACCTATTGCAAACCCGACGCCTGTTTGCACTCTGCACCTGGCTGCCCCTGTGCCGCTGAGGGTGTACTTTTTGTGCTGACTTGTGTCCCCCCTGGTGCCCTACAAAACCCTCCTGGTCTGCCCTCCGAAGTCGTGGGTACCTACCTGCTGGCAGACTGGAACCGGGGCACCCCCTTCTACATTGAAGCCTATGCGTTTCGGGCACCACTTTGACCTCTGCACCTGACCAGCCCTGAGCTGCTGGTGTGGTAACTTTGGGGTTGCCCTGAACCCCCAACGGTGGGCTACCTTGGACTCAACTTTGAACCCTGTAGGTGTTTTACTTACCTGCAAAACTAGCCAAAACTTACCTCCCCCAGGAACTGTTGAAAATTGCACTGTCTAGTTTTAAAATAGCTCATTGCCATTTTTGCTAAAATTGTACATGATATTGTGTTGATTCAAAGTTCCTATGATACCCGAGTGAAATACCTTTCATTTGAAGTATTGTTTGTAAATCTTGAACCTGTGGTTCTTAAAATAAACTAAGAAAATATATTTTTCTATATAAAAACCTATTGGCCTGGAATTGTCTTTGAGTGTGTGTGTTCCCCATTTATTGCCTGTGTGTGTACAACAAATGCTTCAAACTACCCTCTGAAAAGCCTACTGCTCGACCACACTACCACAAAATAGAGCATTAGAATTATCTCTTTTTGTCACTATCTTACCTCTAAGGGGAACCCTTGGACTATGTGCATGCTATTTCTTACTTGAAATAGTAAATACAGAGCCAACTTTCTACACCATGTTAACATATGAGAGGGACAGGCCTTGCAACAGTGAAAAACAAATTTAGCAATATTTCACTCTTAGGACATATAAAACACATTACTATATGTCCTACCTTAACCATACACTGCACCCTGCCCTTGGGGCTACCTATGGCCTACCTTAGGGGTGCCTTACATGTAAGAAAAGGGAAGGTTTAGGCCTGGCAAGTGGGTACACTTGCCAAGTCGAATTTACAGTTAATACTGCACAAACAGACACTGCAGTGGCAGGTCTGAGACATGATTACAGAGCTACTTATGTGGGTGGCACAACCAGTGCTGCAAGCCCACTAGTAGGATTTGATTTACAGGCCCTGGGCACCTCTAGTGCACCTCTAGTGCACTGTACTAGGGACTTACTAATTAATTAAATATGCCAATCATGGATAAGCCAATGACATACACATTTTGTAAAGGACCACTTGCACTTTAGCATTGGTTAGCAGTGGTAAAGTGCCCAGAGTAACAAAAACAATAAAATCAGAGTCCAGCACACCTCAGCAACCTGGGAAACAGAGGCAAAAAGTTAAGGGAGACCACGCCAAGGACGAAAAGTCTAGCACAATGTGTTAATACGTCTAGACATATTTTAACATTGACAATTTTAGAAAATAATTGGAAATAGTTTCACATGGGAGGCGCAACATTAAAAAGTTTTCAAGACGACTGCCCTACACTTATGTCTTTGGAGTTTTCCGCCCCAGCTGCAGAGTCTCCGTCATGCGGCATAAAGAGAGGGTGTAGTTATAAAACTCCGCACATAGTTTGTGAAATCCAAAAAAAGAGGTAAACTTACAAAAAAGTGTACATTTACCTTTTTGAATCAAGCCCAGTGCGTCTAAGTTCAGACCAACTTTGCTGTTATGAAATGCAACCAACGGAGTTCTCGTCATCCATCTGCACAGGAAATTACTTCACTGGTTTCCCTCCAAAGCTCTCTTTAAAAGAAGTAGCTAAGGAATAGGACTTAGGGGCTGATTCTGAGCTTGGCGGGCGGCGGTAGCCGCCCGCCAAGCGGGAACCGCCAGAAGACCGTACCGCGGTCAAAAGACTGCGGCGGTCATTCTGGGTTTCCCACTGGGCTGGCGGGCGACCGCCGAAAGTCCGCCCGCCAGCCCAGCGGGAAACACCCTTCCCACGAGGACGCCGGCTCAGAATTGAGCCGGCGGAATGGGAAGGTGCGACGGGTGCAGTTGCACCCGTCGCGAATTTCAGTGTCTGCTAGGCAGACACTGAAATTCTTTTTGGGGCCCGTCTTACGGGGGTCCCTGCAGTGCCCATGCCATTGGCATGGGCACTGCAGGGGCCCCCAGGGGCCCCGCGGTACCCCCTACCGTCATCCTGTTCCCGGCGGGAGAACCGCCAGGAACAGGATGGCGGTAGGGGGTGTCAGAATCACCATGGCGGCGGAGCGCGCTCCGCCGCCATGGAGGATTCTCAAGGGCAGCGGAAAGTCGGCGGGACACCGCCGACTTTCCGTTTCTGGCCGCGGCTGAACCGCCGCGGTCAGAATGCCCAGCGGTGCACCGCCAGCCTGTTGGCGGTGCTACCGCGGTCGTTCGCTCTGGCGGTTTTTACCGCCAGGGTTAGAATGACCCCCTTAATTTCCCATCATCTATCTGCAGAGGAAGTGACATCACTGCACTTCCCGTCATCCATCTGCAGAGAAAGTCACATCTCTGAACCTCCCACTGTCTACTTGCACAGGAAGTAACATCAACGGTTTCCCGCTGAAACTCTCTTCAAAAGAAGAAACTAAGCAAGAGCATTTTATTTCCCATCATTCATCTGCACTGGAACTAATATCACTGCATTTCACACATGATACTCTGGGGTCTGCCCTGCTCCCAGAACCTACTAAATGAAGGCTGCAGTGTGGATGCTCAGCTGTTGCACACAGTGGGTGCACTGCTGGTGTGCCAAAGGTAAGCCAGTCTGCACCTGTCTGGGCCTGGACTGCACCCACCATCAGGAACCCTGGTTCTCCCCCCTACCCACTGATGCCCTGCTGCTCTCCTCCATGCTTTTAACCCAGGCTTCTCCTCGCTGAACTACTGCCATACCGCATCACATAACACGGAAGGAGCATTTATTTGCACCACTTGCAAGTTTTCATGCTCTCTCTCACACCCGACACCCAAATTTGACTCACTCACAGCACCCAGCAACCTACTCTGCCATGCTTACACACACCGAACACCATCCAAACAAAATGCCACACTTGCATGCATGCTTCTCAAGATCCTCTCGTTCATCAAACATGCCACAGAGATATGGGTCCTACTGCATGACTACGCTACGGACCAGCTCTTTTTTACAGAAACATAGCTGAACCTAACCTCCGCACCAGACATCGCTACCAAAATCAACGCTGGCTATAAGATTAGGCAAAGCCGTCAGCACAAACCCAGAGGTGGAGTTACCATCATATTAAAAAACACCATCAGCTGCACCACCAACATGGACAACACCACCAGCTACATAGAATACCTCATGCTCGCGATCCACATCAGAGCCAACATCTCCAGGGGAAAAACCCTCATAAACAGACCACCTGGACCACGCATCGGTTTCACCAGCAGCATCATGAACGTTATCCACTACTGAACATCAAAGACAGCACCTTTGCCGTCCTGAAAATCTTAAATTTCACCTAGAAGACCACACTGACCCAAACTCTATGGCCCTTCTAGAAAACCTTGCTATCTTTGGCCTTACCAAGCATGTTACTGAACCCACGAACACTGCTGGACACATATTGGCCCCAATTTGTTCCTCAATCAGCAACATCTCACTCAACAGGCCAGCAACTATGACCTAGATAGACCACACCCTTGTGAGTTTCAGTATATCCATCCCACACCATCACAGACATTCCAACACAGGAATCGCCTGCCAGAGCTGGAAAAGCATCTTTGAAGAGGAGTGGATTTAACTGCCATCCAGTCCAAGCATCAGCCTGAGCACACTGGTAACTGGCTGAAAGCCCTCAAAAACCTCAATGCTTAAATCACTGAATGCAGACAACTTTGCTCCCCTCAGGTGCAACCTAAAGGGAGGCCTGACCACAGACCGGCTGCTACACAAAGAGCTCAGGCTGACGAAACATCACTACAAGCAACTTGAGTGCAAATGGAGAACAAGGCAAGACACTATAGATAAAGTAACCTTCAAATAAGTTCTAAGATGCCAGCGGATTCGGAACACCAGTCGCACAGCTCTAGTAGAGCTCATCAATGCCAGCACTGATAACAAGGAAATCTTCTCCATCATCAAAGATTTCACCACGCCTCCTGCCACCTCTAGCAAGATCACCCCCCATAAGACCTTTCCAACATGCTCTCAGAATTCTAATGTAACTAAATTACCTCAATATGCAATTTCGACCCTCAACTGAACCCTGTTATTGTTGCAACTTAACTTACCATCAGGACGATTAACAAATCTTGACCTCGTGGACTGCCGTCACCACTACTGAAATCACTGCTACCATGAAGACCATTCGCTTGTGGGGCTCCATCTGACCCTTGCCCCACCACGTCTTCACCAAAGGACCTCCAGCAATCAGTGAAGCACTAACAGTTACATTCATAAACCCTGGAAACATGCTATCACCATACTTCTGCTGAAAAAAACATCTGCTTACCTAGACATGCTTTCCAACTACAGACTTTCTCCACCCAACCGCACCCAGCAAATGTCTGAGAGAAATGAATGAACCAACGCTCACCGGACCACATTGATGCTATGCATTCTGGATTCAGGCCCAACCACAGTACAGAAACAGCACTCACTGCTGCCATAGATAGCATCTGCATGATCCTTGACAGAGGAGACATGGCAACCCTCATTTTCATTACTGCTGCATTTGACATGGTCTCACTCCCCATTGTCATCAGGGACCTGCACAAGATTGGCATCAGAGAACTCCCTCTCAACAGGATCTGCTTGTTCCTTCTTAACGGTTACAACACAAACTGTCAGCCTAACACCTTACCGCCCAGAGGCCTTCAACCCACCTATTAGCTGTTCTGCCCCAGCCTCTTCATTGCCTATATGATCCCTCTGGTCAGTGTCATCTGTGCACACAACATCAATATCCTCTCCTATACAGACAAGACGCAACTCCTACTCTACCTTCTGGACATGACCCATGTTCACTGCCAGCATGACCAAAGTCGCTAAATGGAAGAAAGCCACTTGTCTCACCCTCAACACTGACAAGGCAGAAGTAGTGATCTTCGTCAAGGACACCTCACCATGGGACTTCAAATGGTGGGCGGCTGAACTCGAACTCACAACACAACCCACACCAGGAACCTTGGAATAACCCTCAATAGCAAACTGGGCACAATTGCACAATTCAATGCTGCCACTGCATCCTGTTTCCACACCCTGAACTTGCTGAGGAAGATCTTCAAATGGCTCCCAGGCAACAAAAGAAAAACTGTCACATATGCCCTAGTCACCAGCAAGTTGGACTATGGATACACCCTCTATGCCGGGATCACCAAGCAACTCACTAGAAGACTACAGACCATCCAGATCTCAGCAGGCAGAATCATTCTCAACCTCCCACATAGAACCCATATTACACCACACCTCACAGATCTACACTGGCTTCCAATCCATAAGCACGCTCAATTTAAACTCCTCACATACACATTCAAGACAGTCCATAACTCAGGCCCCACCTACCTGAACAGTTGCATCTCCTTTAACAGACGATCCATAGAGCTCTGCTATGCAGAATTCCTACTCCGCAACATCCCACACATACACAGAACCAGATCAGGAGGATGAGTGTTCAAACCCCCACCCACTCTGGTCAGTCCCCTGTGGGAAAACTGACAGGCAGCTTGGCCTCTGCTTTGCTGGGTGGAGATGACTTCTCCAGGAGGCACATTCTCCAGTCAGATAATCCCAGGCAGAGTTGAAGCTGCTTACTTGAAACAAAGGCTAAGCAGTCTTTCCCCAGATGGACCAAACATGCCTAGTTATTTATATAATAGTACTGACTAGACCATAAATAAGAGGGCCTCCTTCTCTTGGATGTTTATTTCAAGTCAGTGCTTACTGTCCAGGAAGGCTGACTCCTGGGTAGGATCCAGATGAAGCCCATTTGTTTTTCTAGTGATACCTGCACCCAGGGTGACAATGGGGGTACTTTCAAGCAATGTATCCAATCTCCAGCTTGACACTTGAAATTAGGCTTTATGAGGACTTCCATGCATCACCAAGCAGGCTGCTTCAGCCTGGGAGATGTATTTTTCAAAACTCTGAGAAGCCTGGCCCTCATAGGTTCACCAGGCAGGGTTAGAAGGCAGTTGGAGACTCAAGCCCTGATGGCCTGGGGCAGGCTGGTCAGTGTCATCATATCACTCATGGCCAGACAACTGAAGGGTCCAAAAAACCTTGTCCCTACTAATGTGGAGGAAGGTCACTAGTCTTTCTTGTAGTCCTTGCACACCGGGTAACAGAGGGAGACATATGAGCGAATATGTCCAACCTCCTTGAGCCCTAGCTTATCTTCAAATGCAGCTTCAAATGAACCCTCATTGTTACTTCTGGAAAATAACGGTCATCTCGTTGCACTGTGCCTTCTATAAAGCATTTCTGCTTAAACTGGGGCAGGGGTATAGAGACTCAGCATCATTTTACTTGTGCGATGGGCCTGTCCTGATGCCCTACCAGTCACAGAGCCCCTATGAAGCCCCCACCCATGTCCACTCAGTGCTTTTCACCACAGCAAAGCAGGGGAGCTCCACCAGAACACTGATCTGAGGCCACGTCAGGGCTTTTCACACCAGTGAAGCACGACACCCATACCAGGACCTACAGACAGCAGTCCTACGCACTCTGCAGCACAATGCCCTGGTTCATGTACCCTAGTTCCTGGGGGTCTTTTAACAGTACCTGTTAGAGCTATGACCTGCACCCTTTAAGGGCTTTTCAACCTTGCGAACGTCCTGTGGGACAAGATGGTCTGGTGCAAAACCTAAGTTCCTTGGGTCTTCTCTTGATGACCTCCTAAGCACTGACCTAGTCAGAACCTCTTAACCCAGCAAAGTAGTCGGGCCATCTCCGGGCCTACAGTAGCCCTTTCAGGGCAATTTGTGAATCCGAGGGCTGATAAATGCAGCCCATGGCCAGGGGCTTGCACTCTGGGGCCACGGGGTTCTGAACTGGGGCCAGTCAGAGCTTTTTATCTTGGTGAAGCAGGGGAAAACCCCCTCGGGCTCCAGGACCCTATCCCGATCACTATGTAACAGAATGGGCTGGAAATGGAACCAAGAACTTCAAGCTTGCACCTTTGGCCAGCTGAAGCTCTGACCCTGGGCCCGGTCAGAGCTTCTTATTCCAACAAAGCTTGGGGGCCCTCTCTGGGTCTGCAGGACCCTGTCCTGGGCACTTTGTGATATAGTGGGCTAGAGAATAGAGTCCAGGCCTGGAGCCTTTCATCCCATGGGTTAGCTGGAGCTCTGAAATGGGGCCTGGTCAAAGCTATTAAGCCAAGTGCCAGGACCCTCCTTGGGCCTGTGGAACCCCATATTGGGCACTCTTTGACATAGCAAGTTGCAGATTGAAGCCTGGGGCTTGCATCCCCTGGTCATTTGGAGCTCTGACAGACCCCTTCTGCACTTCACTAGCTGGACATCCAGAGGAGTCCTTTCCAGGTCTACAGATGCCCATCCTAGGCACTCTGAAACATTGTCGGCTGGTGCAGGTAACCCAGGTCTCAGGCCGTCAAGTCAGGTCAGTCCGTGGACTGACCTGGGACCTAGTCAGAGTTCGGTAGGTCAGGAAAGCAGGGGAGCCCTTCCTGAGCCTGCGGGACCTGATCCAGGCAAGTTGTGGCACTGAAGGCTAGAGAGTGGAGCCCTGGGCTTTCGTCTTGCACCATCACGGGCCTCTGACCCAAGGCCTGCTAAGAGCTTCTCATCCCAGCAGAGCATTGAGCTCTCTGCAGGTCTGTGGAAGACCGGTTTGGGCACTGTAAGACAGTGCATGCCAGCACCCATACTCTAGGTCCTAGAGGCCCTCATACGGGGCCCTTCAGAGCAGAGCTCTGACCATGTTCTTTTTACCCCAACGAAGCCTGGGGGCAGAACCCAGGCCTGTGGAAGCCATCCTGCGCACCCTTATAATGCTCGCCTAGCTCATGTTCCCCATAGCCCTCTCCCAGACTTCGCTAGAGCCCTGACCTTGGGCCCTGTCAGGTCTTTTCATCTCCGCTGTTTACCCTGGCAAATGGGAGATCCCGTCTTCAGGCCAAAAGAAGCTAATCTTGAATGTTCTGAGACATGGTGTGTCAAATGCAATGACCCCAGGTCAGAGATTCCCAAACAGGCAAACTAGGGAAGCCCTCCCCAGGTCCTGCAGGACCCAATCCCAGGGAAGTTGCAACACAGAGAGCCAGAGAATGGGGCCCAGTGCTGGAAGCTTGCACCCTTGGGCCAACTGGAGCTCCTCAGACCTGGGACCCGATCAGAGCTTCTTGTTCCTGTGAAGCAGGGGAGTCAACCCCAGGCCCTTGGAAGTCCATCCTAGGCATTCCGAGAAATGGTGGGCAGGTGCACCAACCAAAGTCCCTGGGGCGCTCACCCCCAGGTTCAGTAAAACGATGGTCCAGTACATAGACCACAGGCACACCAACTGGTGCTCTGGCCTAGGGCCTTGGCAGAGCTTTCCCAGTCATTCATATAATAGTGCTGGCTGAGAGAAAAGTCTGGCTATCTTATCATTTGCACCATCTCAGGAGAGCAACAAGAGAGACAGCAGGTCACCTACACCCTTGTGTGAGAAAGTAGCCTCTTTCTAGCATGGTTACCCCCATTTTGGGCATGTTTGTGAGTGTTTGTCAGTGTGTTTTTTTACTTTCTCTCTGGGGTCTTGCTAGTCAGGACCCCAGTGCTCATAGTTAAAACCCTATTTGTCAGTGTGCTTTGCCTGTCTCACTGGGATCCTGCTTGCCAGGACCCCAGTGCTCATAGTTTGTGGCCTATGTGTGTTGTCAGTATGCTTAACTGTGTCACTGAAGTTCTGCTAACCAGAACTCCAGTGCTTATGCTCTCTCTACTTACCAAATTTGTCACTACACTTTAGTGACTCCATATTCCAATTCTGATTGGCACACTGGATCCCCCTTATAAGTGTCTAGTGTATGGTACCTAGGTACCCAGGGCATTGGAGTTCCAGGAAATCCTTATGGGCTGCAGCATTTCTTTTGCCATCCATAAGGAACTCCTACAAACCTTTCATCAGGACTGCCACGGCAGCCTGAGTGAAATAGTGCACACACTGTTTCACAGCCATTTTTACTGCACTAATGTAACTTATAATTCACCTCTATGTCTAACCTTCATTTACTGAAGGCCAGGTGCAAAGTTACTGGTGTGTGAGGGCATCTTTGCTAGTGCCCAGGGCCAATTCCCCGGATTTCGTGCGTTCGCGGATACCATTATAAGTGTGCACTACATATATGTCAATACATATCTGTAGCTTCACAATGGTAACTTCGAACATGGCCATGTGAGGTGTCTAAGATCATGGAATTGTCCCTCCAATCCAAATCTGGTTTTGGGGGGGCAATCCCATGCACCCTGGGGGCTCCACCATGGACCCCCAGTACAGCCAAACCACCTCTCTGAGGTTTCCACTGCAGCCCCAGCTGCCTCCACCTCACAGGCAGGTTTCTGCCCCCCTGGGGACTGAGCAGCTCAATCCCAGGAAGGCAGAACAATGCATTTCCTTTGGGAGGAGGGTGTTACACCCTCTCCCTTTGGAAATAGGTGTTACAGGCTTGGGAGGGGTAGCTTCCCAGAGCCTCTGGAAATGCTTTGAAGGGCACAAACAGTGCCCTCCTTGCATAATCCAGTCAACACCAATTCAGGGACCCCCAGTCCCTGCTCTGATGTGAAACTCAACAAAGAAAAGGGGAGTAACCACTCCCCTGTCCATCACCACCCCAGGGGTGGTGCCTAGAGCTCCTTCAGAGTGTCCCTGGTGCTAGCTATCTTGGATTCCAAGGTGTGGGGACCCTCTGGAGACCTCTGAGTGGCCAGTGCCAGCAAGTTTCGTCAGAGACCCCTACTGAAAGGTGCATAGCTGGGCAGGTAGCCAATCCCTCTCTCAGGGCTATTTAGGGTCTCTTCCCTGGGTGTTTCCTCAGATTCGGTTTGCAAGATTCCTCCAGGACTCCTCTGCATCCTGTGCTTCAGCTTCTGACCATCAGATCAAATGCAGACTGCTCCAGGAACTGCTGTAACTGCAATAAAGTATCCAGGAAGACTCCTGTCACCTGCAACTTCAGCTCCAGCCAGCTTTTGCAACATTTTCCAAGGTGTGAACACTCTGAGGACTGCTTGTCTTCACCCTGTATCAGAAGAACCAAAGGAATCACCCATGGAGTGATTGAGTCACTTCCCTGCTTCTACATGCACCCTTCTGCGATGACGACCGCCTCTCCTGACGACGAGCGTGCCCCCTGGAACACAGGTAGTGTAGCGAAGTGACCCAGACTTTCCAAAGGTCCAGATGTCCAAATTTGGTGGAGGTAAGAGCTTGCCTCCCCGTGCTGCGACAGTACCCATGAGCACCATATCTTCTGCAGCTTCTTGGGCTTCTGTGAACCTCTTCCAAGAATCCTTTGTGCACAGTGTAGCCCATGTCCCCAGCACTCCATCCTGCAACGTCCAGCTCCCAGAGTTGTTCTCCGGCGGCGTGGGACCTTCCAGTGTAGAGCTATGACTACTGCACTTTGCATCTTCTTTGTCCCCGTGTTCTGGACGTCTGTGGGTGCTGCCTGGTCTTCTGAAGGCTCTCTAAAGTGCTGAGACCCCCCTCTCCCTCCTGGGTCCAGGCAGCTCTTTTTTGACACAAGCCACGTACTTGCGTGAGCCAAGGGTTGTTGGCGGAATCCAGCGACACAAACAGCCTGCATCCAACAACTTGATGTGGGACATCACCTGCACAAAGCAGGAACCTGCAGCAATCTTCATTGGTGCTCTTCTGTACTTTTTTCTGATGGGAGAATCCACTTTTGCACCATCTTCTCGGTTGGCAGGGGCTCCTGTCCTTCCTGGACTCTTCTTGGACTTGTGGACTTGGTCTCCTCTCTCCACAGGTCTTCAGGCCCAGGAATCCATTGTTTGTTGCTTGCAGTCTTGCTTGGTTCTTGCACAATCTCTTATCATGACTTGTTGTGTGTCCTGAGGAAACTTGCTGCACTTTACTCCTGCTTTCCTCGGCTCTGGGGTGGGGTACTTTAGTTTTGCTGGTGTTTTCCTACACTCCCAGCGCCCCTCTACACGCTACACTTGCCTATGGGGAAATTCGTTATTCGCATTCCACTACTTTAGTATATGGTTTGTGTTGCCCCAGGCCCATTGCATTCTATTGTATTTTCTACCGTTTGCACTATTCTATGACTGTTTACTTACCTAATTTTGGTTACTAGTATATATATTATGTATACTACTCACCTCCAGAAAGAATATTATCTCTAAGATATTTTTGGCCTTGTGTCACTAAAATAAAGTACCTTTATTTTTGGTAACATAGAGTATTGTCTTTTGTTGTGTATAAGTACTGTGTAACTATAGTGGTATTGCAGGAGCTTTGCATGTCTCTTTGTTCAGACTAAGCTGCTCTGCTACAGGTACCACTAGACAGCCTAAGCTGCTAGAATACTGCCTACTTTTCACTAATAAGGGATACCTGGTATGAGGTGTAAGTACTTTAGGTATCCCCTACAAACCAGGCCAGCCTTCTACACCTTGCCTTCCTAATACAGAGAAGGTCCACTATCTATTCTCGCAATGCGTGCATACCTAGTGACTGAGAGGGAAATTTAGGCTAAGGTATCTGATCTCCTAGAGCCTGAATAGGCTTAAAGCTTCAAATGAGCCCTCCTTGGGACTTCCATGGCAGCTTGTAATTGAGAAGACGGAGTCACTCCCAGAAATTTTGTGTTTTGCTTATTTATTTTAAATACAAAACTTCACTAGTGAACTTGGTATGCCACATTTTGCACTACCCATGTGTGAATGGTAAATGTCTCCCACGCATAATTTCACACACTCCTAGTTATATTTTCACAAACTCCTACAATTGGGCAAGAGGTGGCAAATGTGAGATGAGCCAGGAGTGAGAAGGGGCAGTGGGAAGAGGTGGCCCTTAGTACACAGGGAGCAGTGGTGAGAGCATGGATGTCATTTAGAGGTTGCAAGGGTTCACAGCTGCGACCCATGGTTTGCCCTTTGCTACCCCTGGCACTTTCATTGTGATCCCTGGCCGCAGAGGTGGCAAATTTGGTGGTAGGAACACAGTGGCAGCTCATCGTTATTGGGGCATCACTCTTTTCGCTTTCTGTCAATTTTTAATTGCACCAATAGTGAATAATGATATATTATTTACTATTAGAGTAATAAAATGGAGTAGAATTAGCTGGAATATGCCCTTCCATATCTACTGAGGTATGTAAAAAATGCTTTTAAATGTATGTTGGTTGCCTGCTTGCGGGTAAGTTTGTATTTATGTGAGATAGAATGTATGTAATATGAATTTGTGTGTATGTGTAAGTAAGTGTATGTGAGTGAAAGTGGAGTTCACTTCCACTACCCCTAACATTTTGGTGAATTACATCAATGGGGGAGAGGACTCTCTAATGGATTACAGAACAGCCAGGGAACATGTGGAGACATGGTACTGAGTGTGGTAGGAGGAAGTGGCAGAGAACAATGGGGGATGGAGGGGGGGATAGTGGTGTGATGGAGTTTCAGGGAGAGGGAGCCAGATATGACACAATGCTTTGAGAAATGGGTTTTCTGTGAGAAGGTGCCAATGAGCGAATGGATTCAGTGGTTAGACTGGCCTATGGTGTGAGACCAAAGCTGAAACAGATCTACCAGTACAGGGAAGCCAAAACTGACAAGCAGGGAGAAAGAACAAATGTGAGATGAGTGTAATTATTAGCAGGAGGTTACTCCCCAGGGAGCAGCGTTGGAGTGCCATTGAGTGGAAAGCCTTTGTTGTGGTCTGGTCCCTGAAGAAGTTGAGACCATACCTTTTTGGTACTCACTTCATAGTTCAAACTGACTACAGACCTCTCAGATGGCTTAGGCAAATGAAAGGAGAAAACCCTAAACTGTTGAGGTGGTCCATATCCCTACATGGAATGGACTTTGTAGTGGAACACAGACCTGGGACTGCCCATGCCAATGCTGATGGCCTTTCCATGTTCTTCCACTTAGAAAATTAAGACTCTCTTGGGAAAAGTAAGTCTCATCCTATTTCGTTTGGTTGGGGGGGGGTTGTGTAAGGAAATGCCTCCTTGGCATGGCTACCCCCTAACCTTTTGCTTTTGCTGATGCTAAATTTTAGTTGAAAGTGTATAGGGACCCTGCTAACCAGGCTCCAGCAGCCGTATTCTTTCCCTAAACTGTACCTTTGTCTCCACAATTGGAACAGCCCTGGCACTCAGGTAAGTCCCTTGTAACTAGTACCCCTGGCACCAAGAACCCTGATGCCAGGGAAGGTCTCTAAAGGCTGCAGCATATCTTATACCACCTTGGGGACTGCCTCACAGCTTGTGTGTGCTGGTGGGTACAAAAAGACTAAGTCGACATGGCACTCCCCTCAGAGTGCCATTCCAACCTCACACTGCCTGTGTCATAGGTAAGTCACCCCTCTAGCAGGCCTTACAGCCCTAAGGCAGGGTGCACTATACCACAGGTGAGGGCATATGTGCATGAGCACTATGCCCCTACAGTGCCTAAGCAAAACCTTAGACATTGTAAAAGAAGGGTAGCCATAAGAGTACATGGTCTGGGAGTTTGTCAAACACGAACTCCACAGTTCCAAAATGGCTACACTGAAATCTGGGAAGTTTGATATCAAACTTCTCAGCACAATAAATGCACACTGATGCCAGTGTGGAATGTATTGTAACATGCACCCAGAGGGCATCATAGAGATGCCCCCTGAATACCAATCCGACTTCTAGTGTAGGCTGACCAGTTTCTGCCAGCCTGCACACACCAGACAAGTTGCTGGCCACGTGGGGAGAGTGCCTTTGTCACTCTGTGCCCAGGAAAAAAGCCTGTACTGGGTGGAGGTGCTTCACACGTCCCCCCTGCAGGAACTGTAACACCTGGCGATGAGGCTCACCCCTTTTGTTAAAGCGCAACCAGGGCATCCCAGCTAGTGGAGATGCCCACCCCTCCGGCCACTGCCCCCACTTTTGGGGGCAAGGCTAGAGGAGATAATGAGAAAAACAAGGAGGAGTCACCCACCAGTCAGGACTGCCCCTAAGATGTCCTGAGCTGAGGTGACTCCTGCCTTTAGAAATCCTCCATCTTAGTTTTGGAGGATTCCCCCAATAGGATTAGGGATGTGTCCCCCTCCCCACAGCGAGGAGGCACAAAGAGGGTATAGCCCCCCTCCAGGACAGTAGCCATTGGCTACTGCCCTCCCAGACCTAAACACACCCCTAAATCTCGTATTTAGGGACACCCCAGAACCCATGAAATCAGATTCCTGCAACCTGAAGAAACAAGAAGGACTGCTGACCTACACACCTGCAGAGAAGACAGAAGACAACAACTGCTTTGGCCCCAGCCCTACTGGCCTGTCTCCTGTCTCGAAAACCTGCAACCAGCGACGCATCCGACAGAGACCAGCGACCTCTGAAGCCTCAGAGAACTGCCCTGGACTAAAGGACCAAGAAACTCCTATGAGCAGCGGCTCTGCTCAACAACAGCAACTTCTTTGCAACAAAGAAGCAACTTTTAAAGACTTCACGTTTCCCGCCGGAATCGTGAGACTTCACACTCTGCACCCAACACCCCCGGCTCGAGATCCAGAGAACAAACACCACAAGGAGGACTCCCCGGTGACTGCGACCCTATGAGTAGCCCGAGACGACCCCTCTGAGCCCCCAGAGCGACGCCTGCAGAGAGAATCCAGAGACTCCCCCTGACTGTGACTGCCTGTAACAAGGAACCTGACGCCTGGATCCAGCACTGCACCCGCAGCCCCCAGAACCTGAAGGAACCTAACCTCAGTGCAGGAGTGACCCCCAGGCGACCCTCTGCCTAGCTCAGGTGGTGGCTGTCCCGAGAAGCCCCCCCTGTGCCTGCCTGCACCTCTAGAGTGACCCCCGGGTCCCTCCCTTGAATCCTATCCAAAACCTGATGTCTGCTTTGCACACTGACCCTGTGCCGCTGAGGGTGTGTTTTGTGTGCCTACTTATGTCCCCCCCAGTGCTCTACAAAACCCCCCTGGTCTGCCCCCCGAGGACGCGGGTACTTACCCTCTGGCAGACTGGAACCAGAGCACCCCTGTTCTCATAGGCACCTATGTGTTTTGGGCACCTCTTTGACCTCTGCACCTGACCGGCCCTGAGCTGCTGGTATGGTGACTTCGGGGTTGCCTTGAACCCCCAACGGTGGGCTGCCTATGCCCAGGAACTGAGACTTGTAAGTGTTTTACTTACCTGACAAACTAACCATTACTTACCTCCCCCAGGAACTGCTGATTTTTACAGTGTCCACTTTTAAAATAGCTTATTGCCATTTTAACAAAGACTGTATATGATATTGCTTTTATTCAAAGTTCCTAACTTACCTGTGTGAAGTACCTTGCATTTTATGTGTTTACTTCAAATCTTGAACTTGTGGTTCTTAAAATAAACTAAGATAATGTATTTTTCTATATAAAATCCTATTGGCCTGGAGTAAGTCTTTGAGTGTGTGTTCCTCATTTATTGCCTGTGTGTGTACAACAAATGCTTAACACTACATCTCTGATAAGCCTAGTGCTCGACCACACTGTAGGAGGCTGGCCTGGCTTATAGTGGGTACCTTGTGGTACTTACACCCTGTGCCAGGTCCAGTTATCCCTTATTAGTAGAACAGAGGTGTTTCTAGCAGCTTAGGCTGCTAGAAGGTAGCTATGGCAAAGCAGCTTAGGCTGAACTAGGAGACATGCAAAGCTCCTACTATACCACTTATATTATATAGCACAATATCATAGGAAAACGCAATATTCAGAGTTACTAAAAATAAAGGTACTTTATTTTTATGACAATATGCCAAAAGTATCTCAGAGAATACCCTTACTTAGGAGGTAAGTAATATACACAAGTTATATGTACACAAACCCAAAATAGGTAATTAACAGTAAGAAAAGTAGTGCAAACAATGTCGAATCACAATAGGATGCAATAGTTAGACATAGGCCTAGGGGCAACACAAACCATATACTTCAAAAGTGGAATGCGAATCACAAATGGACCCCAGGCCTATGGGAAGTTGTAGAGGGTCGCTGGGACTGTAAGAAAACAGTAAAGGTGTCCAAAATACCCCACCCCAAGACCCTGAAAAGTAGGAGTAAACTTACCCTACTACCCCAGAAAGACAGAATAGTTGTGATAGGGGATTCTGTAAGAATCACAAGCACCAGTAAAGCACTGAATATGGATTCCTGGACCTGAGGAACCGTAAAGGAAGGGGACCAAGTCCAAGAGTCGCGATAGTGTCCAGGGGGGGCAGGAGCCCAGGAAACCCCGGATGAAGGTGCAAAAGGGCTGCCTCTGGGTGGAAGAAGCCAAAGATTCTGCAACGATGAAAAGGGCTAGGAACTTCTTCTTTGGATGGAAGATGTCCCACGGCGTGCTGGATGTTGCAGAAGTGTTTCCAGGCAGAAATACCACAAACAAGCCTTGCTAGCTGCAAGAGTCGCGGTTGAGGATTTTGGGTGCTGCTGGGGACCAGGAAGGACCAGGATGTAGCCCCTTGGGGGAGGAGACAGAGGGCAACTCAGAGAGCCCCCACAGAAGCAGGAAGCACCCGCAGAAGTACCGGAACAGGCACTTAGAAGATCTGTGAACTCAGAGTCACAAAAGGAGGGTCCCACAACGTCGGAGTCCAACTCAGCGGGTTGAGCACTGCAGGGCCGTGTGCTGGGGACCCAGGCTAGGCTGTGCACAAAGGAATTCTTGCATAAGTGCACAGAAGCCGGAGCAGCTGCAAATCAAGCAGTACACAGGTTTGCTGTCTGGCGTGGGGAGGAAAGGGCTTACCTTCACCAAATTTGGACAGAAGGGCCACTGGACTGTGGGAGACACTTGGACCCAGCTCCTGTGTTCCAGGGACCATGCTCGTCAGGATGAGAGGGGACCTTGAAGACCGGTGATGCAGAAGTTTGGTGCCTGCGTTGGCAGGGGGAAGATTCCGTCGACCCACTGGAGATTTCTTCTTGGCTTCCAGTGCAGGGTGAAGGCAGACAGCCCTCAGAGCATGCACCACCAGGAAACAGTCGATAAAGCCGGCAGGATGAGGCGCTACAATGTTGCTGGTAGTCGTCTTGCTACTTTGTTGCAGTTTTGCAGGCGTCCTGGAGCAGTCAGAGGTCGATCCTTGGCAGAAGTCAAAGAGGGAAGTGCAGAGGAACTCTGGTGAGCACTTGCATTCGGTGTCTGAGGAATAGCCCAGAGGAGAGACCCTAAAAAGCCAGAAAAGGAGGTTTGGCTACCAAGAAAGGAGGTTTGGCCAGCAAGAGAGGTAAGCACCTATCAGGAGGGGTCTCTGACGTCACCTTCTGGCACTGGCCACTCAGAGCAGTCCATTGTGCCCCAGCACCTCTGAATCCAAGATGGCAGAGGTCTGGGACACACTGGAGGAGCTCTGGACACCGCCCCTGGGAGGTGTAGGTCAGGGGAGTGGTGACTCCCCTTTCCTTTGTCCAGTTCCGCGCCACAGCAGGGCTGGGGGATCCATGAACCGGTGTAGACTGGCTTATGCAGAGATGGGCATCATCTGTGCCCATCAAAGTATTTCCAGAGGTTGGGGGAGGCTACTCCTCACCAGCCCTTCACACCTATTTCCAAAGGGAGAGGGTGTAACACCCTCTCTCAGAGGAAATCCTTTGTTCTGCCTTCCTGGAACTGGGCTGCCCAGACCCCAGAGGGGCAAAATCCTGTCTGAGGGGTTGGCAGCAGCTGCAGTGGAGACCCTGGAAAGGCAGTTTGGCAGTACCCGGGTTCTGTGCTAGAGACCCGGGGATGCATGGAATTGTCCCCCCCAATACCAGAATGGTATTGGGGTGACATGTCCATGATCCTAGACATGTTACATGGCCATGTTCGGAGTTACCATTGTGATGCTACATATAGGTAGTGACCTATATGTAGTGCACGCGTGTAATGGTGTCCCCGCACTCACAAAGTTCGGGGAATTTGCCCTGAACAATGGGGGGGCACCTTGGCTAGTGCCAGGGTGCCCACACACTAAGTAACTTGGCACCTAACCTTCCCCAAGTGAGGGATAGACATATAGGTGACTTATAAGTTACTTATGTGCAGTGAAAATGGCTGTGAAATAACGTGGACGTTCTTTCACTCAGGCTGCAGTGGCAGTCCTGTGTAGGAATTGTCTGAGCTCCCTATGGGTGGCAAATGAAATGCTTCAGCCCATAGGGATCTCCTGGAACCCCAATACCCTGGGTTCCTAGATACCATATACAAGGGAATTATAAGGGTGTTCCAGTGTGCCAATGAGGATTGGTGAAGATAGTCACTAGCCTGCAGTGACAATTGTGAAAAGCAGAGAGAGCATAAACACTGAGGTTCTGGTTAGCAGAGCCTCAGTGATACAGTTAGGCACCACACAGGGAACACATACAGGCCATAAACTTATGAGCACTATCAGCTATCTATGGCTATCAGGATCCCAGTGACACATATCAAAAACACTGACAACATAGGGTTTTCACTATGAGCACTGGGCCCTGGCTAGCAGGATCCCAGTGAGACAGTAAAAACACCCTGACATATACTAACAAATAGGCCAAAAGTGAAGGTAACAAGGCTAGAAAGAGGCTACCTTCCTACACAACCCCAACCCCAAACGAAGGACAATAAGGCTAACCTTGGCCAGTTGAGTCTTTATTGTCTAAGTGGTGATAATTGGAGAGTAGCTCTGCAATAGATTACTTACTCCCTTTATCATCCATTATATGGTTACTTCCCTGTGGGGATGTAAACCACCCTGTTTGTTGGCTAGCTAAAAAACTTCAATGTGAAGTTATATTCTCAGAGTTCCTATAAGTATGTTTAAGTTTAGAGCAGTGGAAATTGTCCACTGGACGTATATGAAGTGATGAGAATGCCAGACAGGGATGCTGTCTCAATAAAGCCATAGCTGTGCAAAACCTTTGTCCAAATGGCTGTAAGAGAGAACAGGGATGCTGTTTCTCAAGAGTTGGAGCAGGGCAGGGATGCTGTCCTATGAGCTCCACACTAGTCAGGGCTGCTGTCCTAAGTGTTGTGAGGCAGTGCAGGGTTGCTGTATTACAGTTTCTCTGGGAGGGTCGGAGGGATGCTCCATGTTAACTAAAATGGTGCACTTTTTTTCACCAATATTAGTTATCCCACAGAGAGGTACTTCTAACTCAGGGAGTTCAGCTGTGCTAGCTGATGGTTCCCTTGGTACAGGTGCCACCCCAGGAGAGGTTTCTCCCACCACAGGAATGGTATCCTGAATGGCAGGGTGGGTAGGGAATACTTTGATGCCCTTTTTACCTGTTTTTGGAGAAGGATCCTGAGTTTTCAGGCCTTTTTCTCTCCTTTGCTTTTTCATTTCAGCTGAAATGAGAGGAAGCAATTCCTCAGGGATAACCAGCATGGCTGCATGGGTATTAAACGCTACCTCTGCCCAACCTGAGGCCTCTATGTCATTACCTAAGAGACATTCTACATGTAAGCTAGGTGATACTACCACCTGCTTAGGGCCAGTAACTCCATCCCAACTAAACTGAATTATAGCTAATGGAAGACACTTTATGGAGTTATGGACATCAATAATTCAGTACTGTTGTCCAATGATGTGTTGTTCAGGAGACACTAGGTTTTCAGTCACCAAAGTGATACTGGCACCTGTGTCCCTGTTGGCCTGAGCCTCAACACCATTTATTGAAACTGTCTGCCTGTACTTATCCATTGTAAGGGGACAAGCAGTCAGTCCCACCATGTGTGGCAGAAACTGTCTTGGGACTGACTACCCCAGTTTCTATGATGGACCCATAAGTGAACCCAACTACACCCTTATTTTGACTGTTGCCAGCAGTCCCACCACTATTATCACTACTGCTAGGGGCACTAGAGTTTGATGTATTAGTGGTGGTAGGCTCAGCGGGTTTACCTGGGCAGGACTTATCCCCCGGCCTATGGCCTTTATTTTCACACACATAGCACCAAGGCTTTTTAACGTGTGTGGGTCGTGAAGAAGAGGAAGAAGATGATTTATCCCCACCCCCTGAAGAGTGTTTAAGATTTGAAGAAGGTTCTTTAGTTTTACCTTTATCCCCATACTTATCCTGAGATTTCTCACCATCTTTCTTCTTGCCATCCTTGTCACCTCCTGTATGAACGTTTCTGTTCACTCTTGTTCTGACCCATTTGTCTGCCTTCTTTCCCAATTCTTGGGGAGAGGTCAGATCTGAGTCTACCAAGTACTGGTGCAACAAATCAGACACACAATTGTTAAGAATATGCTCTCTCAGGATAATATTTTACAGGCTTTCACAGTCAGAAACTTTACTGCCATGTAACCAATCCTCCAAGGCCTTCACTGAACAGTCAACAAAGGGGGTGATTCTAACCCTGGCGGTCGGTGATAAAGCGGCGGCCAACCCGCCAACAGGCTGGCGGTCAAAAAAATGGAATTCTGACCCTGGCGGGAACCGCCAACACAGACAGCCACTTTAACACTCCGACCGCCACGGCGGTACAAACAAACAGCGCAGCGGTCACCGCCAACAGGCAGGCGGCAGACAATGTACCGCCCACACTATCACAACTCACCAATCCGCCACCTTTTCCGGGGCGGGAGCCCCGCCGATAAAAACCCGGCGGAAACAGACTACGAACGGGAAAACGCTCACCACTACGCACTCTACGAGGAAGGAGGACAGCATGGAACCCGAATTGAACATCATACCTGCTCTCGTCTACCTTCTCATCTACCACGAGTACGAACTCCGGCGCAGACGACAACGGTGAGTACTGCACCTACGACACACGGGAGGGGGAGGACGAAAGGTTACGGCCACACACATATGCGACCCCTCCACCCCCCAACTATGTACACACCAATGCAGAGCAACAAGTCACAGTGACACCACCCAAACACCCCTGAAAAATGCTATGACATAATCAAATTTGGAATAAATATTTATGTACAAAAAAGCTCCTGAAAATTATCGTACAACCATGAAAAATATTTACAGTAAAAAAAAATATATACACATCAGTGTATAACTGAAGTAACAAGTCCTGCACATCCTACGAATTTATTATGTCCGTGGGCCAAAGTTTTGCGAAACAAGGGCAAAGCCCACACAGGAGACCTGAGTCCTTTGGAGAGAACACTGCAGGGGCATCTGATGTAAAAACTACAGGCACCTCAGGGGGAAGGGAAGGGGGGGGCACCAAAGCCACATGAGTCCACGACGCCAGATCCACGAGGAGCCACCATGCCCACTGTACCATCCTGGGGAGGGCAAAGCCACAGTCTCTCAATGTCTCTACAGTGGGTGGGCTGCCCACTGTACCATCCTGGGGAGTGCAAAGCCACAGTCTCTAAATGTCTCTACAGTGGGTGGGCTGCCCACTGTACCATCCTGGGGAGTGCAAAGCCACAGTCTCTCAATGTCTCTACAGTGGGTGGGCTGCCCACTGCACCATCCTGGGGAGTGCAAAGCCACAGTCTCTCAATGTCTCTACAGTGGGTGGGCTGCCCACTGCACCATCCTGGGGAGTGCAAAGCCACAGTCTCTCAATGTCTCTACAGTGGGTGGGCTGCCCACTGCACCATCCTGGGGAGTGCAAAGCCACAGTCTCTCAATGTCTCTACAGTGGGTGGGCTGCCCATTGTACCATCCTGGGGAGTGCAAAGCCACAGTCCATCAGGTGGATGACAGTCTCCACTGGTCAAGGAGGAGGCATGGTGGGCACAGTGAACCATAAACAGTGCTTGAGATGAAGGGCCCAGCGGAGCGGTGCTTGAGATGAAGGGCCCAGCGGAGCGGTGCTTGAGATGAAGGGCCCAGTTCAGCGGTGCTTGAGACGGCGGTGCCCAGTTCAGCGGTGCTTGAGATGAAGGGCCCAGCGGAGCGGTGCTTGAGATGAAGGGCCCAGTTCAGCGGTGCTTGAGACGGCGGTGCCCAGCGGAGCGGTGCTTGAGATGAAGGGCCCAGTTCAGCGGTGCTTGAGACGGCGGTGCCCAGCAGAGCGGTGCTTGAGATGAAGGGCCCAGTTCAGTGGTGCTTGAGACGGCGGTGCCCAGTTCAGCGGTGCTTGAGATGAAGGGCCCAGCGGAGCGGTGCTTGAGATGAAGGGCCCAGCGGAGCGGTGCTTGAGATGAAGGGCCCAGTTCAGCGGTGCTTGAGATGAAGGGCCCAGTTCAGCGGTGCTTGAGACGGCGGTGCCCAGCGGAGCGGTGCTTGAGATGAAGGGCCCTGTTCAGCGGTGCCTATCTTCACGGCGGGGCCCTGTTCAGCGGTGCCTATCTTCACGGCGGGGCCCTGTTCAGCGGTGCTCTTCTGCACGGCGGGCCCTGTTCAGCGGTGCCTATCTTCACGGCGGGGCCCTGTTCAGCGGTGCTCTCTGCACGGCGGGCCCTGTTCAGCGGTGCCTATCTTCACGGTGGGGCCCTGTTCAGCGGTGCTCTTCTGCACGGCGGGCCCTGTTCAGCGGTGCCTATCTTCACGGCGGGGCCCTGTTCAGCGGTGCCTATCTTCACGGCGGGGCCCTGTTCAGCGATGCCTATCTTCACGGCGGGGCCCTGTTCAGCGGTGCTCTTCTGCACGGCGGGCCCTGTTCAGCGGTGCCTATCTTCACGGCGGGGCCCTGTTCAGCGGTGCTCTTCTGCACGGCGGGCCCTGTTCAGCGGTGCCTATCTTCACGGCGGGGCCCTGTTCAGCGGTGCTCTTCTGCACGGCGGGGGCTGTTCAGCGGTGCCTATCTTCACGGCGGGGCCCTGTTCAGCGGTGCTCTTCTGCACGGCGGGCCCTGTTCAGCGGTGCCTATCTTCACGGCGGGGCCCTGTTCAGCGGTGCTCTTCTGCACGGCGGGCCCTGTTCAGCGGTGCCTATCTTCACGGCGGGGCCCTGTTCAGCGGTGCTCTTCTGCACGGCGGGGCCCTATTCAGCGGTGCCTATCTTCACTGCGGGCCCTGTTCAGCGGTGCTCATCCAGTAGGTCAAGGGAGCCAGACCTGTGCTGGACTCCCTGCTCAGTCGCCCTCGGACCGTGACGTTTCTGGACCCTTCGGGGACGGACTCCTGGGCTCTTTAGTGTCCTCCTTCACAGCTGGGATGTGACATGTGGGGCCCACCTGCTCCGCGCTCCTGCTGCCCTTCCGCTCCTTTGATGGGGCTCTCGGGCCCTTGCCTCCCCTAGATGTTGTGGCTGGTGAAGTGGGCGCACATTGCTCCTTGGGGGCAGCCGTGTCAGTCCTCGCACGGCGCCCCTTGTGTTTGCGGGTCCTCTTGCCGGGGGGGGGGCTGGACGTGTCCTTGCTGCTGATCGAAGTGTCACTGCTGGCAAATGGTGGACTCCAGTACCCATGCACAACAGTGACACTCAAAGCTGGGCTGGTGGTGGCTGCGGTGCTCTTGGGACTCTTTGCAGATGGAGGGGATAGGTCATCGGAGGGAAAGAGGTTAAGATTAGCCAGGAAAAGTTTTTTAGGTCCAAGGTAAAGGGTAGGAGAAGTGGTGATGGGAGTGGAGGAAGAGGATGTGGTTGTAGGAGAGTCAGGTGTGCTGTCATTGGGTGAAGGTGCTGGTGCTGTAGGCTGTCGTGAGGTGGATGTCTGTTGGGTGGGTGGCTGCCTGCGTTTGTGTGTCTTGGAAGAGGGGGTGACAGACACAGTGGGAGAGGACACAGGGGACGTGTAAATGGCAGTGGGGGTGGTGACTGCACGAGTGTGGACTGTACTGGAGGGTGAGGTGGTGATGGAAGCACTGGCTGATGTTGGGGTGCATGCAGGTGTGAGTGTAGACGTCACAGGGAGGGAGACGAGGAGGAGGGGGACACAGAGGTGGTAGTGACTGCTGGAATGTCTGCATCTGGGTGTTGCTTGGGTGAGTGTTTGTGGGATCTGTGGTGCTTGTGTCTGGATGAGCTGCCCTTGGGTGTTGAGGTGTGTGCAGGCTGGTCTGATGGTGTGGATGGATAGGCTGAGGAACAGGAGACAGAGACAGGCTGGAGGCAGTCAGAAGAGGGAGGCTGGAAACAGGGACAATGGCTGCCGTCAGTGCTGAGGCCAGAGCAGTGAACGCTCGTTGATGGGCAGCCTGACCCGAATGAATGCCCTCCAGGTACGCATTGCTCTGTTGCTCCTCCCTTAGCACACCCTGGATGGCATTCAAAAGGGTAGTCTGCCCAACAATGAGCGTCCTCACGAGGTCAATGAGCTCCGCACTGAGGGCAGCAGGGGTAACAGAGGCAGGGGCTGAGGTGCCTGGGGCGAAGGAGACGCGCGCCTTCCTGGGCGAACGGGCACGGAGCAAAGGCTGAGGGGCTGCTGGGAGGGCGGTGCTGGTGCGCCGGGTGGTGGCTGTACCTGTAGAGGCGGGGGGCACGGATGTTGCCGCCACCGCTAGGGAGCACCCATCCGAGGACGTGTCTGTGTCGCTTGTCTCACCACCGGTCCCCGTTGTGGTGCTCCCCTCGCCCTCCAGATCACTGGTGCCCTCGGTGTCTGTTCCTGGGCCCACCGGGGCCTTGTGACCTGCAGCTCCCTCGTGCTCCGATGCCAAATCTCCTCCGCCTGATGATGCTAATGCACACATGCACAAGAAGATGAAGAAAAAAGGGTGGGGTGAGAAAAAAGAAGACCAGGTTGAGTGCATGCAATGTCAACACCGTTGGCGGAGAGGACAGACACAGGAGCCTCATGCACTAAGCCGCGCATTCGGGGTACACTACTCAGTACTACTGACTAGGACAACAGGTCAAGAGACGTCAAACGCGCACATGGGTGATGCTGGACCATCAATGGCTGTACTTGTCACCCTACAGAAGTGGGGGCCGGGGGCACAGGGCCATGCCTAAGGGAGAGGGCTACACTACAGAAAGCGCCCTGGCCTAATATCACCCACAGCCCTCCTCCCCCACCCAGACGCCTCCACTGCGCAGAAAGATAGGAGAATGTGCTGATACTCACCCCCTTGTATCTGCTGTGATGTCTTAAAGCGCTCATCCAATTCAGGGTAGGCCACCGCCAGGATCCGGAACATCAGGGGGTCATGGTGCGACTGGCACCCCTCCTAGGTTGGGAGGCCATCCCCAGCAGTGATTCTGCAGTCTTCCTTGTTCCGCGGCGGATGTCCTCCCACCTCTTGCGGCAGTGGGTGCCCCGTCTGTTGTGGACCCCCAAGTTCCGGACTTCCTTGGCGATGGCACGCCAAATGTCGACTTTCTGATGGGCGCTGACCTATTTGACATGTACAGGGTGGAAAGGAAACAATCATCAATGACCTGCATGTTAGATGTGATTGCCCCCCCCCACCAACTTAGCTATATGGCACATGCTCTCATCTGTCGTGCGTTGCACTCCTCATTCGCCCCCCACCGACTTACATCCACCCCAATCCACACAGGCATAGCCCATTCCATGTGCACCCGGTGTACTCACCTGTTGGTCTGGAGGACCGTAGAGTAGCGCATACTGGGGGAGGACCCCATCCACGAGCTTCTCCAACTCTTCAGACGTGAAGGCAGGGGCCCTTTCCCCAGTCGCAGCAGCCATTGTCACTTCCAGACCGAGGTCACAGCAGCACTTGCAGTATAGGTCCTCTCCTGTGGATGATCAGGTCTCGAGTGATCAATCAGCTAGGAAATGGCGGTCACGCCCGCGGCGGTGCGTACCGCGACCGCCGGCGCACATCGTCATTGGCTCCCGAAACCCATAGGCTTCAATGTTGACCAATGCGGCTTCATATAGCGGTCTTCGACCGCCTACCGCCACGGTGTGCCACGCCAGCGCATTGACCTCACATCCCATTGTCCCACTTCACAGGTCAGGCAGCCGCCATTTCAAGGGCCTACATGGCTTAATTTTGACTGTGTCACACAGGCCTAGGCCTTGCATTGCCACACATACACGCCTTTCAACCCATTGCGATTCTTTAACTGTGCAAGCTGTCTGAACGTACCTGTGGTTTGCCTGACTCTGTGCTCCATGTTATCCTTCCTAGGCACCGTCCGCTGGGACTTGCGAGGAGAAGGACGAATCCTCGCGTGTACCGTCCGCTGGTGGACCTGTCGACAATGGAAGAACGCCATATAATACTACGCTACAGACTTGACCGTGCCACTATACATGAACTGTGTGCCCAGCTGGAGCCAGCCCTGATGTCCCCCATCCGCCAACCCACAGGGATTCCCCCTCTGGTGCAGGTTCTGTCAGTCCTCCATTTTTTGGCAAGTGGGTCATTCCAGACAACAGTGGCCATGTCATCTGGAATGTCTCAGCCTATGTTTTCAAAGATTTTGAGCAGAGTGTTGTCTGCCCTGATGAAACTCATGCGGAGCTACATCATTTTCCCAGAGGAGGGTGATTTGCCTACAGTGAAGGGTGATTTCTATGCCCTTGGACATATCCCCAACATCATTGGTGCCATTGATGGGACCCATGTGGCTTTGGTACCCCCAAAAGACGATGAGCAGGTGTACAGAAACAGGAAAAATTACCATTCGATGAATGTCCAGGTGGTCTGTTTGGCTGACCAGTACATCTCCCATGTAAATGCCAAGTTCCCTGGGTCAGTGCATGACGCGTATGTCATGCGTAATAGCAGCATCCCCTATGTGATGGAGCAGCTACAGAGACAACGTGTGTGGCTAATAGGTGACTCTGGTTACCCCAACCTGCCTTGGCTACTGACCCCAGTGAGGAATCCCCGGACCAGAGCAGAGGAACGGTACAATGAGGCCCATGGGCGAACTAGGAGGATCATAGAAAGGACCTTTGGCCTCCTGAAGGCCAGGTTTAGGTGCCTGCATATGACAGGGGGATCCCTGATGTACTCACCAAAGAAGGTGTGCCATATCATCGTTGCCTGCTGTATGCTTCACAATCTGGCATTGCGACGTCAGGTTCCTTTCCTGCAGGAGGATGGTGCAGATGGTGGTGTTGAAGCAGCTGTGGAGCCTGCGGAGAGTGAAGAGGAGGAAGACTCAGAGGACGACACAGACAACAGGGACAGAGTAATAGAACAGTATTTTCAGTAGCACACAGGTAAGAATCAGCCATGCCATTTTACATTTCCTGAAAGCCTCCTGCATCTCAACTTTGTCTATTTCCCCCCAGAACTTTTAACATGATGTTTGATTTTCCCTTCCCTTTTCAGTGCTGTATGAGTCACTGCGTGACTTCTGCTTGGTTAGCCCATGGACTAATGCTAAGTTACCTCGGTATGTGTTCATCACAAAGTTAACAGAACGTAATTGATATGTAATGTGTTATACATTTGTAAATAAGACAGGCTGAGTCCTGAGTGATTTCAGTGCAATGAGTGATTTATTTTTAGTGCATAGATATTGGTACATGATAGTAAAACAGTGATGGGTGGGGGTGGAGTAATGTCCATGGCAGAGTCCAGTTCTCAGTCTGACAGGTGCATTGTCCATATGCCTGTGGCAGGATGGAGCAGGGGCAGTTCAAGGTTTGACAGGGTGGCAATGTGGAACAGTGGGAGGACTTCAGGGGGTATGTGATGCTGGCGGGGGTCTTGACATCCTACTCTGTCGATTTTTTTCCTCTCAGGCTCCTCTTGCGGGGTGGTTGTTGTTCAGCAGGAGGTGGGGTTCTGGTGGCCTGTCGTTGTGGTGGGGCCTCCTGTCCACTAGCGCCGGCGGAGGTGGTAGGCTGTTCCTGTTCCGGGCTAGTGACAGGGGCCCTGTGTGATGCCACATGGTCCCGAAACGTGTCCTCTATACGGTTCAGGGCCTGGACTATGCTCCCCATAGCGGTAGAGATGTTGGTTAGTTGGTCGCTGAACCCCATGTAGCGTTCCTCCTGCTGTGCCTGGATCTCCTGGAACCTGGCCAGTACCGTCGCCATTGTCTCTTGTGAGTGGTGGTAGGCTGCCATGATGGTGGTGAGGGCCTCTTGGAGAGTGGGTTCCCTGGGCCTCTCCTCCCCCCCCCTGTCGCACAGCAGCCCTCTGAGTTGCCCGGTTTCCCTGGGCCTCTGTCCCCTGGACGGTGTGTCCACTACCACTGCCCCCAGGTCCCTGTTGTTGTTGGGGTGGTGGGTTAGCCTGGGTGCCCTGTAGTGGCAGACACACCGCTGCTTGACCTGTCCTAGAGACTGAGGCATGGGCCCGCTGGGTGGGAGCTGTGCTGTTGTTCCCAGAGGGGGTTGGGTCTGCAGTGGCCTGTGTCTGGGTGAGGGGAACCGACTGACCAGAGGTCCCCGATGGTCCGGGCTGGTCATCAGGGTCCAGGTCGACAGAGCTGCTGTCATCACTAGGGTCCTGTTCCGGGGGTGGGATGGACATTTCTGGTCCCTCCTGACCGGTGTGTTGTCGTTCGGGTCCTGCATGGGGTAAGAGGGTATGGTTATTGTTTCTGTGTGTGCATTAGCTTGCGTTTTATGGGTGCCCTTGTCCCCCAGTGCTGGCATTCCCTTGGGGGAGGTGTTGTGAGGGTGTTTTGGGGGGGGGGGGATGGGTATGTGCAGTGGTCATGCTTAGGTGATGGGTGTCCATAGTTTGGGGATGGCATGCAGGGGTTGGTGTTGGGTGGGTTGTGCTGGAGAGACATTCTCAGGGAGGATGTGTGATGGGGGGTTGGGGGTGAGGGTGGGGGTGGGGGTTAGCATGCTGGGGGGGGGAAGTAGTTGGGCTTGTACTTACCAGAGTCCATTCCTCCGGATACTCCAGCAAGGCCATCAGGATGCAGGATGTTTAGTACCTCTTGCTCCCATGCTGTGAATTCGGGTGGTGTGGGTGGTGGTCCCCCGCCAGTCTTCTGCACTGCGATGTTGTGTCGCGAGACCATCGATCGCACCTTCCCCTGTAGGTCGTTCCATCGTTTGCGGATGTCGTCCCTATTTCTGGGATGCTGTCCCACCGCGTTGACCCTGTCCACGATCCGCTGCCATAGCTCCGCCTTCCTGGCTATCGTGGTGTGCTGCACCTGTGAGCCGAAGAGCTGGGGTTCAACTCTTATAATTTCCTCCACCATGACCCGGAGTTCTTGGTCCGAAAAGCGTGGGTGCCTTTGGGGTGCAATGGGGTGGTGTGTATGAGGTGTGGGGTGGTGTATGTGGTGATGTGTGTGTTGGTGTGTGGTGCTTTGTGCTTCTATGTGGTGTGTGTGATGGTGTAGTGTGCCTCTGTGTGTTGTAGCTCTATTTTCTCTGATGTGTCTCTCTCTCCTTCGTCTCTGATTTTTGGTAGTAGGGGTTTGTGGGTGATGTGGGTGTGTGTTTTATAGTGTAATGGGTGTGTGGGAGTGGTGTGTGTATGTGTTTCAGGTGTGTGCCTTTCAAATTGTCCAATGTGGTAGGGGTTTGTAAAGGTGTGTGTACTTTGACCGCGGCGGTGTGTACCGCCAATGGACTACCGCGGTTGAATGACCGCCGCGTGGATTTGCGGGTCATAATGGCATGGGCGTATTTCTGTTGGCGTGGCGGTGGAGGTTTGGTCATCTCCAGTTTACCACTGGCCGCTGATGTGGCGGACTGCAGTGGAGGTGGGATTTTTGGAGGTTTTGCAGTTGTGGGTCAGAATGTCCGTAGCGGCTGGCCGCGGCGGTATTGTGGCGGCCTTCTGACCGGCGGTAAGCGGCTTTTACCACCGAGGTCAGAATGACCCCCAAAATCTGTCCAGTCTTGAGAGGACTCTTTTCTGGTGTCTCTGAACTTAATCCTGTATTGTTCGGTGGTTAAGCCAAATCCATCCAAGAGTGCATCCTTCAAAATTTTGTAAATATTGGCATCACTTTCTCTGACAGTAAGGAGCCTATCCCCACCCTTTCCAGTGAAAGATAGACACAAGATAGCAGCCCACTGCCTTTGAGGGACCAACTGTACCATACAGGCCCTGTCAAGTGCAGCAAGCCACTTATTAATGTCATCCGCCTCCTTGTAAGGAGGGACTATCTTATGCAGGTTTCGTGGAATCTTGCTCTCTGACAGGATTACTATCTGAAACACTGCTGCTGCCACCATGGGGAACAAACCCAAATTTCTGTTGTAGGAAGTTGGCTCTGTATGTACTATTTCAAAGTAAGAAATAGCATGCACAGAGTCCAAGGGTTCCCCTTAGGGGTAAGATAGTGGCAAAACAAGATAATTCTGATGCTTATTTTGTGGTAGTGTGGTCGAGCAGTAGACTTATCAGAGGGTAGTGTTAAGCATTTGTTGTACACACACAGGCAATAAATGAGGAACACACTCAAAGACAATTCCAGGCCAATAGGTTTTTATATAGAAAAATATTTTTTCTTAGTTTATTTTAAGAACCACAGGTTCAAGATTTACGAACAATACTTTAAATGAAAGGAATTTCACTCATGTATCTTAGGAACTTTGAATCATCACAATAGCATGTACAGTTTTGGCCAAAATGGCAATAAGCTATTTTGAAAATGGACACAGTGCAAAAATCAACAGTTCCTGGGGGAGGTTAGTAAATGTTAGTTTCACAGGTAAGTACAACACTTACAGGTTTCAATGTTGGGTCCAAGGTAGCCCACTGTTGGGGGTTCAATGCAACCCCAAAGTTACCACACCAGCAGCTCAGGGCCGGTCAGGTTTAGAGGTCAAAGTGGTGCCCAAAACACATAGGCTTCAATGGAAATAGGGGTGCCCCGGTTCCAGTCTGCCAGCAGGTAAGTACCCGCGACTTCGGAGGGCAGACCAGGGGGTTTTTGTAGGGCACCGGGGGGGACACAAGCAGGCACAGAAAGTACACCCTCAGCGGCACAGGGGCGGCCCGAAGTAGAGTGCAAACAGGCGTCGGGTTTGTGTTAGGATTCAATGGGGAGACCCAGGGGTCTCTTCAATGAAGCAGGCAGGCAAGGGGGGGCTCCTCGGGGTACCCACCACCTGGGCTAGGAAGATGGCCACCTCGGGGTCACTCCTGCACTGGAGTTCGGTTCCTTCAGGTCCTGGGGGCTGCGGATGCAGTGTGTTTTCCAGGCGTCGGGTTCCTTGAAGCAGGCAGTCGCGGTCAGGGGGAGCCTCTGGATTCCCTCTGCAGGCATCACTGTGGGGGCTCAGGAGGTCAACTCTGGCTACTCATGGGCTCACAGTTGTCGGGGAGTCCTCCCTGTAGAGTTAGTTTTCCGCAGGTCGAGCCGGGGGCATCGGGTGCAGAGTGGAAAGTCTCACGCTTCCGGCGGGAAACGTGTGGTCTTTAAAAGTTGCTTCTTTGTTGCAAAGTTGCAGGTTAGTTGAACAGGGCCGCTGTCCTCAGGAGTTTCTTGGTCCTTTTAGATGCAGGGTAGTCCTCTGAGGCTTCAGAGGTCGCTGTACCCTGGGGGACGCTTCTCTGTTGCAGTTTTTCTTGAATGGGGAGACAGGCCGGTAGGGCTGGGGCCAAAGCAGTTGGTGTCTCCGTCTTCTCTGCAGGGCTTCAGGTCAGCAGTCCTTCTCCGTCTTCAGGTTGCAGGAATCTAGTTTCCTAGGTTCTGGGGAGCCCCTATATACTGAATTTAGGGGTGTGTTTAGGTCTGGGAGGGCAGTAGCCAATGGCTACTGTCCTTGAGGGTGGCTATGAGAAAATGTACATAAACTTAATCATACAGCATAGCTGCTAGGCATCTGTTTATCTTTATTATGTTACCATGTGCTCGACAAACCTCCTGAAATTTGATGATTGACCTTGTGCTCACAACCTTGGGCTGCAATCTGCTTATCGCTGTAATTTACTTGTTCTAACCGTAGTTCAGAGAATTTTTGTGCTTAATCAGTAACTGCCAGAACGGGTTTGTACAGGTCGTTGCCACCTCCTGCCAGCTGCATCTGTACCTTCTCCCACCACACGTGTATCCCTGAAATATTCTGAGCGCCGCAGAGGACCTTGAATACGCTAGGGGTGGAGTTATCCTCTGACTAAGCAGTTTTGTGTGTATATAAGGTTGGGTGCCCCAGAGTGAAGGGACAGACTCCGTAGGATAGTCACTTGACTGTCCTTGGACTCTGTATTAGCTCGAGCCATAATCCATGTAATAAACTTCTCTTTATTCCTCCAGTTGGTGACTCCGCTTGATTTGTGTACTCTCTGCTAAACGGACCCTGAGGACTAGGGTGTCCCTCCACCGCTGGGAAGGAGACCCCGGGTGGGGATTCTATCTTTCCTGGTTCCTCAGCTATACCCTCCTTGTGCCTCCTCCCTGAGGGGAAGGGGGCACATCCCTATTCCTATTGGGGGAATCTTCCAAAACCAAGATGGAGGATTTCTAAAGGCAGGGGCCACCTCAGCACAGGACACCTTTGGGGCTGTCCAGACTGGTGGGTGACTCCTCCTTGTTTTTCTCATTATCTCCCCTGGACTTGCCGCCAAAAGTGGGGGCTGTGTCCAGGGGGCAGTCATCTCCACTAGCTGGAGTGCCCTGGGGCATTGTAACACGAAGCCTGAGCCTTTGAGGCTCACTGCTAGGTGTTACAGTTCCTGCAGGGGGGAGGTGTGAAGCACCTCCACCCAGAGCAGGCTTTTGTTTCTGTCCTCAGATAGCACAAAGGCCCTCACCACATGGGGTCAGAAACTCGTCTCTCAGCAGCAGGCTGGCACAGACCAGTCAGTCCTGCACTGAACAATTGGGTAAAATACAGGGGGCATCTCTAAGATGCCCTCTGGGTGCATTTTTTAATAAATCCAACACTGGCATCAGTGTGGGTTTATTATTCTGAGAAGTTTGATACCAAACTTCCCAGTATTCAGTGTAGCCATTATGGAGCTGTGGAGTTCGTTTTTGACAAACTCCCAGACCATGTACTTAATATGGCCACACTGTACTTACAATGTCTAAGAATAGACTTAAACACTGTAGGGGCATATTGCTCATGCAGCTATGCCCTCACCTGGGGTATAGTGCACCCTGCCTTAGGGCTGTAAGGCCTACTAGAGGGGTGACATACCTAAGCCACAGGCAGCATTTTGTGTGCATGGCATCCTGAGGGGGATGCCATGTCGACTTTGCCTTTTTCTCCCCACCAACACACACAATCTGCAATGGCAGTGTGCATGTGTTAGGTGAGGGGTCCCTTAGGGTGGCACAACATATGCTGCAGCCCTTAGGGACCTTCGCTGGTCACAGGGCTCTTGGTACCACTGGTACCTTTTACAAGGGACTTATCTGTGTGCCAGGGGGGTGCCAATTGTAGAAACAATGGTACATTTTAGGTGAAAGAACACTTGTGCTAGGGCCTGGTTAGCAGGGTCCCAGCACTCTTCTCAGTCAAGTCAGCATCAGTATCCGGCAAAATGTGGGGGGTAACTGCAGCAGTGAGCCATTTCCTTACACAAGTCCCCCCCCCCCAGCCCACAGGCCAGGAGACTCAGCCAAAGCTGGGAGAGTCTTCCTAGTCTGTCAGGCGAGGAAGAGTAGAGGAAATAGGCTAGTTTGTTGCAGTTCCATACTCTGCCTTACATCCTCCTGTTCAGGTCATTCCCTCTGGGGAACTGACCCACTTCCACAGTGATAGGACCTAGTCTGAATTGCCTCTTGTCTGTGCTTTTAATGTCTTCACCCATTCTCTCTATTTTGGGGTTAGAGGTATCCACCTCTGCTAATCTTATCTTAGCCAGGGTCACCCCTAGCTTACCCAAAGAGGTTACCCAAAGCTGGAGTAACCCCACCATGACCAACAGGGTCAGGGGGCCTAACTTGCTATTTGGCATGGGGTCAGACCACCATGCCAAGGATAGTGCAGCCATAAAGGCTAACACCCAGCAGAGGCCACTGACAGCTGTCAGTGCCCAGAACCACACCTTTAGCTCTTCACCTGCAAGGGAAGGAGCTATGTTACAGGTTTCTTTGGGTTCAGGGTGCCTGTCTGCTGTGTAAGAGTGGGGGGTTACAACATCTTGTAGTAAACACCCTTCTTCCACTCTTTCTTCTGTTAACTGAGGAGCCACCCACTCAGGTTTAACAATTGCCTGACTAGCCAGGACTTCTTGTGGGTCAGGTTGGACTTTACCAGTGCCATTTTTGGAGTTCTCCCCTACTGGAGCAGAATCTCCTTGGCTTTCTGGAACCTTGGCTAAAGGTTGTCCACCTTTCCTACTCTGTTTTCCTTTCTTTTTCTTTTGGGGCCTACTTGCAGTTACTGCAGGGGTAGCACCTCCAGAATCCTTGGGAGAGGACTGGCACTGGACCAGTTCCTCTCTTGGGCTCTGACTAACCTCTGGGTGGTCATTTCCAAGGAGACAATCAAGGAGGAGGTCTGTACTGACTACCACCCTTCTCCAGCTAAAAGTCCCACCCACGTCTATGGGCACAAAAGCCACAGGCCTATCAGTGACCCTCTCTGGGCTAACTCTTACTCTGGCAGTCTCACCTGGGATGTACTGGTTGGAGAACACCAGCCTGTCATGCACAATAGTGTGACTGGCACAAGTGTCTCTTAGGGCAGTGGCTGGGATTCCATTCACCAGTAGGTGGTGGAAGTGTCTACTTCCCTCTGGAATCTCAAACTCACCTGTTGGGCCCTTTTTCCAGTTGAAGGCTATGAAGACCTCCTCATCTGAGGAGTCGTCCCCAATGGCTACACAGGTCACCCCTGGGATTTTGCTAGGGGGTTTGTTTTTTGGGACAAGAAGTATCCTTGGTGTGGTGCCTTGTCTGTCTACAGTTTTGGCACCATGACTTAGTGGCATCCCAGTTCTTACCCTGGTACCCACCTTTGTTTTGGATTGTGTCTTGGGGCCCACCCACCTGGTCTGGTTTTTGGGGGCCTACAGAGGACTTGTTTTCTTTGTTTCTAGTGTCACCCACTTTCTCCTGGGGAGGCTTTGTAACCCCTTTCTTTTGGTCACCCCCAGTGGAAGTTTTGGTTACCCTAGTCTTGACCCAGTGGCCTGCCTTCTTTCCCAATTCTTGGGGAGAAATTGGACCTAGGTCTACCAGATACTGATGCAACTTTTCATTGAAGCAGTTACTTAAAATGTGTTCTTTCATAAACAAATTATAAAGCCCAACATAGTCATGCACTTCATTTCCAGTTACCCAACCATCCAGTGTTTTCACTGAGTAGTCTACAAAATCAACCCAGGCCTGGCTCGAGGATTTTTGAGCCCCCCTGAACCTAATCCTGTACTCCTCAGTGGAGAATCCAAAGCCCTCAATCATGGTAGCCTTCATGAGGTCATAGGATTCTGCATCTTTTCCAGAGAGTGTGAGGAGTCTATCCCTACACTTTCCAGTGAACACTTCCCAAAGGAGAGCACCCCAGTGAGATCTGTTTACTTTTCTGGTTGCATAAGCCCTCTCAAAAGCTGTGAACCATTTGGTGATGTCATCACCATCTTCATGTTTTGTTACAATCCCTTTGGGGATTTTTAGCATGTCATGAGTATCTCTGACCCTATTTAAGTTGCTGCCACCTTTGATGGGAGCTAAGCCCATCTCTTGTCTTTCCCTTTCTATGGCTAGGAGCTGTCTCTCCAAAGCCAATCTTTTGGCCATCCTGGCTAACAGGAGCTCATCTTCATTGAGGCTGCCCTCAATGCTTCCAGAGCTGGTGGACTCCCCTGTGGGAGAAGCAACATCTCTGACTATCACTTGTGGAATCAGGGTTGGAGGAACCCTGGTCTCCCTAACGAGGAATGGAGGTGGGAAATTCTCCTCCACATCACTAGCTTCCCTCTCTGTAAGGACATCATCAGAGGGGTTGTTTTTAGCAAACTCTGCCAAGAGGTCCTGGAGCTGTACTTTGGTACGGTTTGAACCAGTTTTCATCTTATTGATTTTGCAGAGAGACCTTAACTCTGACATCCTAAGATTCAGGTAAGGGGTGACGTTGAGCTCCACCGCCATCTCTTCTACAGCAGACATTATTCTTCTAAAAGTTGGAATACTTTTTAAGAATCTAAAACTATCACTAGAACTTAATCCAAACTTTTACAAAAACTCTTAAACTCTAAAAGAAATGCTAACAGGGACTAACACAAGGCCCTAGCACGACTTTTAAAAATTGCGCAAAATAGCTCAAATTTCAAAAATCTGTTTCTAATGACAATTTTTTGAATTTTAGTCGTGTGATCAGGTATTGGCTGAGTAGTCCAGCAAATGCAAAGTCTTGTACCCCACCGCTGATCCACCAATCTATGAAGTTGGCTCTGTATGTACTATTTCAAAGTGAGAAATAGCATGCACAGAGTCCCCCTTAGAGGTAAGATGGTTGCAAAAAGAGATCATTCTAATGCTCTATTTTGTGGTAGTGTGGTCGAGCAGTAGGCTTATCAGAGGGTAGTGTTAAGCATTTGTTGTACACACACAGGCAATAAATAAGGAACACACACTCAAAGACAATTCCAGGCCAATAGGTTTTTATATAGAAAAATGTATTTTCTTAGTTTATTTTAAGAACCACAGGTTCAAGATTTACAAACTATACTTTAAATGAAAGGTATTTTACTCAGGTATCTTAGGAACTTTGAATCATCACAATAGCATGTACAGTTTAGGCCAAAATGGCAATAAGCTATTTTGAAAATGGACACACTGCAAAAATCAACAGTTCCTGGGGGAGGTAAGTAAATGTTAGTTTTGCAGGTAAGTACAACACTTACAGGGTTCAAAGTTGGGTCCACGGTGGCCTACCGTTGGGGGTTCAAGGCAACCCCAAAGTTACCACACCAGCAGCTTAGGGCCTGTCAGGTGCAGAGGTCAAAGTGGTGCCCAAAACACATAGGCTTCAATGGAAATAGGGGTGCCCCGGTTCCAGTCTGCCAGCAGGTAAGTACCTGCGATTTCGGAGGGCAGACCAGGGGGGTTTTGTAGGGCACCGGGGGGGACACAAGCAGGTACAGAAAGTACACCCTCAGCGGCACAGGGGCGGCCGGGTGCAGAGTGCAAACAGGCGTCTGGTTTGTAATAGGATTCAATGGGGAGACCCGCGGTCTCTTCAACGTCCTCGGGGTAGCCACCAGCTGGGCTAGGAAGAGGGCTGCCTGGGGGTCGCTCCTGCACTGGAGTTCGGTTCCTTCAGGTCCTGGAGGCTGAGGGTGCAGTGTGTTTTCCAGGCGTCGGGTTCCTTGAAGCAGGCAGTCGCGGTCAGGGGGAGCCTTTGGATTCCATCTGCAGGCGTCGCTGTGGGGGTTCAGGGGGTAAACTCTGGCTACTCACGGGCTCGCAGTCACCGGGGAGTCCTCCCTGTAGAGTTAGTTTTCCGCAGGTCGAGCCGGGGGCGTCGGGTGGAGAGTGGAAAGTCTCACGCTTCCGGCGGGAAACGTGTGGTCTTTAAAAGTTGCTTCTTTGTTGCAAAGTTGCAGGTTGGTTGAACAGGGCCACTGTCCTCTGGAGTTACTTGGTCCTTTTAGATGCAGGGTAGTCCTCTGAAGCTTCAGAGGTCGCTGGACCCTGGGGGACGCGTCTCTGTTGCAGTTTTTCTTGAAGTGGGGAGACAGGCCGGTAGGGCTGGGGCCAAAGCAGTTGGTGTCTCCGTCTTCTCTGCAGGGCTTCAGGTCAGCAGTCCTTCTTCGTCTTCAGGTTGCAGGAATATAGTTTCCTAGGTTCTGGGAGCCCCTAAATACTGAATTTAGGGGTGTGTTTAGGTCTGGGAGGGCAGTAACCAACCTTGAAGTTGGCTATACCCTCCTTGTGCCTCCTCCCTGAGGGGAGGGGGGCACATCCCTATTCCTATTGGGAGAATCCTCCAAAACCAAGATGGAGGATTTCTAAAGGCAGGGGTCACCTCAGCTCAGGACACCTTAGGGGCTGTCCTGACTGGTTGGTGACTCCTCCTTGTTTTTCTCATTATCTCCCATGGACTTGCCACCAAAAGTGGGGGCTGTGTCCAGGGGGCGGTCATCTCCACTAGCTGGAGTGCCCTGGGTCATTGTAACACGAAGCCTGAGCCTTTGAGGCTCACTGCTAGGTGTTACAGTTCCTGCAGGGGGGAGGTGTGAAGCACCTCCGCCCAGAGCAGGCTTTTGTTTCTGTCCTCAGATAGCACAAAGGCCCCCACCACATGGGGTCAGAAACTCGTCTCTCAGCAGCATGCTGGCACAGACTAGTCAGTCCTGCACTGAACAATTGGGTAAAATACAGGGGGCATCTCTAAGATGCTCTCTGTGTGCATTTTTTAATAAATCCAACACTGGCATCAGTGTGGGTTTATTATTCTGAGAAGTTTGATACCAAACGTCCCAGTATTCATTGTAGCCATTATGGAGCTGTGGAGTTCGTTTTTGACAAACTCCCAGACCAAATACTTAATATGGCCACACTGTACTTACAATGTCTAAGAATAGACTTAGACACTGTAAGGGCATATTGCTCATGCAGCTATGCCCTCACTTGTGGTATAGTGCCTTAGGGCTGTCAGGCCTACTAGAGGGGTGACTTACCTATGCCACAGGCAGCATTTTGTGTGCATGGCATTCTGAGGGGGATGCCATGTCGACTTTGCCTTTTTCTCCCCACCAACACACACAATCTGCAATGGCAGTGTGCATATGTTAGGTGAGGGGTCCCTTAGGGTGGCACAACATATGCTGCAGCCCTTAGGGACCTTCCCTGGTCACGGGGCCCTTGGTACCACTGGTACCTTTTACAAGGAACTTATCTGTGTGCCAGGGGGTGCCAATTGTGGAAACAATGGTACATTTTAGGTGAAAGAACACTGGTGCTGGGGCCTGGTTAGCAGGGTCCCTGCACACTTCGCAGTCAAGTCAGCATCAGTATCCGGCAAAAAGTAGGGGGTAATGCAACAGGGAGCCATTTCCTTAAATCTGTCTTTCCCTCTCTATGTCTAGGGATTCCCTGTCTAAGGCCAGCTGTTGCTGTTTAAGCTACAGTCTGGTCTCTTCCATCCTCAGCTTTCTGAGTTCCCTTTCCATTAGGTTATCCTCAGGGTGGGAGGCTTGGGAATGTTTGGACACAGAGGAGATTTGGGAATTGGCAGAGAGAGACCTGTCCCTAACTGCCTGGACCCTAGTAACCTGGCCTCTAGGAGTGAAAGATGCCCTACTAATGTGTGACCCTCTAACACTACCAGTGTCACTAGGTGGCCTGCTAGGGGGCAGGACTTTATAAGAACCGTCCCCAGCATCTTCAGGGAACTCCTCTGAGTCTGACTGGGAAGCCTCCCCTTTTTCTACCCTTTCCTGAGATGGGCCAGACTGGTTCTGGTCATCCTGTAAGAGCAGGCTAAAGAGAAACTCTTTTGTTGGATTCTTACCTATGCTTAAACCTCTATCCAGGCAGAAACCCCTCAAACTTTTGTAGTTTCAACTTTCATAAGTTGCCTGAACAACCTTGGAAGTAGCCTCTACTGTAAACATGATAGAAAAAGGTTTAAGTATATTGAGAGAAAAAGTTTTAGAACTTTAGAAAGCACGGAGAAAAAACTTTTTCAAACTTTGGGAAAACTTTTAGAAGTTTTCAAAACTTTCCAGAAACTTTGTTAAAAGTTTTAGAGTAGAAATGTAAACTGTTTTGGTTAAGTGTACATATACTGAACTATTTGGTATGCGATTTTCTTATGAAAAGCACCAAATGACAAAGTGGTAAAGCAGTTGCAAGTACGTATACCACCGCTGCACCACCAATGTAGGAGGCTGGCCTGGCTTATAGTGGGTACCTTGTGGTGCTTACACCCTGTGCCAGGTCCAGTTATCCCCTATTAGTAGAATAGAGGTGTTTCTAGAAGCTAAGGCTGATAGAAGGTAGCTATGGCAATGCAGCTTAGGCTGAACTAGGAGACATGCAAAGCTTCTACTATACCACTTATATCATATAGCACAATATCATAAGAAAACACAATACTCAGAGTTACTAAAAATAAAGGTATTTCACTTCACTAAATATAAATTCCCCACAGTCCATACAATTTCAATCTGCACCACGTAATTCCACTGTACCACATAGTTCTGCTCGGTACCACATAATTCCATTACGCTACATATAATTCTACTCCACTCCACTACACATCATTCCACTCCACTCAAAACAACACAATTGCCTGCTTCAAAATTCCTTGCCCTTGGCTCTCAAATTCATAACACACCAATAATTCCATCTATCCCACATAATTCCAAGCCACACCACTTAGTAAAATGCCATAACTCCTAATTACAACCCATTGGCACATAATGCCAATCCACGCCACATAATTCATATCCACACAGTTGCATTCCACACAAACAATTTAACTTCACCACATTCAATGCCACGCACCACAATTCTATGTCATATAATTTTACTCTAGGCCACATAGTTCCTCTCCACTACACATAATTGCAATCTACACATTTCCACTCCATGACATGTATTTTGACTCCACGCCACATATTTCCACTCAACTGCACACCACATAATTTCACTCTACGTAGTGCAACACAGTTGCTGGGACACAGTTCCACACCATGCCATATAAATCCCCTCCATACTACAGAATTGCATGCCAGTCCGCCTAATTTCACCCCACCCCACAAAATTCTAGTCAACACAACATAATTCAAATGCACACAATTGCACTCCTCACCACAAAATTCCACTCGTCAACACATAATTCGACTCCATCCCTCACAATCCCATGCCACACAATTCTACTCCATTCTATACAACATAATTCCACATTGAATAATTCTACACCATGTCATATAATGCACTCCACCCAGTGGCAATGCATATCATACAATTGCACTTTTCATTCCACAATTGTGCTCCAGGTGACACAATTGCACTCCATGCTACACAATCTCAGTCCATGGCACTCAATTCCACACCATTCAACACTATTCTATGCCACATAATTTAACTACGCATGACATTATTCCACGCTACCCTCATAGATACAGATTTAAGTGCACCGAGCGCCTCCTTGTGCCCCATTAAAGTAATGTTTTCATACTAATGTGGCCCAACGAGGCCATAAGTGCTGTGCCAAACATACAAAGTGGCGCAATGCATGCATTGCACCACTTTGTAGCCCTTTACGCTGCAATATGCCTGCGTCAGGCCTTATGTATACAAAATGGGCATTCCCCAGTTAGGGACGCTGAAAAAAAGGCGCAAAATAATCTAAGATATTTCTTTGCGTCATTTTTTAGGCACTTTTTATACATGCTCAGAGCAGGTGTTAAAATGAGGCACACCATTGATTACAATTAGTCTCAATGGGCTTTGAAGGAATAGTGTCAATACAATTTACACTAATCCTGCAAAGCTCCGAACTAGCGCTAGATCCTAACTTCCGGCATGGTGCAATGTATATTAGATTCGGTGCACACATAGTGGCGTTAGGGGAGCACTAAGGGGCGCAAGAAAAGTGCCTCTGCACTGGGTGCAGCAACACTTTTCTTCAATCTGTCTAGTAGTTCGACTTTGCATAGTCCCAATCCAGTCCACATCACATAATTCCATTCCTCTCCCTTCAGTGTCACACAATTACATGCCACCCATTTTCACTTCATGCCACATAATTACACAAGACGAAACACCACACAATTTCATATGGCACAATTCCGAGCCACACAGATCCACAACAGAATTCCGCAGCAGATAATTCCATTTAATTTAAGTCCTCACCCTACCACAGAATCCCACACCATGCCACATAATTCAAATGCACCCCATGCTGCAGTCCCATGCCACACTGCACAATTCCATGCCATTTATTTCTACTCCATGCCACATAATTCTATTTCACACCATGCCACATAGCTCTAAACCATTCAATTGCACTCCAAATAACACAACTGCACTCCACTTCATTCTACACCACACAATTGCACTCTGCACAATTCCAAGCCATGCCAAATAATTCCTTTACATGGTACATAATTGCACACCATTCACATCCAGTCCACTGCATGCCACTCAATCCCTCTCCATTAACCATAATTCCACTCAGCGCCACATAATTCCATCTCTGTTACATAATTCCATTCTGTCACATAATTCCACTACATACCACATAATTCCACTATATAACACAACTCCACTCCTTTCAATGCAACACAATTACATAGTACACATTCACACCACATGCCACATAATTCCATCGCACGCCACACCTTCACTCCAATCTATAAAATTCATTTCCACATACTTTCACTCCACGTCATACAATTGCACTCCACGTCACACATTTGCACTCTATGCCACACAACCCCTCTCCACGCCACACAATTTCACGTCTCACAATTTGACTTCACGCCACACAATTCTAAAGCTCATAATTCCACTCCACACTACACAATTCATCTCCTTGCCACATATTTCCACTCCACCACATGCAACATGCTTCCACTCAACGCAACACAATTGTACTCCGCAGAATTCCACGCTACACCACACAGTTCCACACCCACTTTCTAATTACACTCTATCGTACATACTTCCACTACATAATTCCATGGATTGTCACCTAATTCGACTCCACACAATTTCCCTCCAAACCACAGAATCCCACGTCATTTCATTTAATGCCATGCAATTTCATGTCTGACAATTCCATGCCATACAATTCCACGCCTTGCAACATTATTCCACCAATTTATGATAGCTTACCATTGGTTAGCTTCAGTGTCGCTCTCATTCTCATTGTTACTGTTCATTATAGCATGCATGTGCCATGCCGTATTCTCGCGTTTGCCTCCTCCACCCTCGCCCTGGATCACTGACCAGGTACTTATGTTTTTTCACTGCTCCTGTTTCTGGAGCTATGATTTTTGGGTTCAAGCACTCCGTATGAGTGCTTGTGATTTCAGACCGTCTCCCATAGCCCCATCCATTTGTTCCTTTTCCTCCTGCCCGCCCATCCGTGTTGCTTCTTTTCACTTCTGCACGCCCCTACACGTGTTATTTCTTCCACCCCACATGCCACAGTTTTACTCCATGTCGCATAGTTCTACTACACTCCATGACACACATTTCAACTCCATGTAATTCTACTCTGATTCATGCCAAACAACTGTATCACCCTCAACCCAGCACAATTTCCTACAGCACAATTCAATACCACATTATTTTCCTCCACACCACATAATTCCATCCAAGACCACCCCACATAATTCCTGTCAAAACTACACAACATAATGCCACATCTTCTCACATAATTCAATCCACTTCACGCCACATCATTCCATTCTACACAATTGCACTCCTAGTCACACAAATACACTACACACCATGCAATTCCACGTCTCACAATTGCACACAATTCCTGCCCACACAACTCCAAAACACAACATCTAATTACAGGCCATGCCGCATAATTCTATTCCATGGCATGTAAATCTGAGGTGCAACATTTCACTCCACTCCATTGCGCAAAACAACTCAAAGACACATAACTCTACTCTCTGCCACATCATCTCACTCAGTGCCACATAATTTCACTCCACATCACATAATTCCTCTCTACTTCAAGACTCACAATTCCAGGCCACACCACTCAATTCCAACACATGATCCCACTACACACCTCATAACTTAGCTGCTCACCACATTGTTCTGTGCCATGCCAACTACTTCCACACCATGCCACATAATCAACTCCATACCAGACAATTCATCACTACCCAATTGCACTCCACGCCACACAATTTCACACCTCACAATTCAACTTCATGCCACACAATTCCATGCCATGCTACAATTCCATGCCGTTTTCCACTCCATGGCACACAACTGAGTGCCATGTTTATAATTCCACGCCACATAGTTCTACTCCCTCACAGGACACATAATTCCATGCCACACCACATAATGTAACACCATGTCAAATACTTCCACTTCACACAATGCCACTCCACATCAAAAAGTTGCTCTCAACATTACACAATTCCAGTTGAGGTCACACCTTTGCACTCCACACCACACATTCCCACTTCTCACAATTCCATCCCGCCACACAATTCCACCCCACGCAACACAATTCTATGCCACATAATTACAGTCCTCGCCTCTTAATTCCACTCCATATTTCAGTTCTATTCCAGGCCACATGATTCCACTCCAAGCCACTTAATTCCACATAATGCCACACAGCTCAATGCCATGCAATTTCACAACAGAAATCCACAGAACACCACATAGTTTCAGTCCATCCTACAATACATAATGCCACTCCATGCCACATAATTCACTACACTTTATGCCACTCAATTCCACTCCAGCCCACTTTATTTTACTCCACCTAATACCACACAAATTTGTGCTAGAAATCCAAGCCATGCCACATAATTTCAGCCCACTGTACAAGACATAATGTCATTCTATGCCACATAATTCCACACAACCCACAACATTCCAGTCCATGCCACACAATTCACTGCACTCCATGCCATATTATTCCACTCCTCGTAATTCCACTCTATGCCACACCACATAATTCCCTCCATGCTGTATAAAACAAGCTGACTCCGCATAACACAGCTCAGCACAGCACAATTTCACACCATGTCATACAGTTCCACAGAACATAATCCTACTCTGTGTGGCACAATTCCACACCTCTCAATGCTGCATAGTTCCCCTCCAGTACACATAACTCCACTCCTCAGAATTTATATCTGTGCCACATCGTTCCACTCCACATCACACAGTTGCAGGGCACACAGTTATTCTTTGCCACCTTGCCACAATTTAATGCCACATAATTCCACACCATGTCAGATAATTCCACTCTTCTCCTCATGATAGACCTATATGGAACATATTTACTTTCCACGTTACACAATTAAGTCCATGCCACACAATCCTACTCGTACCACACAATTCCACATCCCACAGTTCCACCCCTCCACCAAAGTCCACTCCACAGAAAATAATTCCACACCACATAATTTAGCCCCACTCCACATGATTCCACACCACATAATTTAACTACTTGTGACATAATTTCACTCCACATATTTTCAGTCAAGTCTATGCCACATAAAGCCACTCTGTGCCACACAATTCCATGCCACAAAAACCTGTGCCACATCATTACACTTCACAATGCATAATTCCACCCTACATAACTCAACACAATTCTATGCAGTGCAATTCCACACCAGATTTCCATACCACATAATTTCAGCACAAGCCACACCACATAAGTCCATGCCATGCCACATAATTCTGCACCAGGTATTTTTACTACTTTTACAGAATTCCACTCTGTTCCTCATAATTACACTATACTCCAATGCATATAAGTGCACTCCATATAATTCAATTCCATCAATCCAGCATAATTCCACCACACATCACACAATTCTACACCACAAAATTCCATGCCACACCATAAAATTATATATCATGTCATTCAGCCTCGTATAAATCTACTCCATACATTTGCACTTCACTTCTCACAGTTGCACTCTACTCCACACTTTCACACCACACAATTCCAAACCATGCCTCACAATTCGAGGATACACCATGCTACATTATTTCACTTCACTAAATATAAATTCCCCACAGTCGATACAATTTCAATCTGCACCACGTAATTCCACTGTACCACATAGTTCCGCTCGGTACCACATAATTCCATTACACTACATATAATTCTACTCCACTCCACTACACATCATTCCACTCCACTCAAAACAACACAATTGCCTGCTTCACAATTCCTTGCCCATGCCTCTCAAATTCATAACACACCAATAATTCCATTTATCCCACATAATTCCAAGCCACACCACTTAGTAAAATGCCATAACTTCTAATTACAACCCATTGGCACATAATGCCAATCCACGCCACATAATTCATATCCACACAGTTGCATTCCACACAAACAATTCAACTTCACCAAATTCAATGCCACACACCACAATTCTATGTCATATAATTTTACTCCAGGCCACATAGTTCCTCTCCACTACACATAATTGCAATCTACACATTTCCACTCCACGACATGTATTTTGACTCCACGCCACATATTTCCACTCAACTGCACACCACATAATTTCACTCTACGTAGTGCAACACAGTTGCTGGGACACAGTTCCACACCATGCCATATAAATCCCCTTCATACTACAGAATTGCATGCCAGTCCACCTAATTTCACCCCACCCCACAAAATTCTAGTCAACACAACATAATTCAAATTCACACAATTGCACTCCTCACCACAAAATTCCACTCGTCAACACATAATTCTACTCCATTCCTCACAATCCCATGCCACACAATTCTACTCCATTCTATACAACATAATTCCACAATGAATAATTCTACACCTTGTCATATAATGCACTCCACCCAGTGGCAATGCATATCATACAATTACATTTCTCATTCCACAATTGTGCTCCAGGTGACACAATTGCACTCCATGCTACACAATATCAGTCCATGGCACTCAATTCCACACCATGCAACACTATTCTATGCCACATAATTTAACTACGCATGACATTATTCCACACTACCCTCATAGATACAGATTTAAGTGCACCGAGCGCCTCCTTGTGCCCCATTAAAGTAATGTTTTCATACTAATGTTGCCCAACGAGGCCATAAGTGCTTAGCCAAATATACAAAGTGGAGCAATGCATGCATTGCACCACTTTGTAGCCCTTTACGCTGCAATATGCCTGTGCCAGGCCTTATGTATACAAAATGGGCATTCCCCAGTTAGGAACGCTGAAAAAATGGCGCTAAATGATCTAAGATATTTCTTTGCGTCATTTTTTGGGCACTTTTTATACCTGCTCAGAGCAGGTGTTAAAATGAGGCACATCATTGTTTACAATTAGCTTCAATCGGCTTTGCAGGATTACTGTCAATACAATTCACACTAATCCTGCAAAGCTCCGAACTAGCGCCAGATCCTAACTTCCGGCATGGTGCGCTGTATATTAGATTCGGTGCACACATAGTGGCGTTAGGGGAGCACTAAGTGACGCAAGAAAAGTGGCTCTGCACTGGGAGCAGCAACACTTTTCTTCAATCTGTCTAGTAGTTCTACTTCGCATAGCCCCAATCCAGTCCACATCACATAATTCCATTCCTCTCCCTTCAGTGTCCCACAATTACATGCCACCCATTTTCACTTCATGCCACATAGTTACACAAGACGAAACACCACACAATTTAATATGGTACAATTCCGAGCCACACAGATCCACAACAGAATTCCGCAGCAGATACTTCCGTTTAATTTAAGTCCTCACCCTACCACAGAATCCCACACCATGCCACCTAATTCCAATGCACCCCATGCTGCAGTCCCATGCCACACTGCACAATTCCATGCCATTTATTTCTACTCCATGCCACATAATTCTATTTCACACCATGCCACATAGTTCTAAACCATACAATTGCACTCCAAATCACACAACTGCACTCCACTTCATTCTACACCGCACAATTGCACTCCATGCCACACAATTGCACTCTATGCCACACAACTCCTCTACACACAATTTCACGTCTCACAATTTGACTTCACGCCACACAATTCTAGAGCTCATAATTCCACTCCACACGACATAATTCCTCTACTTGCCACATATTTCCACTCCACCACATGCAACATACTTCCACTCCACTCAACGCAACACAATTGTACTCTGCAGAATTCCACGCTACACCACACAGTTCCACACCCACTTTCTAATTACACTCTATGGAACATACTTCCACTACATAATTCCATGGATTGTCACCTAATTCGACTCCACACAATTTCCCTCCAAACCACAGAATCCCACGTCATTCCATTTAATGCCATGCAATTTCATGTCTGACAATTCCATGCCATACAATTCCACGCCTTGCAACATTATTCCACCAATTTATGATAGCTTACCATTGGTTAGCTTCAGTGTCGCTCTCATTCTCATTGTTACTGTTTATTATAGCATGCATGTGCCATGCCGTAATCTCGCGTTTGCCTCCGCCACCCCCCCCCCCCGGATCACTGACCAGGTACTTATGTTTTTTCACTGCTCCTGTTTCTGGAGCTATAATTTTTGGGGTCAAGCACTCCGTATGAGTGCTTGTGATTTCAGAACGTCTCCCATAGCCCCATCCATTTGTTCCTTTTCCTCCTGCCCGCCCATCCGTATTGCTTCTTTTCCCTTCTGCATGCCCCCTACATGTGTTATTTCTTCCACCCCACATGCCACAGTTTCACTCCATGTCACATAGTTCTACTACACTACATGACACACAATTCAACTCCACATAATTCTACTATGATTCATGCCAAACAACTGCATCACATTCATCCCAGCACAATTTCCTACAGCACAATTCCATACCACATTATTTTCCTCCACATCACATAATTCCATCCAAGACCAACCCACATAATTCCCCTCAAAACTACAGAACATAATACCACATCTTCTCACATAATTCAATCCACTTCACACCACATCATTCCATTCTACACAACTGCACTCCTAGTCACACAAATACACTACACACCATGCAATTCCAAGTCTCACAATTGCACACAATTCCTGCCCACACAACTCCAAAACACAACATCTAATTCCACGCCATGCCATAATTTTATTCAATGGCATGTAAATCTGAGGTACAAAATTCCACTCCACTCCATTGCGCAAAACAACCCCAAGACACATAATTCTACTCTCTGCCACATCATCTCACTCAGCACCACATAATTCCACTGCACATCACATAATTCCTCTCTACTCCAAGACACACAATTTCAGGCCACACCACTCAATTCCAACACATGATTCCACTCCACACCTCATAACTAAGCTGCTAACCACATTGTTCTGTGCCATGCCAACTACTTCCACACCATGCCACGTAATCGAATCCATACCACACAATTCATCACTACCCAATAGCACTCGATGCCACACAATTTCACATCTCACAATTCAACTTCATGCCACACATTTCCATGCTATGCTACAATTCCATGCCGTGTTCCACTCCATGGCACACAATTGAATGCCATGTTTCATAATTCCACGCCACATAGTTCTGCTCCCTCACAGGACACATCATTCCATGCCACACCACATAATTTAACACCATGTCAAATACTTCCACTTCACACAATGCCACTCCACATCAAAAAGTTGCTCTCAACATTACACAATTCCAGTTGAGGTCACACCTTTGCACTCCACACCACACATTCCCACTTCTCACAATTCCATCCCCCGCCACACAATTCCACCCCACGCAACACAATTCTATGCCACATAATTACAGTCCTCGCCTCTTAATTCCACTCCATATTTCAGTTCTATTCCAGGCCACATGATTCCACTCCAAGCCACTTAATTCCACATAATGCCACACAGCTGAATGCCATGCAATTTCACACCAGACATCCACAGAACACCACATAATTTCAGTCCATCCTATAATACATAATGCCACTCCATGCCACATAATTCACTACACTCTATGCCACACAATTCCACTCCAGCTCACTTAATTTCACTCCACCTAATACCACACAAATTCGTGCAAGAAATCCAAGCCATGCCACATTATATCAGCCCACTGTACAAGACATAGTCGGTCATTCTGACCCTGGCGGTTGACTACCGCCAGGGCAGGGGACCGCGGATGTACCACCAACAGGCTGGCGGTGCATCCATGGGCATTCTGACTGCGGCGGTACAGCCACGGTCAGAAACGGGAAACCGGCGGTGTCCCGCCGGTTTTCCGCTACCCTTGGGAATCCTCCATGGCGGCGCTGCAGGCAGCGCCGCCATGGGGATTCCGACCCCCTTACCGCCAGCCTGGTTCTGGCGGTTTTGACCGCCAGAACCTGGCTGGCGGTAACGGGTGTCGTGGGGCCCCTGGGGGCCCCTGCAGTGCCCATTCCAGTGGCATGGGCACTGCATGGGCCCCCTAACAGGGCCCCACCAACATTTTCAGTGTCTGCCAAGCAGACACTGAAAATCGCGACGGGTGCAACTGCACCCGTCGCACCCCTTCCACTCCGCTGGCTCCATTCGGAGCCGGCATCCTCATAGAAGGGGGTTTCCCGCTGGGCTGGCGGGCGGCCTTCTGGCGGTCGCCCACCAGCCCAGCGGGAAACTCGGAATTACCGCGGCGGTCGTTAGACCGCGCAGCGGTATTCTGACGGCGGGACTTTGGCGGGCGGCGGAGAATGACCGCCATAATGTCATTCTATGCCACATAATTCCACACAACCCACAACATTCCAGTCCATGCCACATAATTCACTACACTCCATGCCATATAATTCCACTCCTCGTAATTCCACTCTATGCCACACCACATAATTCCCTCCATGCTGTATAAAACAAGCTGACACCGCATAACACAGCTCAGCACAACACAATTTCACACCATGTCATACAGTTCCACAGAACATAGTCCTACTCTGTGTGGCCCAACTCCACACCTCTCAATGCTGCATAGTTCCCCTCCAGTACACATAACTCCACTCCTTGGAATTTCTATCTGTGCCACATCATTCCCCTCCACATCACACAGTGACAATTCTAGTCAACACAACGTATTTCAAATGCACACAATTGCACTCCTCACCACAAAATTCCACTCGTCAACACATAATTCTACTCCATTCCTCAAAATCCCATGCCACACAATTCTACTCCATTCTATACAACATAATTCCACAATGAATAAATCTACACCATGTCATATAATGCACTCCACCCAGTGGCAATGCATATCATACAATTACATTTCTCATTCCACAATTGTGCTCCAGGTGACACAATTGCACTCCATGCTACACAATCTCAGTCCATGGCACTCAATTCCACACCATTCAACACTATTCTATGCCACATAATTTAACTACGCATGACATTATTCCACACTACCCTCATAGATACAGATCTAAGAGCACCGAGCGCCTCCTTGTGGCCCATTAAAGTAATGTTTTCATACTAATGTGGCCCAACGAGGCCATAAGTGCTTAGCCAAATATACAAAGTGGAGCAATGCATGCATTGCACCACTTTGTAGCCCTTTACGCTGCAATATGCCTGTGCCAGGCCTTATGTATACAAAATGGGCATTCCCCAGTTAGGGACACTGAAAAAATGGCGCTAAATGATCTAAGATATTTCTTTGCGTCATTTTTTGGGCACTTTTTATACCTGCTCAGAGCAGGTGTTAAAATGAGGCACATCATTGTTTACAATTAGTTTCAATCGGCTTTGCAGGATTACTGTCAATACAATTCACACTAATCCTGCAAAGCTCCGAACTAGCGCTAGATCCTAACTTCCGGCATGGTGCACTGTATATTAGATTCGGGGCACACATAGTGGCGTTAGGGGAGCACTAAGGGACGCAAGAAAAGTGGCTCTGCACTGGGAGCAGCAACACTTTTCTTCAATCTGTCTAGTAGTTCTACTTCGCATAGTCCCAATCCAGTCCACATCACATAATTCCATTCCTCTCCCTTCAGTGTCCCACAATTACATACCACCCATTTTCACTTCATGCCACATAGTTACACAAGACGAAACACCACACAATTTCATATGGTACAATTCCTAGCCACACAGATCCACAACAGAATTCCGCAGCAGATACTTCCGTTTAATTTAAGTCCTCACCCTACCACAGAATCCCACACCATGCCACATAATTCCAATGCACCCCATGCTGCAGTCCCATGCCACACTGCACAATTCCATGCCATTTATTTCTACTCCATGCCACATAATTCTATTTCACACCATGCCACATAGTTCTAAACCATACAATTGCACTCCAAATCACACAACTGCACTCCACTTCATTCTACACCGCACAATTGCACTCCACGCCACACAATTGCACGGTGCACAATTCCAAGCCATGCCAAATAATTCCTTTACATGGTACATAATTGCACACTATTCACATCCAGTCCACTGAATGCCACTCAATCCCTCTCCATTAACCATAATTCCACTCAGCGCCACATAATTCCATCTCTGTTACATAATTCCATTCTGTCACATAATTCCACTACATACCACATAATTCCACTCTATAACACAACTCGACTCCTTTCAATGCAACATAATTATATAGTACACATTCACACCACATGCCACATAATTCCATCGCACCCCACACCTTAACTCCAATCTATATAATTCATTTCCACATACTTTCACTCCACGTCATACAATTGCACTCCACGTCACACATTTGCACTCTATGCCACAGAACTCCTCTCCACGCCACACAATTTCATGTCTCACAATTTAACTTATCGCCACACAATTCTAGAGCTCATAATTCCACTCCACACTACATAATTCCTCTCCTTGTCACATATTTCCACTCCACCACATGCAACATACTTCCACTCCACTCAACGCAACACAATTGTACTCCACAGAATTCCACGCTACACCACACAGCTCCACACCCACTTCATAATTACACTCTATGGAACATACTTCCACTACATAATTCCATGGAATGTCACCTAATTCGACTCCACACAATTGCCCTCCAAACCACAGAATCCCACGTCATACCATATAATGCCATGCAATTTCATGTCTGACAATTCCATGCCATACAATTCCATGCCTAGCAACATTATTTCACCAATATATGATAGCTTACCATTGGTTAGCTTCAGTGTCGCTCTCATTCTCATTGTTACTGTTCATTATAGCATGCATGTGCCATGCTGTAATCTCGCCTTTGCCTCTCCCACCCCCTCCCACCCCCCCGGATCACTGACCAAGCACTTATGTTTTTTCACTGCTCCTGTTTCTGGAGCTATGTTTTTTGGGTTCACGCACTCCGGATGAGTGTTTGTGATTTCAGACCGTCTCCCATAGCCCCATCCATTTGTTACTTTTCCTCCTGCCCGCCCATCCGTGTTGCTTCTTTTCCCTTCTGCACGCTCCCTACACGTTTTATTTCTTCCACCCCACATGCCACAGTTTCACTCCATGTCGCATAGTTCTACTACACTCCATGACACACAATTCAACTCCACATAATTCTACTCTGATTCATGCCAAACTACTGTATCACCCTCATCCCAGCACAATTTCCTACAGCACAATTCAATGCCACATTATTTTCCTCCACACCACATAATTCCATCCAAGACCACCCCACATAATTCCTCTCAAAACTACACAGCATAATGCCACATCTTCTCACATAATTCAATCCACTTCACGCCACATCATTCCATTCTACACAATTGCACTCCTAGTCACACAAATACACTACACACCATGCAATTCCACATCTCACAATTGCACACAATTCCTGCCCACTCAACTCCAAAACACAACATTTAATTACAGGCCATGCCGCATAATTCTATTCCATGGCATGTAAATCTGAGGTGCAAAATTCCACTCCACTCCATTGCGCAAAACAACTCCAAGACACATAATTCTACTCTCTGCCACATCATCTCACTCAGCGCCACATAATTTCACTCCACATCACATCATTCCTCTCTACTCCAAGACACACAATTCCAGGCCACACCACTCAATTCCAGCACATGATTCCACTACACACCTCATAACTTAGCTGCTCACCACATTCTTCTGTGCCATGCCAACTACTTCCACACCATGCCACATAATCGACTCCATACCACACAATACATCACTACCCAACTGCACTCCATGCCACACAATTTCACATCTCACAATTCAACTTCATGCCACACAATTCCATGCCATGCTACAATTCCATGCCGTTTTCCACTCCATGGCACACAATTGAGTGCCATGTTCATAATTCCACGCCACATAGTTCTACTCCCTCACAGGACACATAATTCCATGCCACACCACATAATTTAACACCATGTCAAATACTTCCACTTCACACAATGCCACTCCACATCAAAAAGTAGCTCTCAACATTACACAATTCCAGTTGAGGTCACACCTTTGCACTCCACACCACACATTCCCAATTCTCACAATTCTATCCCCGCCACACAATTCTACCACACGCAACACAATTCTATGCCACATAATTACAGTCCTCGCCTCTTAATTCCACTCCATATTTCCGTTCTATTCCAGGCCACATGATTCCACTCCAAGCCACTTAATTCCACTCCACATAATGCCACACAGCTCAATGCCATGCAATTTCACACCAGAAATCCACACAACACCTCACCATTTCAGTCCATCCTGCAATACATAATGCCACTCCATGCCACATAATTCACTACACTTAATGCCACACAATTCCACTCCAGCCCACTTATTTTCACTCAACCTAATACCACACAAATTTGTGCTAGAAATCCAAGACATGCCACATCATTTCAGCCCACTGTACAAGGCATAATGTCATTCTATGCCACATAATTCCACACAATTCACTAATTCACATAATTTACTGCACTCCATGCCATATAATTCCACTCCTCGTAATTCCACTCTATGCCACACCACATAATTCCCTCCATGCTGTATAAAACAAGCTGACTCCGCATAACATAGCTCAGCACAACACAATTTCACACCATGTCATGCAGTTCCACAGAACATAGTCCTACTCTGTGTGGCACAATTCCACACCTCTCAATGCTGCAAAGTTCCCCTCCAGTACACATAACTCCACTCCTCCGAATTTCTATCTGTGCCACATCATTCCACTCCACCTCACACAGTTACAGGGCACACAGTTATTCTTTGCCACCTTGCCACAATTTCATGCCACATAATTCCACACCATGTCAGATAATTCCACTCTTCTCCACATAATAGACCTATATGGAACATATTTGCTTTCCACGTTACAAAATTAAGTCCATGCCACACAATTCTACTCATACCACACAATTCCACATCCCACAGTTCCACCCCCTCCACAAAAGTCCAGTCCACAGAAAATAATTCCACACCACATAATTTAGTCCCACTCCACATGATTCCACACCACATAATTCAACTACTTGTGACATAATTTCACTCCACATAATTTCAGTCAAGTCTCTGCCACATAAAGCCACTCTGTGCCACACAATTCCATGCCACACAAACTTGTGCCACATCATCACACTCCACAATGCATAATGCCACCCCACATAACTCAACACAATTCTAGGCAATGCAATTCCACACCAGATTTCAATGCCACATAATTTCAGCACAAGCCACACCACATAATTACATGCCATGCCAAATAATTCCACACCAGGTATTTTTTACTAATTTTACAGAATTCCACTCTGTTCCTCATAATTACACTATACTCCAATGCATATAAGTGCATTCCATATAATTCCATTCCAGTCAATCCAGCACAATTCCACCAGACATCACACAATTCTACATCACAAAATTCCATGCCACACCATAAAATTATATATCATGTCATTCAGCCTTGCATAAATCTACTCCATACATTTGAACTTCACTTCCCACAGTTGCACTCTACTCCACACTTTCACACCACACAATTCCAAACCATGCCTCACAATTCCAGGATACACGATGCTACATTATTTCACTTCACTAAATATAAATTCCCCACACTCCATATAATTTCAATCTGCACCACATAATTCCACTGTACCACATAGTTCCACTCGGTACCACATAATTCCATTACGCTACATATAATTCTTCTCCACTCCACTACACATCATTCCACTCCACTCAAAACAACACAATTGCCTGCTACACAATTCCTTGCCCATGGCTCTCAAATTCATAACACACCAATAATTCCATCTGTCTCACATAATTCCAAGCCACACCACTTAGTAAAATGCTGTAACTCCTAATTACAACCCATTGGCACATAATGCCAATCCATGCCACATAATTCATATCCACACAGTTGAATTCCACACAAACAATTCAACTTCACCAAATTCAATGCCACGCACCACAATTCTATGTCATATAATTTTACTCCAGGCCACATAGTTCATCTCCACTACACGTAATTCCAATCTACACATTTCCACTCCACGACATGTAATTTGACTCCACGCCACATATTTCCACTCAACTGCACACCACATAATTTCACTCTACGTAGTGCAACACAGTTGCTGGGACACAGTTCCACACCATGCTATATAAATCCCCTTTATACTACAGAATTTCATGCCATGCCACCTAATTTCACCCCATCCCACAAAATTCTAGTCAACACAACATAATTCAAATGCACACAATTGCACTCCTCACCACAAAATTCCACTCGTCAACAAATAATTCTACTCCATCCCTCACAATCCCGTGCCACAAAATTCTACTCCATTCTATACAACATAATTCCACATTGAATACTTCTACACCATGTCATATAATGCACTCCACCCAGTGGCAATGCACATCATACAATTGCACTTCTCATTCCACAATTGTGCTCCAGGTGACACAATTGCACTCCATGCTACACAATCTCAGTCGATGGCTCTCAATTCCACACCATTCAACACTATTCTATGCCACATAATTTAACTACGCATGACATTATTCCACACTCCCCTCATAGATACAGATTTAAGAGCACCGAGCGCCTCCTTGTGTTCCATTAAAGTAATGTTTTCATACTAATGTGGCCAAACGAGGCCATAAGTGCTGTGCCAAATATACAAAGTGGCGCAATGCATGCATTGCACCACTTTGTAGCTCTTTATGCTGCAATATGCCTGCACCAGGCCTTATGTATACAAAATGGGCATTCCCCAGTTAGGGATGCTGAAAAAATGGCGCAAAATAATCTAAGATATTTCTTTGCGTCATTTTTTGGGCACTTTTTATATCTGCTCAGAGCAGGTGTTAAAATGAGGCACACCATTGTTTACAATTAGTCTCAATGGGCTTTGCAGGATTAGTGTCAATACAATTGACACTAATCCAGCAAAGCTCCGAACTAGCGCTAGATCCTAACTTCCGGCATGGTGCGCTGTATACTAGATTCGGTGCACACATAGTGGCGTTAGGGGAGCACTAAGGGGCGCAAGAAAAGTGGCTCTGCACTAGGTGCAGCAACACTTTTCTTCAATCTGTCTAGTAGTTCTACTTCGCATAGTCCCAATCCAGTCCACATCACAAAATTCCATTACTCTCCCTTCAGGGTCCCACAATTACATGCCACACATTTTAATTTCATGCCACATAATTACACAAGACGAAACACCACACAATTTCATATGGCGCAATTCCGTGCCACACAGATCCACAACAGAATTCCGCAGCAGATACTTCCATTTAATTTAAGTCCTCACCCTACCAGAGAATCCCACACCATGCCACATAATTCAAATGCACCCCATGCTGCAGTCCCATGCCACACTGCACAATGCCATGCCATTTATTTCTACTTCATGCCACATAATTCTATTTCACACCATGCCACATAGTTCTAAACCATACAATTGCACTCCAAATCACACAACTGCACTCCACTTCATTCTACACCGCACAATTGCACTCCACGCCACACAATTGCACGGTGCACAATTCCAAGCCATGCCAAATAATTCCTTTACATGGTACATAATTGCACACTATTCACATCCAGTCCACTGAATGCCACTCAATCCCTCTCCATTAACCATAATTCCACTCAGCGCCACATAATTCCATCTCTGTTACATAATTCCATTCTGTCACATAATTCCACTACATACCACATAATTCCATTCTATAACACAACTCCACTCCTTTTAATGCAACATAATTACATAGTACACATTCACACCACATGACACATAATTCCATCGCACCCCACAGCTTAACTCCAATCTATAAATTCATTTCCACATACTTTCACTCCACGTCATACAATTGCACTCCACGTCACACATTTGCACTCTATGCCACAGAACTCCTCTCCACGCCACACAATTTCATGTCTCACAATTTGACTTCACGCCACACAATTCTAGAGCTCATACTTCCACTCCACACTACATAATTCCTCTCCTTGTCACATATTTCCACTCCACCACATGCAACATACTTCCACTCCACTCAACGCAACACAATTGAACTCCACAGAATTCCACGCTACACCACACAGCTCCACACCCACTTCATAATTACACTCTATGGAACATACTTCCACTACATAATTCCATGGAATGTCACTTAATTCGACTCCACACAATTGCCCTCCAAACCACAGAATCCCATGTCATACCATATAATGCCATGCAATTTCATGTCTGACAATTCCATGCCATACAATACCATGCCTAGCAACATTATTTCACCAATATATGATACCTTACCATTGGTTAGCTTCAGTGTCGCTCTCATTCTCATTGTTACTGTCCATTATAGCATGCATGTGCCATGCTGTAATCTCGCCTTTGCCTCCGCCACCCCCTCCCACCCCCCCCCCGGATCACTGACCAAGCACTTATGTTTTTTCACTGCTCCGGTTTCTGGAGCTATGTTTTTTGGGTTCACGCACTCCGGATGAGTGTTTGTGATTTCAGACCGTCTCCCATAGCCCCATCCATTTGTTCCTTTTCCTCCTACCCACACATCCGTGTTGCTTCTTTTCCCTTCTGCACGCCCCCTACACGTGTTATTTCTTCCACCCCACATGCCACAGTTTCACTCCATGTCGCATAGTTCTACTACAATCCATTACACACAATTCAACTCCACATAATTCTACTCTGATTCATGCCAAACTACTGTATAACCCTCATCCCAGCACAATTTCCTACAGCACAATTCAATACCACGTTATTTTCCTCCACACCACATAATTCCATCCAAGACCACCCCACATAATTCCTCTCAAAACTACACAACATAATGCCACATCTTCTCACATAATTCAATCCACTTCATGCCACATCATTCCATTCTACACAATTGCACTCCTAGTCACACAAATACACTACACACCATGCAATTCCACATCTCACAATTGCACACAATTCCTGCCCACACAACTCCAAAACACAACATTTAATTACAGGCCATGCCGCATAATTCTATTCCATGGCATGTAAATCTGAGGTGCAAAATTCCACTCCACTCCATTGCGCAAAACAACTCCAAGACACATAATTCTACTCTCTGCCACATCATCTCACTCAGCGCCACATAATTTCACTCCACATCACATCATTCCTCTCTACTCCAAGACACACAATTCCAGGCCACACCACTCAATTCCAGCACATGATTCCACTACACACCTCATAACTTAGCTGGTCACCACATTGTTCTGTGCCATGCCAACTACTTCCACACCATGCCACATAATCGACTCCATACCACACAATACATCACTACCCAACTGCACTCCATGCCACACAATTTCACATCTCACAATTCAACTTCATGCCACACAATTCCATGCCATGCTACAATTCCATGCCGTTTTCCACTCCATGGCACACAATTGAGTGCCATGTTCATAATTCCACGCCACATAGTTCTACTCCCTCACAGGACACATAATTCCATGCCACACCACATAATTTAACACCATGTCAAATACTTCCACTTCACACAATGCCACTCCACATCAAAAAGTTGCTCTCAACATTACACAATTCCAGTTAAGGTCACACCTTTGCACTCCACACCACACATTCCCAATTCTCACAATTCCATCCCCGCCACACAATTCTACCACACGCAACACAATTTTATGCCACATAATTACAGTCCTCGCCTCTTAATTCCACTCCATATTTCCGTTCTATTCCAGGCCACATGATTCCACTCCAAGCCACTTAATTCCCCTCCACATAATGCCACACAGCTCAATGCCATGCAATTTCACACCAGAAATCCACACAACACCTCACCATTTCAGTCCATCCTGCAATACATAATGCCACTCCATGCCACATAATTCACTACATTTTATGCCACACAATTCCACTCCAGCCCACTTAATTTCACTCAACCTAATACCACACAAATTTGTGCTAGAAATCCAAGCCATGCCACATAATTTCAGCCCACTGTACAAGACATAATGTCATTATATGCCACATAATTCCACACAATTCACTAATTCACATAATTCGCTGCACTCCATGCCATATAATTCCTCTCCACATAATTCCACTCTATGCCACACCACATAATTCCCTCCATGCTGTATAAAACAAGTTGACTCCGCATAACATAGCTCAGCACAACACAATTTCACACCATGTCATGCAGTTCCACAGCACATAGTCCTACTCTGTGTGGCACAATTCCACACCTCTCAATGCTGCATAGTTCCCCTCCAGTAAACATAACTCCACTCCTCGGAATTTCTATCTGTGCCACATCATTCCACTCCACATCACACAGTTACAGGGCACACAGTTATTCTTTGCCACCTTGCCACAATTTCATGCCACATAATTCCACACCATGTCAGATAATTCCACTCTTCTCCACATGATAGACCTATATGGAACATATTTACTTTCCACGTTACACAATTAAGTCCATGCCAAACAATTCTAATCGTATCACACAATTCCACATCCCACACTTCCACCTCCTCCACAAAAGTCCACTCCACAGAAAATAATTCCACACCACATAATTTAGTCCCACTCCACATGATTCCACACCACATAATTCAACTACTTGTGACATATTTTCACTCCACATAATTTCAGTCAAGTCTCTGCCACATAAAGCCACTCTGTGCCACACAATTCCATGCCACACAAACTTGTGCCACATCATCACACTCCACAATGCATAATTCCACCCCACATAACTCTACACAATTCTAGGCAATGCAATTCCACACCAGATTTCAATGCCACATCATTTCAGCACAAGCCACACCACATAATTACATGCCATGCCAAATAATTCCACACCAGGTATTTTTTACTCCTTTTACAGAATTCCACTCTGTTCCTCATAATTACACTGTACTCCAATGCATATAAGTGCACTCCATATAATTCCATTTCAGTCAATCCAGCACAATTCCACCAGACATCACACAATTCTACATAACAAAATTCCATGCCACACCATAAAATTATATATCATGTCATTCAGCCTTGCATAAATCTACTCCATACATTTGAACTTCACTTCCCACAGTTGCACTCTACTCCACACTTTCACACCACACAATTCCAAACCATGCCTCACAATTCCAGGATACACGATGCTACATTATTTCACTTCACTAAATATAAATTCCCCACACTCCATACAATTTCAATCTGCACCACATAATTCCACTGTACCACATAGTTCCTCTCGGTACCACATAATTCCATTACGCTACATATAATTCTACTCCACTCCACTACACATAATTCCACTCCACTCAAAACAACACAATTGCCTGCTTCACAATTCCTTGCCCATGGCTCTCAAATTCATAACACACCAATAATTCCATCTGTCCCACATAATTCCAAGCCACACCACTTAGTAAAATGCTGTAACTCCTAATTACAACCCATTGGCACATAATGCCAATCCATGCCACATAATTCATATCCACACAGTTGCATTCCACACAAACAATTCAATTTCACCAAATTCAATGCCACGCACCACAATTCTATGTCATATAATTTTACTCCAGGCCACATAGTTCATCTCCACTACACGTAATTGCAATCTACACATTTCCACTCCACGACATGTAATTTGACTCCACGCCACATATTTCCACTCAACTGCACACCACATAATTTCACTCTACGTAGTGCAACACAGTTGCTCGGACACAGCTCCACACCATGCCATATAAATCCCCTTCATACTACAGAATTGCATGCCATGCCACCTAATTTCACCCCATCCCACAAAATTCTAGTCAACACAACATAATTCAAATGCACACAATTGCACTCCTCACCACAAAATTCCACTCGTCAACAAATAATTCTACTCCATCCCTCACAATCCCATGCCACACAATTCTACTCCATTCTATACAACATAATTCCACATTGAATACTTCTACACCATGTCATATAATGCACTCCACCCTGTGGCAATGCACATCATACAATTGCACTTCTCATTCCACAATTGTGCTCCAGGTGACACAATTGCACTCCATGCTACACAATCTCAGTCAATGGCATTCAATTCCACACCATTCAACACTATTCTATGCCACATAATTTAACTACGCATGACATTATTCCACACTACCCTCATAGATACAGATTTAAGAGCACCGAGCGCCTCCTTGTGCTCCATTAAAATAATGTTTTCATACTAATGTGGCCCAACGAGGCCATAAGTGCTGTGCCAAATATACAAAGTGGCGCAATGCATGCATTGCACCACTTTGTAGCCCTTTACGCTGCAATATGCCTGCACCAGGCCTTATGTATACAAAATGGGCATTCCCCAGTTAGGGACGCTGAAAAAATGGCGCAAACTAATCTAAGATATTTCTTTGCGTCATTTTTTGGGCACTTTTTATATCTGCTCAGAGCAGGTGTTAAAATGAGGCACACCATTGTTTACAATTAGTCTCAATGGGCTTTGCAGGATCAGTGTCAATACAATTTACACTAATCCTGCAAAGCTCCGAACTAGCGCTAGATCCTAACTTCCGGCATGGTGCGCTGTATACTAGATTCGGTGCACACATAGTGGCGTTAGGGGAGCACTAAGGGGCGCAAGAAAAGTGGCTCTGCACTGGGTGCAGCAACACTTTTCTTCAATCTGTCTAGTAGTTCTACTTCGCATAGTCCCAATCCAGTCCACATCACATAATTCCATTCCTCTCCCTTCAGAGTCCCACAATTACATGCCACACATTTTCACTTCATGCCACATAATTACACAAGATGAAACACCACACAATTTCATATGGCGCAATTCCGTTCCACACAGATCCACAACAGAATTCCACAGCAGATACTTCCATTTAATTTAAGTCCTCACCCTACCACAGAATCCCACACCATGCCACATAATTCCAATGCACCCCATGCTGCAGTCCCATGCCACACTGCACAATGCCATGCCATTTATTTCTACTTCATGCCACATAATTCTATTTCACACCATGCCACATAGTTCTAAACCATACAATTGCACTCCAAATCACACAACTGCACTCCACTTCATTCTACACCGCACAATTGCACTCCACGCCACACAATTGCACGGTGCACAATTCCAAGCCATGCCAAATAATTCCTTTACATGGTACATAATTGCACACTATTCACATCCAGTCCACTGAATGCCACTCAATCCCTCTCCATTAACCATAATTCCACTCAGCTCCACATAATTCCATCTCTGTTACATAATTCCATTCTGTCACATAATTCCACTACATACCACATAATTCCACTCTATAACACAACTCCACTCCTTTCAATGCAACATAATTACATAGTACACATTCACACCACATGCCACATAATTCCATCGCACCCCACAGCTTAACTCCAATCTATATAATTAATTTCCACATACTTTCATTCCACATCATACAATTGCACTCCACGTCACACATTTGCACTCTATGCCACAGAACTCCTCTCCACGCCACACAATTTCATGTCTCACAATTTGACTTCACGCCACACAATTCTAGAGCTCATAATTCCACTCCACACTACATAATTCCTCTCCTTGTCACATATTTCCACTCCACCACATGCAACATACTTCCACTCCACTCAACGCAACACAATTGTACTCCACAGAATTCACGCTACACCACACAGCTCCACACCCACTTCATAATTACACTCTATGGAACATACATCCACTACATAATTCCATGGAATGTCACCTAATTCGACTCCACACAATTGCCCTCCAAACCACAGAATCCCACGTCATACCATATAATGCCATGCAATTTCATGTCTGACAATTCCATGCCATACAATTCCATGCCTAGCAACATTATTTCACCAATATATGATAGCTTACCATTGGTTAGCTTCAGTGTCGCTCTCATTCTCATTGTTACTGTTCATTATAGCATGCATGTGCCATGCTGTAATCTCGCCTTTGCCTCCGCCACCCCCTCCCACCCCCCCGGATCACTGACCAAGCACTTATGTTTTTTCACTGCTCCTGTTTCTGGAGCTATGTTTTTTGGGTTCACGCACTCCGGATGAGTGTTTGTGATTTCAGACCGTCTCCCATAGCCCCATCCATTTGTTCCTTTTCCTCCTACCCACACATCCGTGTTGCTTCTTTTCCCTTCTGCACGCCCCCTACACGTGTTATTTCTTCCACCCCACATGCCACAGTTTCACTCCATGTCGCGTAGTTCTACTACACTCCATGACACACAATTCAACACCACATAATTCTACTCTGATTCATGCCAAACAACTGTATCACCCTCATCCCAGCACAATTTCCTACAGCACAATTCAATACCACATTATTTTCCTCCACACCACATAATTCCATCCAAGACCATCCCACATAATTCCTCTCAAAACTACACAACATAATGCCACATCTTCTCACATAATTCAATCCACTTCACGCCACATCATTCCATTCTACACAATTGCACTCCTAGTCACACAAATACACTACACACCATGCAATTCCACATCTCACAATTGCACACAATTCCTGCCCATACAACTCCAAAACACGACATCTAATTACAGGCCATGCTGCATAATTCTATTCCATGGCATGTAAATCTGAGGGGCAAAATTCCACTCCACTCCATTGCGCAAAACAACTCTAAGACACATAATTCTACTCTCTGCCACATCATCTCACTCAGCGCCACATAATTTCACTCCACATCACATCATTCCTCTCTACTCCAAGACACACAATTCCAGGCCACACCACTCAATTCCAGCACATGATTGCACTACACACCTCATAACTTAGCTGCTCACCACATTGTTCTGTGCCATGCCAACTACTTCCACACCATGCCACATAATCGACTCCATACCACACAATACATCACTACCCAACTGCACTCCATGCCACACAATTTCACACCTCACAATTCAACTTCATGCCACACAATTCCATGCCATGCTACAATTCCATGCCGTTTTCCACTCCATGGCACACAATTGAGTGCCATGTTCATAATTCCACGCCACATAGTTCTACTCCCTCACATGACACATAATTCCATGCCACACCACATAATTTAACACCATGTCAAATACTTCCACTTCACACAATGCCACTCCACATCAAAAAGTTGCTCTCAACATTACACAATTCCAGTTGAGGTCACACCTTTGCACTCCACACCACACATTCCCAATTCTCACAATTCCATCCCGCCACACAATTCTACCACACGCAACACAATTCTATGCCACATAATTACAGTCCTTGCCTCTTAATTCCACTCCATATTTCTGTTCTATTCCAGGCCACATGATTCCACTCCAAGCCACTTAATTCCACTCCACATAATGCCACACAGCTCAATGCCATGCAATTTTACACCAGAAATCCACACAACCCCTCACCATTTCAGTCCATCCTGCAATACATAATGCCACTCCATGCCAAATAATTCACTACACTTTATGCCACACAATTCCACTCCAGCCCACTTAATTTCACTCAACCTAATACCACACAAATTTGTGCTAGAAATCCAAGCCATGCCACATAATTTCAGCCCACTGTACAAGACATAATGTCATTCTATGCCACATAATTCCACACAATTCACTAATTCACATATTTCACTGCACTCCATGCCATATAATTCCACTCCTCGTAATTCCACTCTATGCCACACTACATAATTCCCTCCATGCTGTATAAAACAAGCTGACTCCGCATAACATAGCTCAGCACAACACAATTTCACACCATGTCATGCAGTTCCACAGAACATAGTCCTACTCTGTGTGGCACAATTCCACACCTCTCAATGCTGCAAAGTTCCCCTCCAGTACACATAACTCCACTCCTCGGAATTTTTATCTATGCCACATCATTCCACTCCACATCACACAGTTACAGGGCACACAGTTATTCTTTGCCACCTTGCCACAATTTCATGCCACATAATTCCACACCATGTCATATAATTCCACTCGTCTCCACATGATAGACCTATATGGAACATATTTACTTTCCACGTTACACAATTAAGTCCATGCCACACAATTCTACTCGTACCACACAATTCCACATCCCACAGTTCCACCCCCTCCACAAAAGTCCACTCCACAGAAAATAATTCCACACCACATAATTTAGTCCCACTCCACATGATTCCACACCACATAATTCAACTACTTGTGACATAATTTCACTCCACATAATTTCAGTCAAGTCTCTGCCACATAAAGCCACTCTGTGCCACACAATTCCATGCCACACAAACTTGTGCCACATCATCACACTCCACAATGCATAATCCCACCCCACATAACTCAACACAATTCTAGGCAATGCAATTCCACACCAGAATTCAATGCCACATAATTTCAGCACAAACCACACCACATAATTACATGCCATGCCAATTAATTCCACACCAGGTATTTTTTACTCATTTTACAGAATTCCACTCTGTTCCTCATAATTACACTATACTCAAATGCGTATAAGTGCACTCCATATAATTCCATTCCAGTCAATCCAGCACAATTCCACCAGACATCACACAATTCTACATCACAAAATTCCATGCCACACCATAAAATTATATATCATGTCATTCAGCCTCGCATAAATCTACTCCATATATTTGAACTTCACTTCCCACAGTTGCACTCTACTCCACACTTTCACACCACACAATTCCAAACCATGCCTCACAATTCCAGGATACACAATGCTACATTATTTCACTTCACTAAATATAAATTCCCCACACTCCATACAATTTCAATCTGCACCACAAAATTCCACTGTACCACATAGTTCCACTCGGTACCACATAATTCCATTACGCTACATATCATTCTAACCACTCCACTACACATCATTCCACTCCACTCAAAACAACACAATTGCCTGCTTCACAATTCCTTGCCCATGGCTCTCAAATTCATAACACACCAATAATTCCATCTGTCCCACATAATTCCAAGCCACACCACTTAGTAAAATGCCGTAACTCCTAATTACAACCCATTGGCACATAATGCCAATCCAGGCCACATAATTCATATCCACACAGTTGCATTCCACACAAACAATTCAACTTCACCAAATTCAATGCCACGCACCACAATTCTATGTCATATAATTTTACTCCAGGCCACATAGTTCATCTCCACTACACGTAATTGCAATCTACACATTTCCACTCCACGACATGTAATTTGACTCCACGCCACATATTTCCACTCAACTGCACACCACATAATTTCACTGTACGTAGTGCAACACAGTTGCTCGGACACAGCTCCACACCATGCCATGTAAATCCCCTTCATACTACAGAATTGCATGCCATGCCACCTAATTTCACCCCATCCCACAAAATTCTAGTCAACACAACATAATTCAAATGCACACAATTGCACTCCTCACCACAAAATTCCACTCGTCAACAAATAATTCTACTCCATCCCTCACAATCCCATGCCACACAATTCTACTCCATTCTATACAACATAATTCTACATTGAATACTTCTACACCATGTCATATAATGCACTCCACCCTGTGGCAATGCACATCATACAATTGCACTTCTCATTCCACAATTGTGCTCCAGGTGACACAATTGCACTCCATGCTACACAATCTCAGTCAATGGCACTCAATTCCACACCATTCAACACTATTCTATGCCACATAATTTAACTACGCATGACATTATTCCACACTACCCTCATAGATACAGATTTAAGAGCACCAAGCGCCTCCTTGTGCTCCATTAAAATAATGTTTTCATACTAATGTGGCCCAACGAGGCCATAAGGCTGTGCCAAATATACAAAGTGGCGCAATGCATGCATTGCACCACTTTGTAGCCCTTTACGCTGCAATATGCCTGCACCAGGCCTTATGTATACAAAATGGGCATTCCCCAGTTAGGGACGCTGAAAAAATGGCGCAAAATAATCTAAGATATTTCTTTGCGTCATTTTTTGGGCACTTTTTATATCTGCTCAGAGCAGGTGTTAAAATGAGGCACACCATTGTTTACAATTAGTCTCAATGGGCTTTGCAGGATCAGTGTCAATACAATTTACACTAATCCTGCAAAGCTCCGAACTAGCGCTAGATCCTAACTTCCGGCATGGTGCGCTGAATATACTAGATTCGGTGCACACATAGTGGCGTTAGGGGAGCACTAAGGGGCGCAAGAAAAGTGGCTCTGCACTGGGTGCAGCAACACTTTTCTTCAATCTGTCTAGTGGTTCTACTTCGCATAGTCCCAATCCAGTCCACATCACATAATTCCATTCCTCTCCCTTCAGTGTCCCACAATTACATGCCACACATTTTCACTTCATGCCACATAATTACACAAGACGAAACACCACACAATTTCATATGGCGCAATTCCGTGCCACACAGATCCACAACAGAATTCCGCAGCAGATACTTCCATTTAATTTAAGTCCTCACCCTACCACAGAATCCCACACCATGCCACATAATTCCAATGCACCCCATGCTATAGTCCCATGCCACACTGCACAATGCCATGCCATTTATTTCTACTTCATGCCACATAATTCTATTTCACACCATGCCTCATAGTTCTAAACCATACAATTGCACTCCAAATCACACAACTGCACTCCACTTCATTCTACACCGCACAATTGCACTCCACACAATTGCACGGTGCACAATTCCAAGCCATGCCAAATAATTCCTTTACATGGTACATAATTGCACACTATTCACATCCAGTCCACTGAATGCCACTCAATCCCTCTCCATTAACCATAATTCCACTCAGCGCCACATAATTCCATCTCTGTTACATAATTCCATTCTGTCACATAATTCCACTACATACCACATAATTCCACTCTATAACACAACTCCACTCCTTTCAATGCAACATAATTACATAGTACACATTCACACCACATGCTACATAATTCCATCGCACCCCACAGCTTAACTCCAATCTATATAATTCATTTCCACATACTTTCACTCCACGTCATACAATTGCACTCCACGTCACACATTTGCACTCTATGCCACAGAACTCCTCTCCACGCCACACAATTTCATGTCTCACAATTTGACTTCACGCCACACAATTCTAGAGCTCATAATTCCACTCCACACTACATAATTCCTCTCCTTGTCACATATTTCCACTCCACCACATGCAACATACTTCCACTCCACTCAACGCAACACAATTGTACTCCACAGAATTCCAAGCTACACCACACAGCTCCACACCCACTTCATAATTACACTCTATGGAACATACTTCCAATACATAATTCCATGGAATGTCACCTAATTCGACTCCAAACAATTGCCCTTCAAACCACAGAATCCCACGTCATACCATATAATGCCATGCAATTTCATGTCTGACAATTCCATGCCATACAATTCCATGCCCAGCAACATTATTTCACCAATATATGATAGCTTACCATTGGTTAGCTTCAGTGTCGCTCTCATTCTCATTGTTACTGTTCATTATAGCATGCATGTGCCATGCCGTAATCTCGCCTTTGCCTCCTCCACCCCCTCCCATCCCCCCGGATCACTGACCAAGCACTTATGTTTTTTCACTGCTCCTGTTTCTGGAGCTATGTTTTTTGGGTTCACGCACTCCGGATGAGTGTTTGTGATTTCAGACCGTCTCCCATAGCCCCATCCATTTGTTCCTTTTCCTCCTACCCGCCCATCCGTGTTGCTTCTTTTCCCTTCTGCACGCCCCCTACACGTGTTATTTCTTCCACCCCACATGCCACAGTTTCACTCCATGTCGCATAGTTCTACTACACTCCATGACACACAATTCAACTCCACATAATTCTACTCTGATTCATGCCAAACAACTGTATCACCCTCATCCCAGCACAATTTCCTACAGCACTATTCAATACCACGTTATTTTCCTCCACACCACATAATTCCATCAAAGACCACCCCACATAATTCCTCTCAAAACTACACAACATAATGCCACATCTTCTCACATAATTCAATCCACTTCATGCCACATCATTCCATTCTACACAATTGCACTCCTAGTCACACAAATACACTACACACCATGCAATTCCACATCTCACAATTGCACACAATTCCTGCCCACACAACTCCAAAACACAACATCTAATTACAGGCCATGCCACATAATTCTATTCCATGGCATGTAAATCTGAGGGGCAAAATTCCACTCCACTCCATTGCACAAAACAACTCCAAGACACATAATTCTACTCTCTGCCACATCAGCTCACTCAGCACCACATAATTTCACTCCACATCACATCATTCCTCTCTACTCCAAGACACACAATTCCAGGCCACACCACTCAATTTCAGCACATGATTCCTCTACACACCTCATAACTTAGCTGCTCACCACATTGTTCTGTGCCATGCCAACTACTACCACACCATGCCACATAATCGACTCCATACCACACGATACATCACTACCCAACTGCACTCCATGCCACACAATTTCACATCTCACAATTCAACTTCATGCCACACAATTCCATGCCATGCTACAATTCCATGCCGTTTTCCACTCCATGGCACACAATTGAGTGCCATGTTCATAATTCCACGCCACATAGTTCTACTCCCTCACAGGACACATAATTCCATGCCACACCACAAAATTTAACACCATGTCAAATACTTCCACTTCACACAATGCCACTCCACGTCAAAAAGTTGCTCTCAACATTACACAATTCCAGTTGAGGTCACACCTTTGCACTCCACACCACACATTCCCAATTCTCACAATTCCATCCCCGCCACACAATTCTACCACACGCAACACAATTCTATGCCACATAATTACAGTCCTCGCCTCTTAATTCCACTCCATATTTCCGTTCTATTCCAGGCCACATGATTCCACTCCAAGCCACTTAATTCCACTCCCCATAAGGCCACACAGCTCATTGCCATGCAATTTCACACCAGAAATCCACACAACACCTCACCATTTCAGTCCATCCTGCAATACATAATGCCACTCCATGCCACATAATTCACTACACTTTATGCCACACAATTCCACTCCAGCCAACTTAATTTCACTCAACCTAATACCACACACATTTGTGCTAGAAATCCAAGCCATGCCACATAATTTCAGCCCACTGTACAAGACATAATGTCATTCTATGCCACATAATTCCACACAATTCACTAATTCACATAATTCACTGCACTCCATGCCATATAATTCCACTCCTCGTAATTTCACTGTATGCCATACCACATAATTCCCTCGATGCTGTATAAAACAAGCTGGCTCCGCATAACATAGCTCAGCACAACACAATTTCACACCATGTCATGCAGTTCCACAGAACATAGTCCTACTCTGGGTGGCACAATTCCACACCTCTCAATGCTGCAAAGTTCCCCTCCAGTACACATAACTCCACTCCTCGGAATTTCTCTCTGTGCCACATTATTCCACTCCACATCACACAGTTACAGGGCACACAGTTATTCTTTGCCACCTTGCCACAATTTCATGCCACATAATTCCACACCATGTCATATAATTCCACTCTTCTCCACATGATAGACCTATATGCAACATATTTACTTTCCACGTTACACAATTAAGTCCATGCCACACAATTCTACTCGTACCACACAATTCCACATCCCACAGTTCCACCTCCTCCACAAAAGTCCACTCCACAGAAAATAATTCCACACCACATAATTTAGTCCCACTCCACATGATTCCACACCACATAATTCAACTACTTGTGACATAATTTCACTACACATAATTTCAGTATAGTCCATGCCACATAAAGCCTCTCTGTGCCGCACAATTCCATGCCACACAAACCCATTTCACATCATTACACTCCACAATGCATAATTCCATCCCACTGAACTCACAATTCTACGCAATGCAATTCCACACCAGAATACCATGTCACATAATTTCAGCATAAGCCACACCACATAATTCCATGCCATGCCACATAATTCCGCACCAGGTATTTTTACTCATTATACAGAATTCCACTCTGTTCCTCATAATTACGGTATACTCAAATGCATACAAGGGCACTCCATAATATTCCATTCCAGCCAATCCAGCACAATTCCACCACACATCACACAATTCTACACCACAAAATTCGATGCCACACCATAAAATTATATATCATGTCACTCAGCCTCGCATAAATCTACTCCATACATTTGCATTTCACTTCTCACAGTTGCACTCTACTGCACACTTTCACTCCACACAATTCCAAACCATGCCTCACAATTCGAGGATACACCATACTACATATTTTCACTTCACTAAACATAAATCCACTACACTCCACATAATTTCACTCTGCACCACATCATTCCCACACACTACAAATAATTCTACTCCACTCCACTACACATCATTCCACTCCACTCAAAACAACACAATTGCCTGCTTCACAATTCGTTGCCAATGGCTCTCAAATTCATGCCACACCAAAAATTCCATCTATCCCACATAATTCCAGACCACACCACTTAGTAAAATGCCGTGACACCTAATTACAGCCAATTGGCACATAATGCCACTCCACGCCACATAATTCCTATCCTCACATTTGCATTCCACTTAACAATTCAAATTCACCAAATTCAATGCCACACACCACAATTCTATGTCATATAGTTTTACTCCAGGCCACATAATTCCTCTCCACTACACATAATTGCAATCTACACATTTCCACCCCACGACATTTAATTTGACTCCACGCCACATATTTCCACTCAACTGCACACCACATAATTTCACTCTATGTAGTGCAACACAGTTGCTGGGACACAGTTCCACACCATGCCATACAAGTCCCCTCCACACTACAGAATGTCATGCCATGCCACCTAATTTCACCCCACCCCACAAAATTCTAGTCAACACAACGTAATTCAACTGCACACAGTTGCACTTCTCGCCACAAAATTCCACTCCTCAACACATAATTCTACAACATCCCTCACAATCCCATGCCACGCAATTCTACTCCATTCTATATAACATAATTCCACATTGAAAAATTCTAGAACATGTCACATAATGCACTCCATCCAATTACAATTCATATGATACAATTGCACTTCTCATTCCACAATTGTGCTCCGGGTGACACAATTGCGCTCCTTGCTACACAATTACACATCTCACAATTCCAGTCCATGGCACTCAATTCCACATCATTCAACACTATTCCAAGCCACATATTTGAACTCCACACCACATACTTCCACACTACACTCATAGATGCAGATTTAAGAGCACCTAGCTCCTCCTTGTGCCACATTGTCTTGAGGTGTTTTCTGAAGAGCAGGAGGTTCTGATTCTTGTGGAGGTTGGTGGGGAGGGAATTCCAGGTTTTGGGGGCGAGGTAGGAGAAGGATCTGCCTCCCGTGGTGGCGCGTTGGATGCAGGGGACTGTGGCGAGTGCGAGGTCGGCAGAGAGGAGGTGGCGAGTGGGAGTGCGGAAGTTCACTCTTTCGTTGAGGTAGGTTGGTCCAGTGTTGTGGAGGGATTTGTGTGCGTGGATGAGGTTTTTGATGGTGATCCTCTTGTCGATCGGAAGCCAGTGAAGGGATCTGAGGTGTGAGGAGATTTGTTCATGGCTTGGGAGGTCCAGGATGAGGCTGGCCGCTGCGTTCTGGATTCTCTGGAGTTTTCGCTTGAGCTTGACTGTGGTGCCGGCGTAGAGGG